>NC_141534.1:240355833-240671666 GCF_021556685.1 Rattus norvegicus | reverse complement strand
AGGAGAGTCAGCACACACAGTATTCTAGTCATTTTTAAAAGGACTTAATCAGTTAGCAGGAGAGGGTCAGGTAATTCCATTTGCCCTGTGCTTAAAGTTCTGGATGGGATGGTGTTTGTGTGTGCGAATGCAGGTGCTCACAGAGTTTCCATATCAGACCCCTAGAGCTAGAAAGGGAAGGAGCTCAAGCTCTCTTTGAGAGTGGTACACACTCTTAACTGTTGACCCATCCAGCCTTGTCCTCCATTCTGTGTGAATGTGATTGTGTATATACGAATGTCTGTGTGTGTGTGTGTGTGTGTGTGTGTATCTCTGTGTGTGCTTGTATGTTGCCTTGTGTGTGTTTGCATACATGTGGTTTTTTTCTCATTAATATATTTATTTGTTTTACATCTCAGTTGTGGCCCCACCGTGTTCCTTCTCTCCTCCCTTAGAGATCCCTCCTCCCATTTCTCCCTCCCCTTTACTTCAGAGAAAGGGAAGCCCCACTTGGGTACCTGCCTGCCCTGGCACATCAAGTCGCACAGAGGCCTGACCAGGCAGTCCCGCTAGAGGAAGGGGATCCAATGACAGGCAACGGTCAGACACAGCCTGCGTCAACTGTTAAGGGACCCACCTGAAAGACCAGGCTGCACATGCACTACAAATGTGCAGGGGACCTTGATCCAGCCCTTACACACCCCCACAGACATAGGTTATTTGACTCTGTGGGTCTTCTTGTGATGTCTCTGACCCACTCTGGCTTAATCAATCTTATCCTCCCACTCTTCCACAAGACTCTGTGTGCTCTGCTCTGATGGCTGTGGGCCTCTGCATCTGTTTCCAACCACTACTGGATGAAGCTTCTCAGGAGGTGGTTGGTCATGTTTTTCTTAAGTCCACCTCTGTTTGGAGGAATCATCTAGAAGCCGCATTTTTCCTCAGGAAGCCCATTTTTATAACCCTTCCCCTGAGGAGGTGCCATATTGATTCTGTGATTTTTCAGGGTAGGAGGATGTCTGAGTTCTGACGGGAAACTTCTGTCCTGTTCTCTCTTGTGACGTTTCTCCCCGAGATCTGCAAATTGCTAGTTTACTGTAGTCATGTCCTGATGTGGGGGAATCAGTGGAAACCTGGGCTTTGCAGCTTCAATAAAGGAATCAGGGATGCAGCTCAGTGGAAGAGGAGTCGCCAGACAGGAGCAAGGACCTGACTGAAATCCAAAACCAAATCCAACAGCTCCATTGGTTACAGTGTTGTCTGCGGTCTTGAGGCACTGTCCCTTGATTTTTTCCAGTGAAGCCGTGTCACATTTAGTCAGTCACCTACTGCACTGTGGATACTGGGCCTTGCTTCTCCGAGTGAGTGTTAGTATTATTAGTGAACGGTGCATGGGAGCACAGGGCAGGTGCTGACCATTTTCCTTGCAGAGATTTTGATCCTCACATTCATCATTCACAGAAGAATAAGGACCCAGTGTCGGCCTAGGGAGGCCCTGGGGTGTATCTGTCATTGTCATCTGTCCTGGTTCACAAGAGCAGCACAGAAGCTGTGGGGTTGGGGTCCTAGAGAACTTCCAACCTCATGTTGTTAGATGGTGCTTTCCATACACTGTGTCTAAGATGAGGTTAGAAAAGGCACAGGCCTGTCTTTAGTATAGTGCTCTGGGTCAGGGGAAGGCATTCTGATGTCTTTAGTAAAGTATTTGGGGGGTTCAAATGGAAATTTCCCTTCAGGACATTGTTTTCCTAGCAACAACACCAATGATGGCTGATGTCAAGCCATCAGTGGTCGGTTTTAGCAAAAACATGTGGTGTCTAACGTGTCATAATTCGAAATGTCCTGGAGATTTTATTTTCTCTCTTTCTCCATTTCTGCCTCCTTTCCTTGTGTGTGCCAGGTTTGTCTCATTCCTAAGTCAGCACATGGAACGAATCCAGCAAGTGCCTACATGGCCGGCATGAAGATCCAGCCTGTGGAGGTGGACAGATACGGGAACATCGATGTCGCTCACCTCAAGGCCATGGTACTCACCCTCCCCTTCATAGACTGGAGGGCTCTGTGCTGGGAAGGGACAGAGATAGTGATGCTGCAGTTGGGGAGGGGGTTGAGGAGAGCTGAGGTGAGGATCGAGGGGTGTGAAATAGATGCATGGTGTCAACTTTGTCTTCTCTTAGATGTAATGAAAGACCATGATTCCTTCTCTAAATGGGTCTGCAGGGAAAGAGAACAAAATTCAAAAACCTTAACAATCATTAAAGGGAAAGAGAAAAATAAAAGACAGTTTTATTTTTTGGTCCCCAATTAAAACTGGCCACGTCTACTATCCCCCTCCCTACCCCACAGAGAGAAGGGTCTTTTCACAGACCCCTCAGCCCCGATTCTTCCACTTGAGATACAACGAGTGAAGCATTTATTGTGATATCATGGTATGAAGACTGCAGGGCCTGCTTCCCTGTCAGCCCTCATATATTTCCATTCGCGGTCAGACGGTTACAGTTGTGCCGAGAATTAAAGTACACATGAGGATTTTGTAACTGTTCCAGCCGAGCTGTACTGGATTCCAGGCAACATTCAGCCCTGTTTTCCTCCAATACCAACCCCCACTCCCAATCTCTCAACCTCCAGGAAAAGGTTGCTTAGCAACCGTATCTGTTTTCCACCAGTGGACTGGAGGCTGCATCTTAAGTAGAAGGGAAATTGGTGGAATAGCGGTGCGATTCTGTCAGGGTTAGTAGGCACGGGCACTGAGAACCTACGCAAAAGCCCTCCAAAGGATGCTGAAAATACACAGTCCTGTTCGTCTTCTCCATTCTCCATTTCCTTTCCATTGGCTCTTTATTGTCTGGAAATATTCTCGGTCACTAGTAGGTGTTGAGCTTGACCAACATTGAATATATGGAATATGACTTGTATTTCCTCTCTTATTACCCCACTTGACAAGAAAAAACAAGTACAATTTCCCCAATACAGTTGCTTTCTCGGGTGGGAGAAGTAGGCACAGTGGCACACACGTGTAATGCCAACAATTAAGTCAGAAGTTCAAAGCCATCCTTGGCTACATAGAAAGCTGGGAGTCAGTCTGAGCTACGGCCCGGCCCGGATGGCAGATGCCTGAAGTTCCCAGCACTCAGGAGGCAGAGGCAGAGGCAGAGGCAGAGGCAGAGGCAGAGGCAGAGGCAGAGGCAGAGGCAGAGAGAGAGGCAGAGAGAGAGGCAGAGAGAGAGGCAGAGGCAGAGGCAGAGGCAGAGGCAGAGGCAGAGGCAGAGGCAGAGGCAGAGGCAGAGGCAGAGGCAGAGGCAGAGGCAGAGGCAGAGGCAGGCGGATCTCTGATTTCCAGGCTAGTCCAGACTACAGAGTGAATTCTTTGCCTTGAAACACCCCCCCCCCCGGGAGGGAGGGAGAGAGAGAGAGAGAGAGAGAGAGAGAGAGAGAGAGAGAGAAGAGGGGGAGGGGGGAGAGGGAGAGGTCATACGAGAAGAGACCAAACCAACCAGCCAAACAAACAAACAAAACAACCCTGTCTCCAAACAGGAAGGAGCACACCAAAATAAATGAGTAAAAAGGCTAGCTGGAAGGTTAGCCATGAACAGAGACACCCCCCCACCCCCACCCCCCCAACACTCTAAAAACAGCCTGGGATAATTTTTTTGAGGTGACTTGAACCAAAACAGAACCATTTTATAGAACTGGACCCAAACTATGCAAAAATCCCCTGAGCAGCCTCTTGTTTCTGGCTTGGTTTTGTTGAGACACAGTCTCACGTAACCCATGGTTACAGTGTACCCAAGGATGCCCAGCTTCCCCAGGCTATGGTTATCACAGTGTACCGCTCTTACATGGTACAGGGAGCAAGCCTAGGGCTCTGCGTGCGAGGCTCAGCCCCGTCAGCTGAGGCACATCCAAAGCCTGGTTTCCGTTTCCTAAAAGGACTTTGCTGCTGCTTTTGGGTGATTTATGAAGGATCGACTGGTGGCATAGACAGATATTGTCAAGAATTCAGACACCAAGACTTCACCTTCCCTCATCCTAGGAAAGAAAAGCAAAGTCTCGGCTGAGAAAGGATCAGATCTCTTCCTCTCATAGCTTCCCTCTCTCCACAGGTGGATAAGCACAAGGAGAACCTGGCCGCCATCATGATCACGTATCCATCTACCAATGGTGTGTTTGAAGAGAACATCAGTGATGTGTGCGCCCTGATTCACCAACATGGAGGACAGGTCTACCTCGACGGGGCAAACATGAATGCCCAGGTGCAGATGCTTAGTGCCCATTGAGAAACAGATATAGATGTATTTTTCTTTTTAATTTTTAAAGGTTAATATTATGTTCGAACAAGGAGCTTATATTGTCAGGAGTGCCATACCTCTGGGGACATCCTAGATGGTGGAGCTTAGAACCAAGTTCTGGGCTGGCACTGGTAGATGCTGTGCTCCCACAGACCCTGCACAAACCAATTTACCTGGAGTTTACCTTCAACAGGACCCCAGGAGATTGAGTCCTGCCTCCCCGGGTTGTAAGAGTGACGGCTGGTCTGCAATTCGAACTCCTGCCTCTTAACTCTTTCCTGAGTTTGATTCCATTCATAAGTGTAGTCCCGGGAGGACTGCGCTCTGGTTCAGCAGCCTGAAGCAAATGTATCTTCCCAAGTCAACTCGGCAGGACTACCAGTTGGATATTGCAACTGGGTATCTGGATTCTCTCAGGAAAATGGGCAGCCTCACTCCCTCTTCCTCAGCCCAGCATCCTCTAGGGCCTAGAGTCTAGGTGTGCACAGTAAATACCCAGCCTTGAATTGGCCAGAGAAGGTGGTGCTGCTGATTTATAAAAGTTGCCGATCATGAGGGCGAACACACTGTGACCCAGGGTCAGTGGCATTTCCCTTACTCCCTCCTAAGGTAGACATTTAGCTCTGGGCTGCCCCAGTATATGTCTTTAAAAATCCGAATAGGGCTAAATGGTCAGTTTCTGTTTCCATAGAAACCACAGTCGCTTTGATTGTGGGATGCCAGGTTGACTGCAGAACCTTTTAGGAACCCTTTTTATGGTTGATATTTAAATTATATTGTACGTGTGTGTGCGTGCATGGAGGTCAGAGGGGAGCTTGCAGGAGTCAGTTCTCTTTTAACATCATGTGGGTCCTGGGGATCAAATGCCTTTCTTTACTCACTGAGCCATCTCACCTGCCCCAAGGAAGCCTTTTCTGCAGGCGTTATGGATGTGTCTCTGCTGCTTACCTTTCCTGGGGAGACAAACAACACAGAGCGTTGTACCCTCCCAGGGCCAGGACGACGTTGACTTTCGCTCTCTCCCTTTGAGTAGGTGGGGATCTGCCGTCCTGGAGACTTTGGGTCTGATGTCTCTCACCTAAATCTTCACAAGACCTTCTGCATTCCCCATGGAGGAGGTGGTCCTGGCATGGGGCCCATCGGAGTGTGAGTTGTGGGTGCTGGCTTCGGGATTGTTTAGGAAGCAGGATGACCCAAAACTTGTTCCTCCCACCAGAGTCTTCAAGGATCACGAATACCTTCACATCTAGTGCACTTCCAGCAGCTAGATGCACAACTGGAGTGTTTTAGAGCGGGTCCAAAAGAAAACGTCATTAACTTAGTAACCATGGTGTCTACTCAGCCGCTCTGGGCTCCAGAGCCTGCTTGTTAACAGAACTAGAATGTTAGTCCCTGTCAGTATCATGGATTTGACCTCATGTTTCTGAGAGTTATTTATTTATTTAATTTACTTGTTCTCTTTTCCTTTTAAAAAAAAAAAGCTTATACTTGCTGAGCGTGGCCACACTTGCCTTAAATCACAACACTGGGGAGGCAGATCTTTGTGATTTCAAGGCCAGCCTAGTCTAGAAATCTGAGTCCAGAACAGCCAGGGCTGTTACACAGAGAAACCCTGTTAAAACAACAAAACCAAAACCAAAGAAACTATTGAAACTATTGAGAGTGAATTGGATGAAGGCTTTAATCTTCTTCATCAGCTCCATGACGAATGAGGAGGAAACACTTTATACTAGAGATAAGTGCATGACATCACTGTGTCCCGGTGGGATATCTTTTAGTTGTTGACAGTTTTGTCACTATAGTAACGGACTTATCTAGAGCTTCTGGACTTCTCAAAATGTGTGGTGGTGGTCTGGGAAGGGCAGTGTTTAGGCTTGCTGGGAGTCTGGTTGTCTTTTCCTTTTGATACACATTATGCATAGCTAGTGAGCGTCCCAGGTGGTTCAGAGGGTGTGTAGTGGGGCAGTGTTCGTGTGTTAGCCCCCAAGTGGAGGGCAGGGGCACCATGTCATCAGCAGCCTTCCGTAGTCAGCAGACAGCTTGAAAGGGTGTGGGTTGCTATGAGGGATCTGTATGGGGCTGCCTCTGCCAAGTTTTCTATGAAAGTTCTTGGAAGATATTAGGTAGAAGGAAAGAAGGAGGGAGGAAGGGAGGGAGGGAGGAAGGAAGGAAGGGAGGGAGGGAGGGAGGGAGGGAGGGAGGGAGGGAGGGAAGGAATGGAGAGATCCCACCTGAGTTGCTTTCTTGTTATTTGCCCCCTACCCGTGTCAGGTCCCTACCCCCATCAGTGTTCCCCCATGAAGAACAGAGCTCCTAGAGAAGGTAGCCACTTGGTTTAATTGTGTCCCTTCCACATCATTTCAATGTGCGCCTTAAAACCAATACAGGAAGAAGCATCTTGTGCCTTTTCTGCCCAGCCATCCCATTGTTTGCCTAAAACCAAATGAGGACACCTGGCCTGTGGGGACTGTCAGTGCGGCCCCATGGGGCTCCAGCTCCATCTTGCCCATCTCATGGGCTTATATTAAGGTGAGTTTAAGAACGTGTGTTACTGTGGAGGGGTGGGACTCACTTTCTTAGAGGGGCTAAAAATGAACTCTGTGACTTGAGGTGCTGATGGCTGGGGTCATGTCCAGTGCTGGGTGGAGGAAACCTAGAAGGCCACCCAGAACTGTTTCATCTGTTCCTTTAGATTCTCATGATGGCTTTGCATTTTTCCAGACACCGTTAAGCTCCGTGAGTCATGCGAGTGTTCTGGCTGCGTCATCTGGTTTCCTGTTGAGTACAGTCAGCTCCGAGCAAGCGAGGAGCGCTGCACATGGCCATTGGGACACTCTGCTGAGATCTTGGGGGGACAGGATGGGGTGCATTTCTAGGAGGCATGGAGGATGAGTAGGATGGATTGGGAATTGGGGTGGTTTCAGACTCGGGGGACTGTGATTTTAGGGGTAACGGAACTTTGTCAGAGAACAGGCTTATCCCCCTTTGTCCTTCTCCACAGAAACATTCAAACCAGAATCGATTTTATGCAGCTCTTGTTCAGACTGACCTGCCCACCTTCTAGAATGTCAAATCTGTGAACAGGCACTCTTGCTAGGTTGCTAATTAGAACAGTGTTTTCAAAACCAATGGCCCTTGGTAAAGGGAGGGTGGCCTCGGGTGAGACAAAAACCCGGACTCAGCTATACAAGTCGTGCTGGGTAACTGTGGGGCTGGCGCTGTCTGAGTGCGATGACATTTATGATTCTTTTTTAAAGCTTATTTCTGAGACACAGTGTCTTTATCCAGTCTGGTACAAGCTTGTGGTTCTCTCGGATTAGCCTCCCAAGTGTGGGACTAGAGGCATAGGTGGTCATGTGACTGCTTGGTATTTGTGATTCCTTTTTACATAATATTCTGAGACTTTGTTTATTGTATGTATATGGGTGTTTCGTCTTCGTGTGGGTCTGTGTACTGTGTCTATACGGTGCCTGTTGGAGGTATCAGATTGCCTGGGATTGGAATTATACAGATTCCAATTCGTCACTGTACAGGTCCTGGAATGGGTCTTTTGGAAGAGCAGCCAGTGTTCTTAACCACTAAGCCATTTCTCCAGTCCCTATAATTCTTTGTTTTATTTTTGTTGTTTTCCCTTTTTAGTTTGTTTTTGTTTTTAAGACAGGAGTCTTTGAGCTCCGAATCCAGCTCCTTCTGTCTCCCAAGTCTTGGCTTTCCCAGCATGCATCTCAAAGCATGCTTCATTTATGATTTTTAATGAAAAGTTTATTGGAAGCAAAGGCAACAGTTCTGTACCCCGGAGCCTTGATGCCGTCTTTGAAGTGTTGTGCAAGTCGTTTGCAAATTAGAGAAACAAACCCAATGAGAATGAAAATTGTCTTCTTTGCAAACAACCAAATCCCCCGGTCCCTTTGATCCATGGATCCTATTAAATTGGACTATTTGTATAAACATATTTGGGCTGGAGATGGCTTCTTACATATAGAAAGTAAAGCCCCTAAGGCTGTTTTGGCCATATGCCCAGAACACCAAACAGAGTATGAGTTTTCAAGCTAAATAAGTAGTGTTTATTTGAGCCTTATCTTATTTCAGGTTATTACTTCTCCTTACCCTCTGTACTGCACTGTGGAGACTCACGAAGGATAATCTCTTCCTGATGCCCCGAACCCTCCTTGCTTCCTACCTTCACTGCCTGGTCTCACCAGCATGTGTTTTGGCCCCGTCCCACTGAGAATAAAACCCAACTGATGTGGCCTTGTGCTTAGAGCCATCAGCATTTAGAGAATGATGCTTGGTGACTCTGACATGTAGGAAGTTGACTGGGCCACATCCATGTCAAAGCAAAGACTCAGGACGTGAGATCCTAATCCCCGGTGCTATGATGACTCCCAGATGACAGTCACGTGCCTTTCCCACTGTAAGCTGTTGTCAGTCCACTCACTTGGCACTTCCCCCTCCCCCTCTACAGACCCAACCTCCCCTCATTTGCTCGATTTCAAGGTTATGGTAAAGTTTAGCTTTGACTTCCGGAAGGCTACTCTGACCCACACCCACGCCCACACCCCCACCCCCACTCCTGCCACATTGTTCTCTTTTCACTTTGAACTTTGTACCAGTGTTTTATTCAGTGCTGTACTTGGACGTTCCCTCAGCCAAGAACATTGGTGTAATCTTGATTTTTAAACCCTTCGCTCATCCTGTCGTTTACCCCGTACGATGGCAAGGACTCACCACCAGAGTAAGAAAAGATTGAAGCTGGCAGTTGGTACACATGGACACGAATACAGAAAGACAAACTACACAAAATTAATCTCATGGACTTTGGCCAAGCTCTCATCAGACTCTAAATTCTCGTTACATGTCAGATTCACAGTCAGTGAAAAAACAAACCTTCCGGCATTTCTAAGAACAGTTCTCATTTCTCACTGGAGAGCAGAAGGGGGCAGTCAACTGTGCCCTGCTTCAGGCTTCGCTGCTATGATCCCCCATCACCACCAAAAAGAAAATCAAGAAAATTAGCGATTAAAGGAAAAAAAAATTCAAGCATGGCAGAGACCAACAGATCTCCTTTCTGGAAATTTCCATTTGTTTTTAATCTCAGTGATGCTGAGCTGGTGAACTCATTTGAACAAACTGATCTGGGATGGGGGAGCATCTGTTAGTGTCTTGGCTTTTACCTCACCCACTCAAATGGCTCTTTTTCTCTTTGTTGCAGATGATGGGGGGAAAGGGTCTCAAAGAGGCCACAGAAATCGCCATTCTAAATGCCAACTACATGGCCAAACGATTAGAGAGATACTACAGAGTCCTCTTCAGAGGTGCAAGAGGCAAGTGCCATCTCTCTCTCTCTCTCTCTTTCTCTCTCTCTCTCTCTCTCTGCGAGGGGCTCCTATATTGAAACTATGCTAGATGTAGGTGTGATTTTGAAGGTGGGAGGGATGCTTCAATTTCTTAGAATATGCAAAGGAAAGTGTAGAATTCTTGGAAGCATGACCAACGTACTCACTATGATGTACAGAGCTACTCCACCCTTGTCTACATAGCCTACACACACACACACACACACACACACACACACAGAGAGAGAGAGAGAGAGAGAGAGAGAGAGAGAGAGAGAGAGAGAGATTGATTCACATAAACACCACGAGCCGATCCTGCACAGGATGTTGTAGAGTTGTCTGAAAGAGTGGACCACTTAGAGCAGGCAGAGTCAGGATGGGGTAGTCTGACAAAGGAAGCACTTATTTCTTATGAGCGGCCTGGTAAGCAGGAGCTGCCTGAAGGGTTGCTTGAAGTGGGATAGGAAGTGAGAGGGCCAATGAGATGAGGTCGAAAGGACAGCTTGGTACCTTGAAGGTCTTGGAAGAGCCTAGACTTAACTCCTGAGCCAGTTGCATCCAGCAAAGGTTTCCCAGCTTGAGGAGTAACAAGATTAGGGTCATGAAAAGGCTGAGAATTGTCAAGGCGGTGAAATGGATGGGTTCTTGGAAGTACAGCCAGCTGGACAGAGTGACTCCTTAGTGCAGCGTGCTAGGTAAACGTTTAGGAGATACTAATGGGTAGGAGAACAAAGTCATCCCAGAAGTGATGGGACGTGATGGAAGTCAGAAACAGGGAGGGGCTGGAAAGGTTCCCAGCATCTACGTAGGCAGCTTACAACCACTTGTTACAGGTGATCCCGTGCCCTCGTCTGTCCTCTGAAGGCACCCGCATAGACGTGTGTGTCACATAGACACACACACACACACACACACACACACACACACACACACACACACAGAGTATATAAATGTGCATACAAATAAAAGGAACCAGGTAGACACTTAGATGCCTGACTGCTCCAGTTGTGGAAGGAGAAACAAGGATAGGACACTGAGGAATGAGTGAAGCCCCCAGCAGATGCTGGCAGTAGGAAGGATGGCCAGTGGCCCCCTCTTGGTTTCTCCAGCCCAGACAGACCCTGCATCTGCATTGTTTATAGTCCTTACTTTAAAGGCTCTTCTGATCTTATAAATGTGGATGCAAAGGGATACTTTGCGAGCTTGGAAATAAAGAAGTGAATAACCCGGAGTCCTGGGGAGGATGCTCTCGAGAGAGCAGAGCGGGTTGTGAGGAGTCGGTCTCCAAGCCAGGCAGCAGAGTGCTTCTCTAATGTCTTTTTAAGAGACTCTACAGCAAGCATGGATTCAGATGTAGCTCCCGTACTGTGAGACCTAGCCTCGTGTGCATTTGCTTAAATGAGGGGCTTGAATATTTATGTTGTCTGGTTACATAAATGAAGTATATTGCTCGATTCAGAAGTTTGGGGAAATTAAAAAAAAAAAAACACGAGGGAAAATCTAAATGGTGCTTGCACCCGTCAGCCAGATAAAGCTAACACTGAATATTTTAATGTATTCCCTTTCTTATTTCTCTGGGATAATTAAGCTGACATCACAGATGCAGTTTGAAGGATTTTTTTTTGCATCTGTGTGGGAGGGTATGTAAGGAAGGGCATGTTCTCCCTTATTAATGGGTGCAGGCCGAAGCCAGAGGTTGACATAGGAATGCCTTTTATTTTTTAAGATTCATTTATTTATTTTATGCATATGAACAGTCCTCTCTCCGTGTGTACACCTGCAGGCCAGAAGAGGGCAGCAATCTCACTATAAGTGGTCGAGAGCCACTATGTGGGTGCTGGGAATTGAACTCAGAGCCTTTAGGAGAGCAGCCAGTCTTCTTAACCAGTGACCCACCTCTCCAGCCCAGGAATGCCTTCTTTAATAGCTCTTTAATTTTAATTAATTTAATTAATTAACTTTAAATTTTAGTTTTTCTTTAATTTTTTTTCTATTATTTTGTTTTTTTAGACAGGGTCTAAACCTGACGGTCACCATTTCAGCTATCAGTGAGGTTGGCTGACCAGCAAGCCTCTCTTCGCCTAGTTACACACCACCCCGCCCCTCACCCAGTGTCTTTTTTTCATGTGGCTACTTGGATGCTTCTCCCTCTCTCTCTCTCTCTCTCTCTCTCTCTCTCTCTCTCTCTCTCGCACACATGCATGCACTGTCATCTAATGTCTTTTTAAGAGGCTCTACAGCAAGCATTTTCCCCACAGTGCCACAAATACTGCCTATCCTGTTTCCCTGAGCTTTGTCCCATGTGAGTAAATAGTGTGGGTGCCCTGGGAGGCGATAGTTAAATTCTTAGTTATTTGCTTTATGTCTTTGCTGTAAGAAAAACCCCTCCAGTACTGTGGTTTTTGTTTTTTTGTTTTTTGTTTTCTTTTTTAAGAAAGATTTCTATTTCTTTAGATAACTTATAAAAGAGGGTATGGAGGCTTTGAGCTTTTTGTACATACATGTTCCTTCAATTATTTTTCTCAAAGACACTGGGTCCATTATTTTATGGTATTGGCACTGAGAGTGCCCGTCACACCAAGGCATATGAGAACAGGCCAAAAAACAACAAAAGTTTAAAAAAAAAGCACTTGCCAGTTTCATGACTGGAAGACATTTTGTTTTAATTTATAATCCTTAAGTGTTTCTTTGCTCTCTTTAGTTAGTGATTGGTGGCAGTAATTGTTTTTTAATCTAGGGCTCCACTCTTGCTAGGTATGTGTTCTAACTCGAGCTGTCTGTCGCAGCCTTTAAGTTGTCGTATATTGTGTTTTACTTTGGGCAACAATACCAAGAATTAACATACCTTCTCATATAATCTGCTCATTTAAGCTGCATAATTCAGCGATTTTTAATGTGTTTGCTGATTGCAAAGTTTAGGTTTTAAATGCAGGAAATAATGTGACTTCAATTGAATGGGGCTGGTTGGCACCCCTGTGAGAAGGTCAGATGTCACCATGCACTTAGCATTTAAGTCGTGGCTTTGGGCATAGAGCCCAACTCCATTCTGTGGGACTGAAGAGGACAGAAAGATGGATGGAATTTCCATTGGTTTCTGACATTTTCCCCCCAGATTAAATTGCAAGTAGCAGTTCTCGTCCTGGACTGAAATAGATTGCTGATTGCACACTTTATTACCCAATCCCAGAGTTAGTCAAACCAAACATTGACTCATGCTAAACACATACATTACACAATTTCAAGTCTCATATTTTGGGGCCTGGGAGCCTGGCACTGTTGTGCTTTGGGGACTCAAAATAGGAATGTTTTTAATAATCACAGTGGACTCTAACGTGCCTGGTCGCACTATTAGAGAACCAGTGCTCATCTTAACCATGTTTACCAGCATTAAATCAGACGTCGGAATTTCAGATGCCTGTGAGGCAATCATTTTAATGAACTCCAGGCTTCGCAGTGTGAGCTGCTCCTCTGAGATTTGAATAGTAACTAAACTGTCTAGGCTAGTGGGCTTTTAAAGCAAATGAGGGTACAGCAGGCAAGAGGCAGTTGGAGAAGCTGGAGAAATATTTTATTCTGTTGCAATGAAGATAAAAGGAATGACTTTAATTAAAATAACTGTTCTGTTGGTGGTCTTGGTCAGTCTTTCTTGTAGATGTTTCTGGGGGAGATTCTTTTTTTTTTTTTTTTTTTCTTTTGAAGTAGCATCTCACTGCTTAGCTGAAGCAGACTTTAATTTGTGATTGACCTGTCTTAACGTTCCTCAGTGCTGGGATTATGCAAGTCTTCTTGCTGTACCCAGAAAGGATGGTAGCTTTGTAAGAGAAGGGATTTTGTAACTTATCAGGTCCCTCACCTTTTGGGCGGCTCCTGGATTTAGACTCTGGCAGCATGGTTTTGTTAACGTTTTTATCTGCCTCTCATCTTGGACAAGGCCAGTGTTGGGTTAAACTCCTGTTCCTGAAGGCCTTTGCAGGTGGGGCCCTTCCTCTGAAAGTGAGCAGTGGCCCCATAGGCTGGCTGGTCCATGGTAACCTAGGGCGCAGAGTGCCAGACCTCATGCTCTTTTTGTCTCAGGCTACCACAGAGCCAGAGGGCCCTTTGATGGCCTGCCCAAGCTTTACGCAAGTCGCTTACTTCTAGCGTTCTGAGGCAGTCTCTGTGAGAATGTTGCAGAAGTGTCTCCAGTCTGTGCTCTCCAGGGGAGCGTGGAGAATCCCATTGTCTTAGTTAGGGTTTCTATTTCTATGAAGGGACAACATGACCAAGGCGACTCTTAGTCAGGACAACGTTTAATTGGAACTGGCTTATGGTTTCAGAGATTTAGTCCATTATAGTCATGGTGGGAAATATGGCAGCGAGCTGGCAGACATGGTGCTGGAGAAGGAGCTTCGAGTTCTACATCCTGATCTGCAGGCAGCAGGAAGAGAGAGACGTGGGGTCTGGCTTGAGCATCTGAAACCTCAAAGCCCACCCCCAGTGACACACTTCCTCCAGCAAGGCCACACCTACTCCGACAAGGCCACAAGTCCTAATACTGCCACTCCCTAGGAGCCTATTTTCGTCGTGCTGTTGAAGTGCCAGGCCTTCATTTCGTTTTTCTATTGTCCCACCTCCTCACCTTTTATGCAGACATCCACAGCTGCTGAGAGCTGTTCACGTGGCACTGTTATGTTGAGAAGACTCTGCTCTTCCACAGTCCTCCGTGACCAGTGGCTCCTCCCACCCCTTCCTGCTGTTTCAGGCTCCTCTGACTTGGTGTCACTCTTAGCTGCAGTCCTGGTTAGGGCTGGAGGAAACAGCTGCTGTCTTAGATGGCCCCAGTTTGCCATAGGCAGAGCCGGTTTGTATAACTCTCTCCCAAAAGCTGTAGACAGAGAAGAGCATCTTGGGCTCTGGCCTCTCATGGCCGCCAAATTTAAATGCTATCCCTTAGAGGGCTCTTAGAGCAAGGGGGGCTCTTTAGGATGAGCGTGCGCACTTAGAAAATAACATCTGAACCTCATATTTGGGAGTGAACCTTTTCCCAAACCACTCGTCTGTGGCGGTGCCCGTGCAGATGGAATCTTGGGTTTAGCAGTGTTGGGGTGACCTGGTTAGATGAACTTCAGTCCGCTGCCACTGAACCCCTGCTTGCAGGACTGTCCTCTAGGCCTGCCAACAAATGACTCCTCTCCTGCTGACGTACATTTCCAGCCTCAGGCTAGCCACATGCCCTGCAGAACAGTAAACATCACTAGTTATCTTCCTGTTGGGGTTGTAGCCCAGGGTAGCAGCCCGAAGCTCAGAGGAGAAAGGGCAGAGGTTGACGTTGGACTCTAAGTTTCCTAAAAGTCGAAGCTGATAAGGTCATAAGGATTTTTGTGATTTTTTTTTTTTAATTTGCTCCTCAAATCTTAGAAGGGTTATTCCATTGGACACGTTTTTCTGAGATCACTCACCTAGACATAGACCTTTCTCGAGTCTCGCCAGAAGAGGGTCACAGGTCCTCTGGAGTCACAGGTGGCTGTGTGCTGCAGGGCAAGAGTGCTGTGCACCAGACACAGGTCCTCTGGAAGAGCAGGAAGTGTTCTCAACTGCTTAGCCACCTCTCTAGCCCCACCACTAGTTTATTCTTGATGGTTGGGTCCTCGGTAGCTCCTGATGGATCTAGGAAGGCAGTCTGTTTATGAACTAGGTGGAAGTGAACTGACCCCCACACATTTCAGTCTCACCGATTCTGTGGTTGTTTAACAGTTCCCCCCTGTCCCCCTCTTTCTTTTCTTCCTGTTGTTTCTATTCTTTCTTTTTGGATTTTGTTTTGAGACAAAGTCTTGATCTGTAATTCTCCGGCCTCTGCTTGGTGCTAGGATCACTGGAGGGTACCACTTCATCCCGCTGACAGCGCTTATTTCTAATTCTTGGTCTGCAGCCTGATATTAAAAACCTTGGCCACCCTTTGAAGCATCATATTAAATTCCGCATGTGTCCTATGAATACGTGTTTATCGATATGTACTCACAGATGCCCAAGGTTAAATGCCAAGCTATTTAACCTTGAAAGTTGAAGATGCTGAACTCACCAGTGAATCTTTTAGAAACAATTTGTGTAAAAAGATCGGGGTTGTATTTAACTGTTTCAAGGAGATTTTAGGTCTTTAGAATAGAAATTTCACAGATCTCCTGCTGATCGTTTTAGTAACACTTCTCCCCCACCCCCAACACACACCCTTCCCTTCATCCACTGCCGGCTGTAAGATATGCAGTCTAAGATGTGATAGAGTGTATGAAAGGGTAAATGAAGTCTTTCCTGCCAACTGTAACCATATCGAGTTCACTTAACCCCTTGGTTCCCATGGTCCGGTGTAAAGAGCTGAACTGTGCACTTGAGTGAAACGGTAAACCAGCATCCATCATCAGCGGACACTATGTTCTTGAACAGGGTACGTGGCTCATGAATTCATTTTGGACACACGACCCTTCAAAAAATCTGCCAACATCGAGGCTGTGGATGTTGCCAAGAGGCTCCAGGATTACGGTAAGTGGCTTTTGATATTCGCACAATGGAACCTATAGGCTGTGGACCATTTCCTAGAGGCACATGCACTCGGTGCATGACTAGACAACAGATCCAGGAACTGCACGCCCCGGTCACAAGTGGCTATTACTCAGCCCGTGGCCAGGAGGTGAACCAGAAGGGAGGGAGGGAAGGACGTTGCTGTCAGCTGATGGGGATTCCAAGAAGGGGCAGTGAGGAACTGGTTGTTAATTCACTAGTAACCAGGTTTTCTGACATTCTCCATTTATTGTGTGTAATTCTGCACAATAGGTCACCCATTCACAGGGAGTCGTGTGTGGGCCTCCTATTTAAGATGTGTCAGTAAGACTTAGGAAATGTCTGATATACATTTCTTCTTAAAACAAGTAATTAAGAAGCTGGGGGAGGGTTGGAGGCTCAGTGGTTAAAAGCACTCTCTGCCCTTGCAGAGGACCTGGGTTCTATTCCCAGCATGCAGTACCCATGGTAGCTGCAACCAACCACATCTGGGTGCCTCCCTTCCTGAGATAGGGTCAAGACCCAGGAATCTGTTTCTAGCCTAGTACATGGATGGTTCCAGATGTGGATGGATCCAGACGTGGGAGCCACTAAAGCAGAATATGAATAGAATTTGCTCACACAAGGAATTGAGGACAGACTCCAATGGGTAATGAAATCGGTTTGTGCTTTAAAGACCGAAACAACTCCTTGCTGGGGCTAACATCTGACACAGATGAATGCTTTTGTTAAAGCCCATTAAATGGTTTAGCTGAAACCCGTGTATTTCACTCTGAGGTTTATGACGAAGTACAAGAATATTGAGTTCTTGTTACTGATGGGCATTCTAAACTACTTACAAAATAAAGCATTCTGATAGTTACAGCATTCTATGAATTACATAAAAAAATAAGTCGGGGCCAGCAATATGGCTCAGTGGTAAGTGCTGCCAAGCTCGGTGGCCTGAGCTCTACCCCTGAGACCCACGTGGAATGAGCGTTAACTCCCCAAAGGCTCCCAATACCCAAACACACATGTGCTAAATACACAAATTAAAGAATAGCATGGATGGTGTCATTGAAGAATCTTTGGCAGATATGTGGGTACCTGGCTACAGTGCTTTCAAATTACCCGTGGACTTGAACATTTTTATTAAAATAATGTTGGGAAACGAGTCCGTTAAGGCCAATGGTGAGGTCTGCCTGACGTTGGGAACCTCTGGTCTCTGCAGCAGCATTAGCTGGAAAGGCCGTCAGTCTGGGAGATTGTGCTAAGTCTTAACATGGTCTCAGAGATGGGATGGGCAGAGTCCGGTGGAAATCTACATGAGCATGATTGGGGCCTGGATTGGAGCTCTCACTGCAAACCCAAAGCAGCTCAGATCCCGCTAAGAATGAAGGAGGCGAAGCTCTGCTTGCCTCTGTCCAGAAAAACCTCTTTCGACCATGTCTTTGTTTCTTAACGCACACTGTGTTCAGGCAAAGGCTTCACACATGCTGACCCGCCCCTAGGTTCCCCACACGGCACGAGCATGCTGAGGTTTGCTTGCTTTCTCTTGAATTTCTGATTGGCTGTTTCTTGTCGTTACAACACACCATCACAGAGAGTTTTGGGGGTTTTTTGGTGGTGGTTGTCACCATTGTTTTTGGCTGTTGTTGCACTCATGAATCTGAGGCCTCAGGGATGCTAAGCATATGGTCTGAAGCTAAGGGTCAACTTCAGTCTAGAAAGATTCTAAAACACGAGGTGAAATGGAAATTCCACTCTAATTTTGTCATGCTTACCCGCTAATACACATATATACCTTACGGTGCTTGTAAAAGCCATGTTATTAATTATAATAAATTTGTGTACTTTTGACTTACACACACTTCTCTGGTCTCCCTTTACAGGATTCCATGCCCCTACCATGTCCTGGCCCGTGGCAGGGACCCTCATGATTGAGCCCACCGAGTCGGAAGACAAGGCCGAGTTGGACAGATTCTGTGATGCTATGATCAGCATCCGGCAGGAAATCGCGGACATAGAGGAGGGCCGCATCGACCCACGGGTCAACCCCCTGAAGGTACACAGCATCCTCGGAAGTTGAAAATGGTGTCTGGGGAGTGTGCTGACCCTCCCTGAGCCCTCTGTGGTGATTAGACTCTTGCCCAGAATGAGAGAGTTATGAGAATCGTAGAGGCTTCTGTCTTCTTGAATGGCAGTGCTGTTACTGGGGTGGAGTGGTCACTTGGGTGGCTCTTGGTTGTAGGAGCTGTGGATGCCACCTGTACCCAACTGATTGTGAAGGAGGGAGTGGGGAGAGGAGGCTCCCCAGTTGGAGAGTTCTTACCACTCTGTGTCACAGCGTTCGTTTACTTCCTTCATGAACTCTCTCTCTCTAAATCCAGCCCTTGTGCTGGCATAGCAATCTGAGACCAGCTTAATTGGTGTTTGATTCACCCTGGGAGTTTAGCAGTGCTTATGGCCCATGTAGAGGAAAGTCCAACGTGTCCCCAATCTCCTCCAAAACACATTGCTTTTAGAATCCTACTTTTCCGGTTCAGTGTAAACGTTAATGAGGAGATGGCTTGAGAACGCTCTGTGGACAGAGCTATAGGTGATGCAGTAACAAGTTTAGAACTGCCTGCCTGGAGGTTCGTTGTGGAGATGCTGGAAGGCGAGAGAACCTTGCTTGAAATACTGCAGCAAAGGGAGGATCTTCCCCACAGTGCGAAGCTGCATTGTCAGGGTGTGGCGACTTCTCGGCGGTGTTATCGTGTGTGCGGTGGAAACACAGTGGAAGCAATAGTCACCAGATTCAGGGTTAGATGTTGGGGCGAGGTTTAGGAGAAAGCAGCACAGTGTTCTGACCGGACCGTCTGCCACCATTTCTCTGTCCAGATGTCTCCACACTCCTTGACCTGTGTCACATCCTCCCGCTGGGATCGCCCATATTCCAGAGAGGTGGCAGCATTTCCTCTGGTAAGTTCTCTGAACTCTGCCAACTGCCGTGTTATTATAGCTCCCGTTGGCCCTGAGGTTTCCCATCCAGCCTCGCTATGTAAAGTGTATCTGAAATGGCTGGTGAAGTGTGGATCTCGATGAGGAACCAAGGGGGAAGACTTGGCCCTCAAGAGTCATCTGAGCCCACTGAGGGCATCAGTCACAAGCCTAGGAACCCACAGGGTCAAAGATCAACACTGAACAGCAGTCCTGGTCGGATGGCTCAATGTGTTCTCCACCAGCATCCGGCGGGAGCTGGAGGTTTATTTATTATTTGTGTGGGGGGGCGTGCAGTGGGTGGAGGTTATGTGTGTATGAACCCTGTGTGCAGAAGCAGGAACTTGAATTTCTAGTGGTTCGTGAGCTGCCTTGTGGGTACTGTGAACTAAATCCAGGTCCTCTGCAAGAGCAGTCAGCGCTCTTACCAGAGCCATCTTTCTAGCCTCTAGCACTTCCTTTTCATTGGGAAGGCATCGTCTGATCCCAGAGGCATACGGACAAGACTCCGAAGTTGAAATTGTGAAAAGTACAGCTTTTGGCACTGGTGCCTTGGGCTGCGGGAACACCCGAAAACCACTACATCTCAATTTCCCCCAAAGGACTGGGAACATCCCAAAATATCCATTTTTTCCTTTTCAGCCCTTTGTGAAACCAGAGAACAAATTCTGGCCAACCATTGCTCGGATCGACGACATCTACGGAGATCAGCACCTCGTCTGCACCTGCCCACCCATGGAGGTCTACGAGTCTCCGTTTTCTGAACAGAAAAGGGCCTCTTCTTAGTCCTTCCTCCCCAGGTTCAAAGGACTGACTGGACGTCTCCTGCTGCAGCATTTGACAAGCAAGGACATTTCTTCTCCTTCATGTGGCTCACATGAGTTTTATACGCTGTCTATTTTTATAATCTTTCAAGGTAATGTAAACACGGTTGGCATGGTGAGTGGCGGCTGCCTGCAGTACGGCGAGGCGGCCGCTCTTCCTATTGCCTTGATTGGGAGCCATTTAGTTTACTGAATAGAAAATTTGGGGTGTGCTAGCCATCTTAACCTTTTAATTCAAGAATCTGCAGAGGTCAGAGCCTATGCTGGGAATTCAATAGACATTCTTTTTTGTTCCAAATAAGTCCTTGTGGACTGTGGTCTCTGTGGGAAACCCCAGGGCAAATGTTTACATTTTGTATACACTGACAAGTTCTTCCTCACTAATGTGCCTGATCTGTCACAGCATTCAAGTGTCTTCCTTTCACTGTGTGGATTTTTTTTTTATCTGCTTTTATTAGCATTCTAATAAAACTGAGTTTGAATAATGCCTTCCCATGTGATTTTACACCCATGATGCACAAGACTCAGGAAGCTGCAGGGCAGTGACAGCACTCAGTCCGACAGCTACATTCACACTGATTGTCACCCTTGCTTTTGACTGGCCAAGGACAGTCTGCATAGCATGTTTACCAGAGAAGGCCACCCTGGTCCTTTTCATCACGGGCCATATGTAATTTAACCTCAACTTACAGAAGTTCAAATAGCCGTTTCTTAACCATCCAAGGACTGAGGGTCCTTTGTGGGGAGAGGCAGCAGCCTTGAATGAACACGGAAGGGATCGTTTGAGGTCCTAAGTAAATGTGCTAATGACAAGGACCAGTGCCTCAGACCCACGGGAACAGGCAAAGCCGTACACACGTGAAACTAAGGAAACTGGCAGAGTTCCTGGTCCGTGTGCAGATGTCAGTAGTGTGTGCAGAAACAAGCAACCACAGCTCCTTCTGTCTGGATGACAGCAACGAGATTGTTCCGTACACACACAGCCCTCCTACTGAGACAACCTTACTCCTCCTCACGCCAAACATAAATAACAAAGTCGCTGAAATTCCAGGCTTTTACATAGTTGGTGCCACTTCATCAGAACAAGCATGACTTGTCTGTCTGTCTCTCTGTCTGTCTGCCCTTTCTTCTTTCCCTTGTCACTGCAGTCAGGTTTTCAGGAGTAGGCAATCCATCAATCACACCCTCGTACATCTTTTGCATGGTCCACACCTATGACCTCAAGATGGCTGCTCGTCAGCTAGTCAAGAAAAGGGGGAAAAAACAAAAAGCCAAAGGCAGGTTCCATCTTCTCTTCAGTTCCTTTCCAAGCAGTTCCACCTAACAACCTCTGCTTGCTTTTTAGCAAGACCCTCACTCCTGGCTACAAGGGGGTATGGAAACTTCTCAGGCATGCTGTGCCCAAGATAAAATGTTTGTTAATGTAACTGGGAAAGGATGAGTTTGTGGTGGGCAGCTAGCCCGCCTGCCACAAAGAAGTTACCTTGAAAGTAGCAACCACTTGCCATCTTCTTACCCGACAGTTCTAAGCGGTGCTGTGAGGCTTTTCCCTGCTTCCTTGCAGGGCACCCCAACAATTATGCAATCACTAAACCTCACGATAGCTACCTGAGCAGGTTGTGAGCTCTTGTGAAATTCTCCACTACCATCCACATACACAGAAAAAGCATAGAACAACTTGGTTCAGCCTAACAAAAGTGGTACCAACGGGGTCCCTGACTTTGTTTTGTTCCCTCCACTAATAATTAAATTAATAGCTATTGAGCACTTCTCAGGTACTATGTGCCTACCACAAAATATATAGAGATTCCGGAGGTCACGTGCTTGGTAGGTATTTGAACCTAGCTCCAGGGCCTAACAGTCAAAAAGGAGACCAGGCTACCATGGCAACAGCAAACTGGAAGAGCAGGAGATGTAGGCCAGCATCTGAGTGCAGTGGTCCTTTCTCTGGAAACACCAGTATGTACAGAATAGAACCCACTACAGTGCTGGGCTTCATTAAGGTGCAGCTGCTTGCTAAAGTCGTTTCTTCAGCTGGCCAGCTCTGCCTTCAGGATGTGAGTGACGCAGGTAACTGCTTGTCCTGGACTATGGCGCCTCTCGTGTGTTTACTGCATGCCATGTTGATCCTCTCCCACCTCTGGGTTTTGGCCTGGAGGGACTTTCCACGTGGAGTACTGCCTCTCACCCCTCACCGGCAACATTTTGCTTGGTTCCTGTTTGCTCTCTGGATTTCAGCACCTCGTACCAATCTTTCTTGGATCCCTGAGAAGTGGGGGACATTTTTTTCGATCTCCCCAGTGTTTGTTTCTTCCTTTTAAAAATCAAGCTTAGCTAAGTATTCAGTTTTCTGTTTTTCTGCTTCAGACTCAGTGCCCTGAGAACAAGACCGTATCTCAGTGATCACTGGATTCCCAGCAGAGTAAGGGCTTCCTATGCTGTGCTCAATTAGAGCATCATGTGAGTAAAGGAGCGTGATCCTGAGTCATCCTGCATGGGAACTTGCAAGGTCTGTGGTGAACAGCTCTTTCTAAGTTATGCGCAAAATCACCCAGCCTTGAAGATAGCCCCTGGCTTCTCGTAGAATGTGCTACTAATTAAAAACAGTTTTGCTTATTCTGGCTAAACACATAACCCTAAAGTATGGTCCTTGAGCCGTACAATGGAGTTGCATTAAGTACAAAGCTGTGTAGACGAGTCTTTGAATGATTTTAGACTAGGACTGTGAGAAAGCCTGTGTCCTACGCACTAGGCTCTCTCTCGCTCCTGGTGCCCTGGGCTCCGGGCCCTTCTGGGAACTCTTATCTGACAGGATATAAGGACTCTGGCTCGCAGTGAAAACTGTGAAATCCATGCGCCTTGGAAACATCCTGTCTGTTATCTGGCCCAGTGCTCTGTAGAGCACCCAAGGGTGACACTGTCAGTTTCCAAACCGCTTGTCAGGTGGCTTTACACCTAGAAAGGGACACTTTTAATCCTGTACCTGGCCAGAAACCATATTGTCATTGATTATATCAATGCCTCTTTCTGGGTAAAAGACTTTTTATCTTTTCCCCTCATACTTTAGAGAACTTTCTGGAACACTAGCTCTTTGATGGATGGGTCTTCAGAGGCTGAAATTTTGTCAGCGTTGTCTCAATTTGTGGGGTGGGGCAGGAAAGTCCTGCAGATCTAGCTGCAGGCTTCCCTTGAACATTCAAGATAAGCCCTCTCTAACTTAAGTGCAGCCCCAGCCCTCCAAGGCTAATCTTACTGAGAATACTCTCTTGGGTCTATTCCACAGCTGCTCCAAACGAGGTGCTCATACTGTGCACTTATATCTGCTAGGCTCAATCCTTCCTGAAGCAAGTCAAGAAAACATGGCTCCCTGCCCCTCCCTCCACCAGTTCACTCCTAGCCAAGGTGCAATGCAAATAGAAGGGCACCATGCACAAGTCCAAATCTGAGGCCAAGGCTAAGTAATGCCCATGGCAGGGGAGTGAATGTCTCAGGGGCTTGAAGTTGAAAACTAATTCCAGAGAACAGTGATCCCCGAGGGCAGGGTTGGTGGTAGGGAAGGCAGGATTGTCATGGAAACCCAGTGTGCAATACTAGGGTACAGGATAATTCATGATCATGTGATTTTTATTTCCCCTCCCTAGTGTCCTTACTCGTTTATGTGATTTCCATTCAACTTCACTGACTGCTCCATCTCACCCTTTCTCTACCATTCCTCATGATGGTTAATCTTGACTGGATCTGAAACTCAACTCAGAGGCTTGTCCCTGGCAGGTATGAAGGGCATTTCCAGGAAGGGGTAAGGGCAACACCTCCCTCCATTAGCAGCCGTGTGAAGCACCTCTACCTTTGTGCTTTGCTTGTGACTCTGCTCTGTGGTGATGGCTGACGCCTCCCAGCACTTCTTTCAGCCTTCCAAGGTGGATGGGACACGGGTGGTTCTCCAGGATCCTCTAGGCTGTGGACAGACTAAAACTGCAGAGGCATCCAGCAGCAACTGTGCTCTGGGCCTCTGGAGTGTACACTCTGTCAAGACTACCCAGCCCCCCTGTCTAAGCAGACATAATAGATCCCTGTTCATAATTCTGTCTGATCCTCCTGAGGACCCTGATACATCGTTAGTCCCTATTCAAGAGCCCCAGCTGCTGCCACATGCTGCCAAGCTAGAACTTCACAAACATGTCTCCTGGAGCCTCTTCCACAACTCGGGGAGGATGAGAAATCAGAAAATGTGGCAGGAGGCAGGACTGATGCTAAAACCTGGCAAAAGATTTTTCATAAAAGCAATGTTTATATGATGCTGTGATGGGTTTTGATACATAAACTGGTAACCCAGCTTTCCTCAACATCACTGTTCCTAAGGAGAATATTTGTACAAATCCATAAAGCATTATTCCAATTCATTCCCCTAGTCAAAGACGCCTTAGTTCCTAAGGAGAATATTTGTACAAATCCATAAAGCATTATTTCAATTCATTCCCCTAGTCAAAGAAGACGCCTTATTTTCAGCCCAAAAGAGAGAGAGAGAGAGAGAGAGAGAGAGAGAGAGAGAGAGAGAGAGAGAGAGAGAGACCTGTTGGGCTGGAGGGATGGCTCAGTGGTTAAGAGAACTGACTGATCTTCCAGAGGTCCTGAGTTCAAATCCCAGCAAGCACATGGTAGCCCACAACCATCTGTAATGGGGTCTGATGCCCTTTTCTGGGGTGTCTGAACACAGCAACAGTATACTCACATACATAATAAATAAATAAATCTTTAAATGAGAGGTGGGCTTGTAGCTCAGTGTCAGAGCCTTTCTTTATCTGGCATTAAATGAGAACATGGGTTCATTTGACAGCACCATTGAACAAAGCATGCAAACAAGAATGAGTGAATGGAATTGGAGAATGCTTAGTAATTCTTTAATTCTTAATAATGCTTTAATTCTTCTGAATTAAAAGAGAATGTGAAAACAACACAAACAGATGAGCCTTCTTATGGATATCTGGAATAAGAGTAAACCAGTATTTGCTGGTTTCCACTGGAATCCATATAACAGACAGGAATGGGCTTGATGATATCTGCCTCTTAATGGTTGGAAGGATTATGTTAACACACACACACCACCACACACAACCCAGTACAAAGGAGGCAGAGGCAGACAGATCTCTGAGTCCCAGGCTGGCCAGGGCTACCGTTGCCTCAAAAAAACAAAAACAAACAAAAAACCCAAAACCAGATGGATAATACAAACTTTCAATATTCATACTGAATATTCCATAACAATATTTGATAATATCTAATAAATTATTGGCAACAGATATGTGTGCTCCTCTAAGTGTATTTGTCCCACTTTCTGAAATACTCTCACTTGTGAAATATGAAGTAGCAAAGAAAACCGGGAGGTAAAGCTGCACATAACAGGGTGGAGAGAGGCTCAGCAGGGCGAGCGCTTGCTCTTCAGTTCCTAGCCCCAACCCGGGGGCACACGACCACCTGTTCCTTCAGTCCCAGGGCATCTGATGCCCTTTTCTGGTCTCTATGGGTATCTGCATGCAGGCACATCGTATGCATACAGATATGCAAGATCACATCCATAACCATACACAAGAATTAACGAAGCCCTTTTAAAAGCAGTAGAGCGTCACAGGGCAGCCAGCAAGTCCTTTGAATAATACCTTCATTTATAATTAAGCCAAAGGTGAAATGTGTCCTTAATGTGTCAGAGTGGATCTAGTTTTCTTATCAAAACCAGAGTAAAGATGTTTCAATAAGACACAATGAAAACCAAAATTTACAAAACTACACAGAAGTCAGAAAGATGTAAACGAGTAAAGCTGAACACATTGTTTTCTGATCATAAAATATTTATTAAGGTATACTCTTAAGGAATATAGTGAATATAAAATGTAGGATCACAATGTGAAGCAATTTGAATCTGCTCAAAAGCCAGCACAGCCCTCCTAAGCTGCAGATGGAGACCACTAGGAGGAATTACTGCGGGCCAGAGGAGGAGGACAGAGCGGCTTTTCAGGAACGGTTACTACTGGAGCTTCGGACACCTCTGTCATTGCAAGACCACACCACATTACACTAACGCAGCAACAATGCATTCATATTGTTCTCATTAGTCATTAGTAGTCAATTTGCATAAAACACCAGAAAACAATCACCATGGAGATCACAAGTGAGTTAGAAATGGACCTGCTCTTGCAAAGCACGCACTGTGATGGGATAGACATGGAAAGGAGTGTGCACATTACAGGAGCTGCACGCGTCCCAACAAGCCCCTCTGCCTTCTTTCCTGGAAAAGCGAAGTACAAGGAACAGGCACAACTAATACTTGGGAGGCAGTGTGTAGCTAAAATCTCATTTAACTAATAAGTCAATGATTTTTAAAATCCCCGTAAATCTTTTCTGTCCTGAGGTAGTTGCAAAATAAATCATAAACTGGGTAATCAACTACAGTGGAGGCTGCAACTCTTCATTCATGAAAATTAGTTGTTACTGAGAAGAACTACCTTTTGCTATCTAAAAGACAGTTGAGAATGGGCCTCTTACTACACACACAGGAGGGTGCACAGGGAAAGAGATGCTGCTGCTTCCCGACGAGAGACACGGTCCAGCATTGCTTTAACCCTCCCCACTCATTTTTAGACTTGTTATTGTCCAAAAATCCACCAGGAACGACACAGAAGCACGCAGATCACCGGCCTTTGCTGTAGCCGGGGAAGAAAAGGTCAAGGACGGTTTGGAGGGTCTCATTTAGAGTCATGATGTAATTCTGCCCAAGGTCATGCCGGCAAGCAGGGCAGGAGAAAACCTGGGCCTTAAAGGAGCGCTGTAAGCAATCCTAAGGAAAAAAACAGACAAAACACACAAGGTGGGGGGGGTGGAGGTAGGAAGACAGGAGAAAGCAGGAAAGAGGGAGAAAAACAATTTCAATTATACAGAAAAATCACTCAACAAATCATGTCCTTAATAAAAATTAGACACTTACTACTCTTTACAAGAGAAAGGTCTAAGAGAAACAGTCACGAAGGCCTGATTTTGTACTAAACTGTTTACAGGTACAGCTTTACTCACGAATACTGTGAGACTTCAGGTAAATGAGTGAAGTAGCTTGAGCCTTGATTTCCTCATCTAGTAAAGTGCGTATCAGAGTCCTGAAAGAACTCTAAAGAAAACATTATGACTCTGCTGCTCAAATTTATCAAATCATTAACCATACAGGTCCTCTGAGGCAAGTTTACTTGGGCCAAATCTAGAACCACTGACATGGTCAGGCATGACCATGGACGTAGACATGTGTCCACTTCAGAGGAAACCACAGGATAAAGTGAGAGGAGTACACAAACTCACGCTTGGTACAGCGAGCTTCTTCCTCTGGCTTAGCTAAAGCTCCAGTTTCCGCTTCTGCTGCAGCCACAGCATAACACTCAGTTTACCTGAGCATCCTGACCTTTTAGTTAGTGCATGTAACCTTTCAGTGTGCGGTGCAGCGAGTAAAACACATGCTCGCTACCACAGAGAGAACAGCGACGCTGTGGCTTCTTATTCCCTCCTCACCCTTCCTCCCAAGGACAGCAGAATACCTCCAACCGTATGCATGAGAACTGCTATTATGCAATTTTACACCGTGGTTATCTTAACATCACGATGTAATTAAAAAGTTTTCTAACAAGGTAAGTTCCCATATCTATTCTTCAGGGAAAAATGGTTCACTGTATGCTTAATACGGGGGCACTCACTGTGCTGTCAGACCTAGCATGGAAAGTGGATCTGAACTTACCTTACAGACGTTGTGAAAGCATTCTGTTGTGACAGGCTGGTACACTAGTTCTTGGCAGCACACACACATAAAAGACTGTTCCAATTTCTTCAGAAAATTCTAAAATGGGGTCCAACAGGAGGAAAGAAGAAAAGATTAGCAGCTCAAAATATACTAGTGAATTCTAAATGATGACAGAAAATTTATCTTAGCCACATGTAAGATGTTCTCTACTAAGAAAATCAAGTAGTGACTTCCTAAAGGAAACACTTTAAATGAAGGAAAACAAGGAAATTTCATTAGGCTCCCAAAATTTTCCAGTCTAGTGCTAGTAACTATTTTGTTTTCTCATCTTTATTTTGGGTGCTGTGCTTAAGAGGGGGAAAGAGGGTCTTTCCTGCCATCAGTCAGGCCTCAAACTAATCTCCGTTTTTGCGTACTCGCAGCTTCTGCCTCTGGAGCACTGGGGTGACAGGAATGGGCTACCATGAGCAGATGTTTTTAATTAAAAAGGTGGGGCTGGAAGAGTTGGGGGCAATGGGATGGCTCATCAGAAAAGGAACTTGGTATGAGTCTCTTGGTATGAGAGACTCTCCACAGAGAACCATGTGGTATAGAGAGAGAACCAGCTCCCAAGAGTTGTCTTCTGACCTCCAGAGGCCAGAGGTGCAGCCACTGATGTACATGTGTATGCAGGGATGAACACAGACACACACACACGCACGCACAGACACGCAGACGCATATACACAGACACACACACATAGACACATGCACAGACACGCACGCACACACGTACAGACAGACAGACAGACAGACAGACAGACAGACAGACAGACACACACACCCCCAAGGAAGGATCCAGTGCAGTGGTAGGTCACTGGCCCAGCACTGAAAATACAACAGAAACCACAAATAGCAGCAAATGAAATAATGAAGTAGTTAGTCTTTTCCTGTTATAAACTACAATGTTTTTTGAAACTAAAGAAGCACCAGTAATAAATGCCTCTAGATCCAGCATCCCAAGAAACCTGTTCATCTTCACAGGATGCTCTGCACTATTCTGCCTCAATTTCCAAGTCACATTCCAGGAAGTAAGACTTATTTAGAATGGACAAGTGCAAACATTATCGAATGGATGCTGTGTCATCAACAGCCACAGTGGTTCCACTTACCCTGGTTGTGTGCAGCCTTCCTTTCTCTTTAAGAAAAGGTCTCACCATATAGCCCATGTTGGCCTGCCTCTGCTGTGTGCTGAGGTTAAACGCACGCACTACCCCATGGCTTACTCATGTCTTTGAAACTAAACAAAGGGGTGCAAACAGTCCTAAGCGTGATCTTCCATGTGGGCACATGCTCACAGTAATCACAACAGGCGGGTCAGATAGCTGGACGTAGCACTCAGGTCTAGTTAAGGGCAGGACAAACAACACCCACACACTCGTGTGCACTCAAGTGGCTTTATATCCCATGCCCATCCTGATCTGAAACCCAGTGAAGTTATCTACCACTAACCAACTGTATCCTTCCCCACAAGTCTAACTGTTCACCTAAATTATAGATGACAACTGATGTGTCTTAGTGTAGCCTACGTGAAGAGTCTGACCTAACAGATGCTCTTTATCCCCATCCATCCATCCATCATCCATCCATCCATCATCCATCCATCCATCCATCATCCATCCATCCATCATCCACCCACCCATCCATCCATCCATCCATCCATCATCCATCCATCCATCCATCCACCCATCCATCCATCCATCATCCATCCATCCATCCATCATCCATCCATCCATCCATCAATCCATCTATCCATCCATCCATCATCCATCCATCCATCATCCATCCATCCACCCATCCATCCAGGGTCACTTGTCTAATAAGCAAGTAATACCCTCATAGAACAAAACCACTACACTCAGGCCATTAAAAAAGAAAAAAAATCAAAGCCTCACCTCAGTTTACCAAAGTCAATGCTTTTCTGAAATAGTAATTTTTTCAGTAATTTTGGATATAGCTAAACAGTATTCGATAATAGTTACCAATAAGCTTAATTCAGTAATTTTAACTATCTCAACCAAAAATGCTAAACACATTATATGGGAGGTGGATACCCCTTACATTACTCACTCAGACATGTGAGAAGTTTTAGCTGTTGCAATGAGAGGAAATAAAGGCAACAGCGGAAGGAAAAAGAATGAGATGAACAAATATAATTTATATACAGATGACTCCCAGTAACTCTGCATCGTACTATTTTAGGAGGAAAGGAATAAAAATATTACACACAAGAGATCAAATTAACAATAAAATAGGAGACACAGTAAATAAAATGAGCTATCAGTTCCCATTTGAAGCTTTTTCATCTGGTGAGCACAGCTTAACATGAAATCCACACATTAACAACAGCAAAATCATCGCCACCACCACCACCATCATCATCATCATCACCAATATCATCATCATCATCATCACCAATACCATCATCATCAATAGCAAGCAGCAACATCCTCTTCCTCCACCACCATCCTCCTCAACAGACAGATCCCTCTATGTAGTCCTGGCTGTCCTGGAACTCAGTATGTTGTAGACCAGACTGTCCTCAAACTCAGTGGCCTCTGCTCCTGGTGTGTGGGACTCAAGGCGTGTGCCACCATGCCCAACTTTACTCTAACATTTAATGATTATAAAATCAAAGTTTAAAAAATCTACATTTTAAAGAGAAAAAACTTTAAAAATTAAGATTATGTGCATATTTGTGTATGTGTGTGGGGTGAGGTGTCGGGGATATACGTGACGGGGTCCCTCAGAGATGGAATTACAGGTGGTTGTAAGCTGCCCAAACTGGGTGCGAAGAATCAAACTTGGTCTTCTGCTAGAGTACTACAACTCTAAACCACAGAGCAATCTCTCCGCCACTTAAGTATTTAAGTGTCAAATACTTAAACAGATAGCAACTAGTTTACTTTACTTCAAAGCTGAACATACAAGTTTTGAAAATCATACAAACTATTTAAAACTTACACTGTCAGATTATCTCATCTCTTAACTATAACAAAACCTTTTTGTTGAGTTTTAGATTTAGTTGACTGAAAAATTAGATTTAGTTTACAACTGAAAAATCTTCCTAAAAAGAGCATCTAAGTATAAGTTAATTAATTTAGGATTAAAATCAACAACTAAGAAGTTTAAAATAAACTTACAGCTGTTTAAATTTATTGACTCCTACTATTTCTGAAAGGTCAAGGAAATAAGGTTTAAAAACTACATAAAATAAAGTATGGACTTATGAAAATCACTGTTTCCATTTTTAGTATCAGAGCATCCTTATTTAAGAGAAGCGTTGTGTACCGGTCCTTCTACAAGAGACGCCAGCACTTCATCCCACAGCTTCTGGTTCTGACAGTCTTCCTTGATCAGCCGTTGCTGCTGAGGCGTGAGCTGGAAAGCCTCTACGGCTTCTGTGGAATCTGATGTCTTCTGCACTTTGGAATCACTTGGACACTCATCTAGGTTAATTTATAAAATAGTCAGTGGACCTTCACAGTTCTTAGAAACTACACGAAGGTTCATTGCTGCTAGCAATGTTCAAAAGGAAGATGCCTACATCCCCCCTCCCCTCTCCCCCAAGCTAGGCTACTAAGACAGTTTGTATATGCTTGGACCAGGAAAGTTCTATTAGAAGGTGTGGCCTTGTTGGACTAGGTGTGTCACTGTGGGTTTGGGCTATCAGACCCTCATCCTAGCTCTCTGGAAGCCAGTCTTCTCCTAGCAGCCTTCAGATGAAGATGTAGAGCTCTCAGCTCCTCCTGCATCATTCCTGCCTGGATGCTGCATGCTCCTGCCTTGATGATAATGGACTGAACCTCTGAACCTGTAAGCCAGCCCCAGTTAAATGTCCTTATAAGAGTGGCCTTGGTCACGGTGTCTGCTCACAGCAGTCAACCAAGACAGATACTTAAAATACTTGCTGCTGATATGACTCTAACTCTATTAAAGAGACACCCCCAATCCCTTTATTATAACTGCTTATGAATTCCTCAATTTAGTCTCTGTTTCTCTTTATGAAACCGTATTATTAGTAAAGATGCTCTGTAGTTGCTACTTGCCATCGGAAGCTGGCCTTTTGGTGCCTTCGCTCGTCTGCTTCTTTGACTGCCCCTTGGTTTTCTTCCCTTCCTTATCTGAGGGGTAGCCTGCTGGATACTGGTTGGGGGAAAAGAGATAATGTTGGTTTAAATTTCACAGGGTGAGACTCCAGATCTAGAGGAAAGTTTAGAAAGGAGGGGAAGGGTTGTTTAAGCTTCCTCTGTACTTAATTTACATAAAGCAAACAGACACTCTCAGAATTCAAAGGGCAAAAGATAATTGAAATCTCAGATTCTACTTAAAGCCTTACACCCTTAACTGTTACAATGCTCCACTTTATAATTTGATTATTTCAGTTTCAGATCTAAGGGAAGAAAATCTTCACATGTTTTGCTGGTGGGTTGAAAAATTTTAAGAAAAAGTGAAACAAGGCATGGAGTAAGGATCAAATATGAAACATGGAAACTGATATTCAAATAGACAAGATGAAAATTGTACCTTCAGTCTCAAAACAAAAAACTGAGAGCCAAATTTCTCATCCCCCAAAATTATGGAATAGAAGATTTTTAGAAAACTAAATGGAACTTAGTGTTCCGTTACCTAAAAGTTAGATTTCAAGGATACACTCCCTCTTCACCCTCACTGACAGCTACATTAGAGGAAGGCACAACTTCATGATAATGCTCCTGTTAAAAGCTCCACTCATTTCTGGCCTCAACACATTACTATTAACCTGTAACAGTAGATATGCTCTTATGCTTCTGCTCAGTTTCCAGATGATGAATCTCATTTAAAGAACCATTTCTAGGAGTTTAAAAACAAAAACACTCAGAGGTACACACTCCCCTGCATGAGTGGTCAGACACTGCCCACAGTTCAGTCCCCACATGCATCGGGACAAGCCGACTGGCTTCACTGGAAGAACTGATGGGGACAATGGCAGATGAGCACTTCTAGAAGTCACCACTCTACCTACCAAAATTCTTTCAACCAAGTTCCAAACAACTAAAAACATTTTGCTTTTCACTGACAAGTCCGGCTTTTTCCCAGCATGGTACACAGGAAAACTACCCGTTATCTGTTTCCTTCTGCATCCTGGTATACTCTGTCTCTCAGCCTGCTGCAGCTGCTATGCTGTATACAGATGAGGCATGGAGATGGTTGTACACTCTTACACCACATGAGCAGTACAGACCAAGGGGGTCTAACCTGCAATCGCAGACACAGTCTCCTTGATCGTTCGATTCCTTCTGAGGTCCAAGGAGCAGGTTCGACATCATCTCTTCTTAAAAGATAACGCCAAACCAAGAAGCCATGGCTGGATGAAATCTCTGGCCAATATTTCACTACCTATATCATAAAATATTTCAGTATTACATTGAAATGTAAGGTTTCGACTAACCAAACATAAGGTTTAAATAAATCTGCCATAATGAAATGCAACCTCAAAAGATATTTGCTTTGCTGTAAACAACAGTAAATAAATCAAGATTATTAACATTGGTATGAGCTTATTTCCTATTAAGATAGTTCTCATATAAGGATATAACATTATAAATTTAACAACAAATTAACAGATTTTATTTTGCAAACTAGGTAGGAAAATGGTGGTAGATGACTTGCTTATTTTTTATCCAAGGGCACCAATTCATTTTTAATACTATATGTATTCTGCCTTGATAAACTCTATTGTAATTATTAACATTAAAAGCATTCTTAAAAGATACATAATAGCCGAGATATAGAGCGATCACATTAGTTACACAGTTTTATCACAGAGACTATGTACTTAAAAAAGGAAGCCTTGGGAGTAGGGTGGAGTGATTGTCTAGAGTATACAAGCCCTGGTTAGAGCCCTATCAATGCCAAACAAAACAAGCAAAAGGGAAACCACCTGCACCTAAATTACATATGACTCTGTCTTAGGAACTTCAAAGCCTTTTTTTCCCCCAAAATATTGAAATTAAAAGTTCAGTTCATGTATCTTTTACATTTGTAGAAAAAAGTAGAAATGCCAATGAACTAGCCTATCCTTTCTCTAGCCCACCCAGAGTAGTTCCCTGTGGTAATCATATCTTAAAAGCCCCAGAATGACCAAGGAGATGTCATGCCAGATAGAGCACCTTATAAATGCCATCATATCTGTTGCCTTCTTCTGGTGCATATTTGCTGATCTTCCTCCCTTTAAAACTGCGTATCACTCTGACTGGCTTACCAGCTCTCCAATTCCGAGACTCTGCTCCAATTTTATCATCCAATGGAGCATCGCAGTTTAGGGCCAATGCCCTAAAAAAGACAAAACAAAGTCTTTATACCAAGCAATCTTTCTCCAAGTATATAATCGAGTCTTTAGCTCAATTAAAAGGTAAATTATGCCTTACCTGAAGATTAAGACTCTATGATTCTTTATTATTCCAGACAGTAAGATTATGCTTCCCCACCAGCAGAGAAGACATCAGTTTCCTGATGTCACCCCAAGCCAAAGGACTGGTTCTCAAAGAGCCTGTAGGGTTCTTCTGAAAGTAATAACATCTGTGCCACATGTAGTAGAAAACAACTAGAAATTCATGGCATTTGCTTAAAATAATGTTTGTCGAGAAGAGGGAGATGTTGGAAAACTAAGGCTATTGCTTGTTTTAATAGTTAATTTTTGATGAAGTGAGGTAAATTGCTGGAATAATGTAGAAAAGAAATCCAGAAAAATGCATCAAGCAAGGTACGAATGGCTTGTCTAGGCTCTCCACATCTCAGACGGCAGAACTTGTGTCCAAAGAATATTCAGAATAAGTATGACATGAGAATATTCTTTAAAGACCTCTACAAAATGATAAATTTAAGTGAATCAAAATGCCAGGGAAATCACGAGAATGAGGGAATTAATTTCTTAGTAGAGCACTATGGTTTAGTGATGACACACAGCCAAGGAGGACCGCTATGCTGGAAGGAGAACACATCCTGGCGGGAGCAACCCCTTAGCATGTAGTCATGCCAGTGAGCATATTAGATGGTGTAAGAACTCTTGAGGAGTCTCTAGTTCTAAAAATAGCAGTCTACCCAAGTTGGGATATTATTTAAGAAACCTATTAGCTTCCTCACCTCAGTAAAAGAGAACATCGCTAACACATGAGAGTTAAACTGAATGGGCTCAGTAGGTAAACAGCTTTCGCATAAGCAGGAAGACCTAAGTTTGACTCCTTGAACGTCCATATAACAATCCAGGGACAGCACAAGTGGACTCCACACAGTGGAGAAGATATGGGGAAACTGAGAGGAGTTGACAGGAAGAGTGGGAGTGAACACAATTAAACATTGTGTGATGTAGAAAATTCTCAAAGATTTTATAAAAATGCTGTATTTTAAAAATTACTAGTGTAATAATGTGTGCTTATAATTCTAGTGCTGTTACGTGGAATTATGTGGCTCCCTGGGGTTTGACCATCAGCCAACCTAGCCTACTTGGTGATTTTCATCCAGGCCAGTAAGAGACACACACACAAATACATATGCACATTAATTATAAAGTCAGATATGATATAAAATCTCTTTTTGGGTACATTTCTTTTTTATAGACTGTGACTGACCTAACAAGGAATCTCTTAAACAATCACCTTCTTAAAGTAAATGGGGTATAACATTTCTAACTGTGCACAAAATTCAGCTTGTTAAAGTTACCTTTTACCTAAAGGGGAAATATTTTAAAACACCAAGAGGTAGGATAAAATATAGCCATCATGGCCCACAACCCTCTGATGTCCTTGTCTGACTTCCTCAAGCACAAGGCACACACATGGTTGAAAAAGGATGCAGGAAAAACATCCATACATATCAAATAAGTCTTTAGACATTAAAATATAGCCCTCTAACTAGGATTATGTATCTTTTATCACCCATGTTTTTAAAGAATGGAATAACTACTACCTTCACATCACTGAATGACATGCTCTCAAGTTCACGGGCACCATTAATCATGATTACTGCCGTCACTAAATAGAACTGTCAACTTAAGTTTTGGCTTCGTGAGGTCACAGACTTCTGAAAACTATGAAAGGAGTCTGAAGGACGAAACAAGCCAAAAGACAGGCAATGCAGCTTTTTCTCTCTGTCTCTGTCACTCCAGCACCAGTGGCCTCTGAGGGCACTGACAGAAAAGACAGCTGAGACACCTTCATGTCCACTTCACTTTCTGAAGGGGAGGAGCTGCTAAGAAATGGACATTGCTCAGAAGCAAGAAGGCGTCACACTTCCTCTTGGCAGAGAGGCAAGAATGAACCGTACCACAGACTACATGGTAAAGAGTGTGTGTGAGACCAAGCTGATGGCCTTCTACTTAGGTTTTCATGGTCATCAGATAACACAGTTCTTTTTTTTTTTTTTTCCTTTTCTTTTTTTTCGGAGCTGGGGACTGAACCCAGGGCCTTGTGCTTGCTAGGCAAACGCTCTACCACTGAGCCAAATCCCCAACCCCGATAACACAGTTCTTTAAGGTGTAAAACTGCAAGGTATACACACACAGCTCTGTGCCTAGAGTAACCAACTGGATGGCTGGGTCTACAAGACAAGTGAAATCTAAGTGGCTTTCAGTCCACTTCATTTTCATACCCTCCTTTTCACCACAAACATTTTGTTGTTGCCGAATATTTTCTAAGGAGTTTGTAACATTACTTATTGGACTACACAAAATGTAAAAGGGATACAATATATCTATTCTAAATGTGCGTAGTTAGGAAAGAAATTTCAGTAAACTAAAATAGTCTTATCACAGAAAAATATAATTTTCATACTTGATAACTTAAAAAGCCATTGCTATTTAAGATGCATATTCACTGACAAAAACTGGTCAGGCTATTTCTAAGTTCTAAGGTCATTTCTCTTAAAGAACTGCCTTCTTTGTACGACAAGGATAGCAAGAGACTGTACTTCTACCCGGGGAATGGGGTATCGCCAGGAAATCTGACTTGTCTTCTCTGCTAGTTCAGTAAAATAATCCTATTGTCAGAAATAATATACAAGATATGAAAACAAGAGTCTGCATAACCGGGTATGTAATAAAGTTTTGAAATAATACTGGTATATATTTTTTGACATGGTAATAAGAAATTAAAGTGACTATTTAAGATTTAGTGCTTAGTACTAAGTGGGGAAAAAATAATCATTTTCACTCAATGCTAAACTGCTCCTTATAGGACATAAAATCTTAACTTTTATATAGTTCACAAGATCTCACTATGACAAGTTATAAAGTCATTTTGCTATCTGGGGCTTAAGTCCTTTATTGTTTACATTGGTATGAATTTATAAAATAATGTATCTGGAAATTAAATTTTATATTCTATGGTAATAAGAATGTCTCTGTTAAGTCAGTGTGAGGTTGGTCTTTTGTAATGTATTGGGGCAATTAAGTTCGAAAGAGTACTTTTATAATTTGGAAGTTAATTTATAATACAATTTTTAAAGTGCACGGAGTAGAGACTGCTATTTCACTTACCGTTCACATAAGGCCACTTCACATTAGTGAGTCAGCTCTAAACAAACTTGTCATGCAGAAGCTAATGTGCTGAGGGACGCAGCCTTCAGTTGTGACTTAGAGTGCACTAACCATGTCACCCTATCTTCAATTCCACTTAAACCATAAGATTCCTTTCCTTCGAAGTGGCAACAGGCTTCCAACGTACAGCAGTTATCAAGTAACAATACAAAAAGTAAACAATGGAATGTTAATTTCATCTAACTCCTAGTTAGAGATTCTTCCCTAGAGCTTAAATAACAAGTTCTAAGCTAGGATCAAGTCTGAGGTAACCTCCAGATTGCAGGCTTTAGAACAGCACCTGTTCATGTTTGTCAGTGTCTGGTCAGCCGACGGTGCACCAATTCTTTTATTACCAGCAAGATTTTTACCACCGCTTCCAGTATATGTGAACTCATCACCTCGGTCCTACAGGGAAAGATTTTTACAGTAAGATACTTAAACCTGAGTATAATTTACCAATTCTCACTTTAGAGTCAGAGCACCAGGTTAAAATGTTATTGACATGTTTCTCAAAGCATTTGCCAAAATAAAGCAGACCTAACCATGTATGCAGTATACCTCAAGTCTCATCACTCGATCTAAAGATTGTGCTTCCAGTTATTGTTTACAATGTCTCCAAACGCAGTTATTCTCATGCTATGACGTGTCCAAGTAACCCACAGCATTTTACAAGGACTCACGGAGTGGAATCTTTTAATTCCACAGTAACTGACACAGCCACACTAGCTTGCAGTCTCTTTATGGACAGTATGACTTTCATACACATTTCACTATGGGATTCTTAGCTCTTGTTTACACAATATAGAATTTTTCTGATACTCAAAATTTGACACGGAAATTAAATACTTTATATAAAGTAAATTTACCTAGAAGTTTCACTGTACAGTTCTAATTGCAAACTAAGTTTTCCATATTCCATATTTTGATATTATCTATGGTACACTAAGGTTAAAAAAATAAGCATTGCTACTATTAAAAAGAATCTGGAAAATAAACTGGGAATTAAATGCAGTGCTGGCCTCTATTCACTGTGACAAACACACCCGAAGGAGTTGCAAAAGCAGCAGGATCACTTCTGGGGCTGCTACAAACGTACACAGGCATAAGTAAATCTTAACTGACTTGAAACAAGATAACTCAAGAAAACACCAGGACATAATTTACCGATACTAGCTGGTTAATGATTTGGGTTTCTAAACTATACTTTATTTATTTATATTTTAATTAATTTACTTGATGATGGGGCATACACATGCCACAACCCACGTATAGAGGTCAGAGGACAACTCTCAGGAGTCAGCTGTTTCCCTCTGCTAGTGAGTCCTGGAAATCCAATCAGGATGCCAGATTTGATGGTGAGTGCCTCTACCCACTGGCCCAGCATTCTTTTTAAATGTTGAAATCACTACATTTTCTACTAAATTCTTATTTCTTTGAAGGTTGCTTGTTCCCATTCCTTGGATTACAGCCTAACTAAACTTGTGTCCTAAGTGTTTTTATGAGGCAGGCATGGTGGTGTACACTATAACCCCAGCACTCTCAAAGGCTAAGAGTTCAGGTACGGGACCAACTTGGGCTACACCATGAGGAATGCTGTCTATGAATGAATGAACAAATTAATAAATGAATGAATGAATTAGTGTTTCTATTAGCCCTCAAACCTTCAATTCACATTTGATAATCAAACATTTAAGGTCACTGTTTTTTAAAAAGGAGTTAAATTTAATCTCTAGTGTGTATTCCATTTGAAGGAACTCTAATAAACGTACACAATAATGATTCAAAGCACCTACTCCTGTGTCTGTCTGTCTCATGTACTTCTCTCTTTTCTTTCTTTCCTTCCTTCCCTCCCTCATTCCTTTTCTTCCTTTTTTTCTGTCTTTTGTTTGTTTTGAGACACAGCTCAGGCTGGTTTCAAACTTATTGTGTAGTTGAAGATAACCTTGACCTCCCAGTCCTTCTTCCCCCACCTCCCAAGTGCTGGGATAATAGGCCCGTGCCACCATGCCCTACTAAAACATTCCCTTACTTGATGAGAAACAGCCTTTACACCATATCTGAATTGACTCCAGAATACTCAAAATCAAAATAACCAAGTTTTCAAGTTATAATCCTAGCAGTGCCATAAACAAAGAGTAGTGAGATCTGACAGAACAGGCATGATCTACCCTAGACAGAACAGAACAGGCATGGGCTATGCTAAACGGAATAGGCATGGTCTAACCTGAAAAGAACAGGCATGGTCCAACCTAAACAGTGCTTTAAATGTTAAAGGAAAAATAATTTTGAATGTTTTTCAAGTAGCAAACAACCAAATTATGATTAAAATTCTATAGCATACCAGTAACACATTTGGACTTCAATCATTGTGCTAACAAAAGCTTTCTATCATCACAGAGGAAAAATGATCGGCCTGGGGGGCGCTGGAGAGATGGCTCAGTGGTTCAGAGCACTGACTGCTCTTCTAGAGGTCATGAGTTCAAATCCCAGAAACCACATGGTGGCTCACAACCATCTGTGATGAGATCTGATGCCTTCTTCTGGTGTGTCTGAAGACAGTTACAATGTACTTATATATAAAATAAATAAATAAATCCTAAAAAATAAAGATCAGCCTGACTTGTGTTTTGTACTCCATGAAGGTTATGTTGCTGCTGCTGCCTAAGAGGAGATGCCATACAAAGATGCTATACCTGCCAAGGACATGCAGCTCTGCTACTACCAAGGAAAGAAAGAAGAGAGAAGTACACAAGACAGAATTCTCCATAACCCCAGGCTGGTATTAAACCGGTACACATGTGTATGCTGGGCCTGCATGTAGCCTGAGTTACATTCCTAATCTACCATTCTCTAGCCTCTATTCTCCCCCACAAGCTGCTAACAAGATACAAAGATAGACGGTTGTACTAACTCCTGCCATCAACCAATCCCACAGACCAGGATCTTCATCTCAGATTCCCCAGCTAATGATTAGACCAGGGCTGTCTGGATACATTTTAATTTATCCCACAACACTCTCCACTGTGCCTGTAAAACACACATAGTATAAGTACGACACGAAGTCATACTTCCTGATATAAGCACTATATGTAATTGTGGACTGCAGCTTTATCCACATCACTTTTAATGCTACTGTGAAACCACCTACTGGAAAATAGGCTTAACTTAAAAGAAAATTCCAGAGAATATATTTTCATATTAGCTATCAACTGTATAAGCTAAACTATCATATGTAAAAATCAGACACTGCTAAATCTTATAGCTTAAATAGAACCAATCACTTCAACAAAACTAGACTAAAAAAGAGACAGTAATATGTGATGTACTTTGGGCATAGCAGTAGCACAGTTAGAATGATCAAGACAGTCCTAAAGAATAAAGTCATAACATTACTTACAACTTCGTCTTCGAATCCTCCAGCCAGCACAAGAGAATAAGCCCCGTCATTGCTGCGACCATGGATTCCACCAACATGAGGCCTATGAACCCCGGCTTCACTCACCTAAAGGTAAAAGGAGCAGGTGAAGTATATTCTGTACACATGAAACTGTGAAAAATAAGTATAATTAAGAGAACGGAGTCAGACCCACAAAACGCTTTCGTATGCATTATTAAACTTTAAAGTCCAATCACGTTTTATCCAGAGCTCACTTTTTCAGTTTAATTTTCCCAAATAAAACCCTGAAAGTGCTGAGTATTTTCCCTCCAGTTCTAGCCCTTGACCTTGCTTTGAGACCTGCACACTGATAAACCCTTCTGCACTGCCTTATTTTGTTCCTTTCAAATCCATCCTATCATAAACAGAATGATCTTTTAATCTGCTTATTTCTGGCAAGCAGCCCTGACTGGCATCCTATTCACCATGTGGATCAGGCTGACCGGAACTTAAGTCACTCTTTCCCTTTTGCCTTCCAAGTGCTGGGGTCACAGGCATGGGCACCATGCAGGGCACAGAATGGTCTTTATACAGATCATTTTTGACTGGGCTGAGGAGATGGCCAGTGTTTTTGTATGTATAGTGGCCTACCTGTAATTCCTGCTTTAGAAGGTAGACAGGGAATCCCTGGAGCAAGATGGCTAGCAAGACTAGTAGCATAGGCAAGCCCTAGGTTTCACTAGAAAACAGTAACTCTTGGTATTGTAAAACTGGTTAAAAAGCCTGTGGTTGGAGAGGTCAAAGGTCCTATCGGAGAAGCTGCTGTTGACTTGCTTCATAGATACAATGTACTCACCAAACTGCCTTCTAAATACTATGTCTGCAGACTACTGCTGCCGTTGGCTTTTCCCTGCACACTCCTAATGGCCAAGGTACTGAGAATAAGTGACTGTTAAATGTCTGTCGTAAGTGGGACATCTGCATAACCCACTCCAAGACTCTGGGAACAGTGCCAGAGAAGGGGCATAAAGAACAGGAGAGCCAGAAGACATGGGGAAAGGCAAAGAATTTCAGTACTGCAGTAACTGGCACCAAGTGGCTCAGTATCTCAGAATTTACTCAAGAAAAGTCTCAGAGAAAATGTTTAAAAGGAAGTCCAAAGCTTAATGACAACAGATTAAGAATTTACCATATAACTTAAAATTATGTCTAATATTAATTTTCCTGAGAAGTTGGGCAATAGTGGTTCACTCCTTTAATCACAGCACTAGGGAGGCAGAGGCAGGCCGTTCTGAGTTCAAGGCCAGCCTGGTCTACAAAGTGAATTCCAGACCCACCAGGACTATACACAGAGAAACCCTGTCTAGAAAAAAATAACAACAACAAAAAAAAAATTCCCGAGAAAACTTACCAATAATACCATGTAGCACAGAACCATATAGCAAAGAGAGAGCAAAGATAACAGATGTGTCCCTCTGAGGGTGTGCTTCTGTCTGCTCATGTCTGGGGAAAGATACTCATTCCAAAGAAGATCTTTTATTCTAACACATGAATGGTGTATGCTACTTAGTTGGGACCCATTTAAAATGAAAATCAAAAGTAAACATCACTTGAATTTCAATTATGCGGGTCATGCCCTTCCGACTAAGCCAATTCAAAGCATACCTGAACTCTGAATCTCCAAGTTGACCCCACAGGAATACCAGGGATAGGTCCATAGTGATTGGATGGGACAATAGTACATTCTTTTGTACGACCAACACAAGCCATGCCCTGCAAGTCACCAAAGAAGCTGTTTGAGAAATCAATTATGTACAATGGTGCCGCCAAGATTTCCAATTCCCATAAAGTGTGAATGAAATAGTTAGTAAATCAAAGTGTTATTTACACAATTATCACTGATACTAACAATTACATTGTTTAATCTTCCATACTACCACTACCAATACAGAAACACTATTTACTATCGACCGTTAACAGGAGGAGGAGGAGGAGGAGGAGGAGAGGAGGCTCGCTCTCACCCTGCCCCAGTCTCTCCGGCTCTCCGTACTGGCTGAGGGCATCTTCGCCTTCTTCTTACTCAGCTTGAGTTTCTCCCCAGCCTTTACCACCTCGCTGGAGTCAGTTTTACAGGAAGGACAATACCTTAAAGGAATAAAAAAAAAGACAAAGACCATTTGGTAACTAAGACCACTGATAGGAAAATGGCTACATCAGGACAAGTATTAAGATAGACTGGGTTAGATTATAGAGTACCAACTGTCACTAACATCTTAACTTTTCAAAAATTTCACAGGCTAAAAACACAGTAAAGAAAATTCTTGTTTTCCTTCTAAAGTACTTAAAGATCTTGTATTATACACATTGAAATTCAATTCAAAAGCCTAAAGTGTGTATAGGAGGGACATAATGCTTAAATCTTATTACCAACTCTAAGTAAAGTTTCCCCGCTACCAAGAAGGCTAACCTGAGATCAGTCCTCAGGACCCACGTGGTGGAAGGAGAGAAATGATTTCCTCACGTTTTCTCTAAACTTCATACTTACACCGCATTACATCAACACACAATAAATAATTGAAATGCAATATAACTGGATATATGTGAGTGTGTATGTGTAAATGGTACAGCTTTTTGGCAGAGCTATGAGCAAAGCCCCGGGTTCAAGTCTCAGCATCACCAAGTGTAGTCCACCATAGTAAATACACAAGACAGCATCTCTAGATCTGCCTTAGTTTTCTGTACTTGTCTGTCCTTGCTCATAAGCTGCTTTAAGACTTTCTAAAACCTTGTCTACAGGATGAAATAGGGTTATTCTCTTATCAAAAACTGGGAAACTTATAAGCATACCAACAAAAATACAATTCACTGCGAAATTCATCTTAAATCTGTATCTTTTCTTTCATTAAAGAATATGTCTATGCCTACCTAGTCACTCCTATTATGAGAGTTAGCTGCACTATTGGGGAAAAATATTTTAGTTCCCTCAACTTGAAAAACAGTATGTCTGAAAAGTCACCAAATATACTAAATCTTTTTCCTACTATACACACTTCCTCCAAAACAAGAAATAAGTATGCGATATGAGACTTCAGAGGAAACAGTCACTAGCCATGTGATCATCCAAGTCAGTGTAGGAGGAAACAGAAAGGAGTCATAGCCCTTTTCCATTTTGTTATTTTAATTTTTAAAAGTGGGATATGTGTGTGTGTGTGTGTGTGTGTGTGTGTGTGTGTGTGTGTGTGTGTGTGTGTGTATGTTGTGTACATGCATGGCACACAGGGAGATCAGAACACAACTTAAGAGAGTTGGTTCTCTCCTACTGTGTGGGTCCCAGGGACTGAACTCAGGTCATCCCTGACATCTTTATCCACTTAACTATGTCACCAGCCCCCTCCCTTCTTCCTTATACCCCTGTAGTTTCTGTAGTAACACAGCCATTACATTTTCAATGAGCCTACAAAAAGACTACAGGAAAGAAGAGCTGTCTGTTCTTCACTTGAGACTAGCTAGCCACTTCGGAGGCAGGGGATGGCCCTGCAGAAACAGCTCAGTTGCTAAGAGCACACACCGCTCTGTCAGAAGGCCAGAGTTTGACTCCTAGTACTCTCATCGCAAGGCCCTCAACTGCCCAGAACTCCAACTCCAAGGAATCCTATATACATGTGCATAATTTTAAAAAATACTTTAAAAGATCCCTTAATGTGATTATTTAAAAGTTTATTATAGGGGTTGGGGATTTAGCTCAGTGGTAGAGCGCTTGCCTAGCAAGCACAAGGCCCTGGGTTCAATCCCCAGCTCCGAAAAAAAGAAAAAGGAAGGAAGGAAGGAAGGAAGGAAGGAAGGACAGATGGATGGACAGATGGACAAAAAATCCACTCTTTGAAGATCCATTTTGATTATTTGCAGAAAAACAAAGCAGAGGACGACAGCGCCCTGGTGAAATACCAGTACTCCTCTTCCGGGACCTTATCCAAAGGCGGGCTCAGGCAGTAAATGTGATAGGCCATATTGCACTCGTCACACAGAAGCTGCATGTTGGGATCCCGCTTCTCTCCACACTTATGACAAGAACACATGTGGCATGTCTTATCTGGGTCTCCACCACACAGGTCACATTCAGGGTCATTTTTCCCTATAAAGAACAACGAAATGTTACTTTTTATATCTACTAGTCACAGTGCTCCTAACCACTAAGCCATCTCTCCAGCTATTTACATAAAGTCCACTGAAGCAGTATACAACTTTTGTAAACGGAAAAAATAAACAGGTGCCACAAAATCATCTAGGGTGAAGCTTTATTATACCCGTCTCAGGACTAGAGAGATGGCTTGGTAGGTAAAGGCACTGCTGCCAAGCCTGGTGACCTCGCTCAATGCCTATAACCCACACGGTGTGAGGAGAGAGTGGTGCGTGCGTACACACACACACACACACACACACACACACACACACACACCCTAAAAAGAAAGATGAGAAAGAACAAATGCTTCACGCCAGATTTATGAAATGGGCCCATGAGTATACGTGTGTGTATATGTGCGCGCGCACGTGCTGATAGTAATAAACACAGGGATAGTGATATTGTTGCCCCAAATTGCATTACACACATATTGATGTTAAGGATTGGAAAAGGACATAGAAAAATTGTTGGCAGAAACAAAAAGAGGGCCAATTCAGGCTCAGCAGGCAAAAGCACTTGTCACCAAGTCTGACAACCTGAGTTCAAATCCCAGGAACCACACGGTAGAAGAGATTTCCCAATGTAGTCCTCTGGCATCAAGTTAGTATACACTGGGACACATGTATATAAATAATTTTTTAAAAATATATTTTTTAAAAAGAACATACATGGAGAAGCACTTGAAAGACTATTTTACAAACAATAGCTTACTATTCACTTATCCTAGAAAGTGAATTTGTATAGTCTATTTCATAACTATTCAAAAGTTTTCAATGGTCAATAAAACTAAATTTGATCGCATAGCACCTCGAGTCTAAGTCTAAGAGAAAAACTCATACTTAAAAACTTTCCATCTGCAAAGGAAAGAGGATGGGCTCCAGGCTTCTCAATCTTGAAGATTTCGTCTACGAACATTACTCGGCAGTCATTTAATGTTCCTTCAGAACCCCTGCTTAAAAAGAGGAAGAAACATTAGCTTCTATAAACAACATTTAAATTAGGTGAAAATAATAACTCATTGTAGAAATCGACTATATTTTTCTCACTTATAAATTGATTGAGCTTATAGCTATTACAATTACTCTGGTCTACTGTTTTCAGTAGCAGTTAATCCTCAAAGTCAGATAAAACTTCAGAGTAATAATCAGAAACAGAAAATTCAGAAACTTTATTACTTAGATTATCTGGTAAAAAAAATAGTTGTCTTATATATTTAGCATAAAGACTAGAAAATGCATCCTATTAATTAAAATAAAATTCAAACATATTTCTAATACTTCTAGACAAAAACAAGATGGCCTCTTACTAGGTATCTTCTCAAATATGAAGCCACATTTACTTTAATCTATATTCATTTGCATATTCTTCCATTTCCCATTGTGACTGTGAACTTGTTCCTCCCTTTAAAAGCTACTATCATCAACTGTGTGAATGTATGTGGTCTGTGCGAGGTCCTCGCCTGAACACAGGCGTGTGCAGGAGCCAGGTGCCGGGACTGCCCTGTGGGCTGTGACCAGCCTGACCTGGGTCTTTCACAAGAGCAACAGCTCTTACCCCCTGTGCTACTTCTCCAGCCATGTTAATCTTTGTAAAGCATAGCTTTTGCTTGGTATTTAGAAAACATTTGAAACACATGGATTTAAGAGTTTTATATATTTGCTTTTGGCTCTTATAAATTTCCTATTAAAAATTTACTATCAAATATAACACAGAAACAGCACAGGTACCTGTAACTCAAGCAGCTGTGAGGTAGGGACCTTTCGTTATCATCAGTCACGACAGCAGACAGCTGTCATGCTACCTTAGAAGTAACCCCTCTTCACGTCTTCTCAAAGCTAACTTAATTTTCTTAAATCGTATTGCTTGTCTGACTCCCTAAGCATATAGGAAATTCCACTGTACATTAAGTCTATAATGTATAAATTTCATACTATCTCTTCCTTCCTTGCAATTTGCCTAAGAACATAAGTCACTTGTCCAAAAGCTTCTCAGTCTTGGGTTTTGACATTTGTATTTCCAGGGAATGGTGATACTTAACTGAAGTTAAAATTAAAGACGCCCTATTAGATTCTAACACTCCACACGTGTACAGGAGCCCACAGAGGCCAGAGGTGGGCAGATTCCCTAGAACTGGAGTTACGGTTACAGTGATTATGAGATGCCCATGTGGTGTAGAGAACCAAACACACGTAGAGCTGCAACCCTTTAGTACAGTTCCTCATGTTGTGATGACCACCAACCATAAAATCATCATCATCATCATCATCATCATCATCATCATCATCATCATCATCATAATAGATGATGATAAAACACTCACTAGCTATCACTTGAGGAAAGTCCTGAGACGTCCCAGGCTAGAGGACAAGGGTGAAGCTATCACCTACAGTGTTACATTAATATGTTAGCTTTGTGTGTCACTGTTCAATACATTAATATGTTAGCTTTGTGTGTCACTGTTTCATACATTAATATGTTAGCTTTGTGTGTCACTGTTTCATACATTAATGATAGCTTTGTGTGTCACTGTTTCATACATTAATGATAGCTTTGTGTGTCACTGTTTCATACATTAATGATAGCTTTGTGTGTCACTGTTCAATACATTAATGTTAGCTTTGTGTGTCACTGTTTCCTCTCTAAGAACTCAACGAAGCACAGATTTCTCTAGTAAGATGCTTTTATATCAGATTCTCCAAAAATTATCTTTGACCTTAGAGATGAAGATATATTCAGTTGTAATAAAAATTCTCAGAGTTTATAAAAATATTCCCCTCTAGGATGAAAATTCCTCTCTCACCCCATCTTCTTTAATGAGAATTATGTCCCTATCTGAGAATCACACTCCTAATTGAGTAGGTAAATAGCGTTAGTGACAAGAACCTTACCCCAGGAAAACTTTCACACGAACTTCCTTTTTGGTCCTGGATATTGTCTTCAATGTGGTAATTTCGGCATCATACCAAAATCCTCTTTTGCCTGGATTTTCTACATTGTAATTAACCATTACCACATCACCGACATTTAGTTCGTTCCATTTTAAAATGGTCCGTGCTCGTGGTCGAAGTTCCTTAGCATTCATTTCTAGTGTACCACTCTCTGGATATCTGAAGGACAGGAAAAACCCACACAACAGAGCTTAGGATTATTTCCACAGAAGACTGAATTTGTATGCACTGCATACATAGATCTGATTTACAGAACTGAAGGAAAAATAGAGTTCCCACTGGTGGAGGCAGCACATGCTGGTAAGATGTGCTGAAGAGGTGTGGGGAGGAGAACTAGAGTCAGCCTAGATCACCTGTATTCACATGTACATACACATAAACAGGTAGTAACATCTTTTATTACTGGGTATATTTCTCACTTGTACTGCAACTCACAGGTGAACACGAATGAACTCTCTCCCCCACAGCCCTACACAGGTACTTTCACGGCTTACAGTGTTAGGCAAGTACATTCCATGTTCTGTACACATCATTCTACAGAACTGTGATCTTCCCAGACGCATTGTTCAGTGTGTGTCTGAGCATATGTGACTATGTACCCTGCGGGCTGAGGCCACCACATCGCCTGGAGCTGAAGTGAAGGCAATTCTGACTATTCACAGTGTGGGTGCTGGAAGCCAGACTCAGAGTCTTTGTAAAAGCAGGAAGTGCTCTTAATGCTGAGCCACAGCCCCAGAGCCTGGGGTTTGTTGTTTGTTTCTCTTTATGTAATGAATTTATTCTGCCAAATATTGCTGTTATAATATCCTAAATGAGAATGTGGTTTTGATGATATGTAGTAATGATTTTAACTAACATAGTAATCCTTGCTTCATACTTAAGAATTATTTCAATAGGGGCTAGGGAGATGGCTCATCAGTAAAGGAAGTGGAGGACCTGGGTTCAATGTCCAGTGCCCACATGGCAGCTCACGACCATCTGTAACTCTAGTCCCATGGGATCCCACACCTTCTTCTGGCGTCTGCAGGTACCTAGTGTACACATGGGGCAGGGGCATACGTGGGACTAGAGAGGTGGTTCAGCTGCAAAGGACACTTACTGCTCTATTAAAGCACTTGCTGCCAGGACCAGAGTTCAGGTCCCAGCACCCACACGGCCCTTCACAACTGCCTTTAACTCCAGTCCCAAGGAACCTGACTGACACCCTCTTCTGAGAATGTGGGCACAAGGTGCACACGTGGTGCACAGACGTATAAGGTGCAAGCAAAATGCCCAAACACATGAAATAAAAATAAATGTAAAAAGATGTTAATCATCATCACCATCATTTTAGCAGGCCTAGATGTCAGCTTCTCCCACACTTAGAGCTAGTTCAAGTTTCATGATTTACTTAATTTATGAACAAAGCTAGCATGTCCCAACAGGTTCCATTTCCCCAGGCAAATATTCTTGATAAAACTATTGTTCTTCAATGTAGTAGTGCTCCCTAATAATGCTTAAGACCAAAAACCAAACCAAACACTCAACAGAACCTTGGCCTTAATTCCTTAAGGATTTGTTTTAAAGGTGATGGGGTCAGTGCACATTTTTAATTCGTCTTGAGAAGGCAGAGGCAGGTACATCAAGGCAAGATCAAGGACAGCATGGTTTACAGAGGAAGTTCCAAGATAGCCAAGGGTAGACATAGAAATTGTCTAGAAAAGAAACAAAAAAACAAAAACAACAATACAAGAAAAGAAAAAGACTGATTTTAGGCCCAACTTGTTGACATCATCCAGCCAAAGACAGCAAGCAAACACTACATTGGCCTCTAAAAAAATAGGACCTACTGCCTTTGTGTATTATTAGTTATAAAGAAGTAATGAGCACCTGTTTCCACATCTAAACTATTCAATAACTGAGGTGAGCCACACTGCTATGGCCCTTCAAAGTGTGGAGTACAAACCAGGCTATCACCACATATACAGACTAACTAACTGAAAATCACGTTCTCGGGCTGCACTTCAGGCCCAATAATGGAATTCTGGAAATAAGACTCAACATTGAACTTTCACAAATCCTTTCAGTCAAGTTAACTTCATGCTATAGGAATACAAACATATTCGTTATAAGCTTGGGAATCAGCAGCATTAATAAGGCAGAAACTACCAGAAGAAAACTGACCCTTAGCCAAGTACGAGTACCATGTTCAGGATCAAGCTGGTTTGAAACTAGAAGCTGCTCCAGCACCTGGTCCTGGATCTTCGGAATCAAACAAGGGCCATGTAAGCCCATGACTCTCACAACATATCTAACTCACCATCAATGAGAACCAACACTGTGAACTCTGTAATCACCCATTTCAATCAAGTCTCTACACTTCAGTTAACTGGGTAAAGGAAATTCCAATATTGGCAAGGGGCCTCAGAGTCATTTAGCCATTTATCCTCAGTGCCAGTCCCTTTGGCAACACTTCCAAATAATTAGCCTCTGCTCAGACAGTAAAGGATGGAAGGAAAGCCTTATCCTGACACAGATCTGATAGAGGGCCGGAGATAAGTGTTTTCAACTTATTTAGGTAATGCCACCCCACAAGACTTCTATTTTACATAGACATGAAGCATGAATGAATTCTAAACACTGACAAATTATTGCTATTAAGATCATTAGGTTTTGTGATTATACTTAATGTGTTAAGAGTTTTTAAGCCCATCCATAATCCAAGTAATTCATTAACATCCAGAACTCATTAGAACACAGCTATCTATGGCTATGATCTTCAGCCAAAATATTAATAATAAAAAAAGACTGACCAGAAAAAACTAGACACACTAAATTCAAGCTTTGAGGGTTCTGTTCCACAGAGACATGCTTCCTCCAACCAAAGTGTAACATGCGAAACACATTTTACCTTGTCAGCATATTAAAGTGTACAGTCACGAAAGGCTGGCCATATAGGTATTCATACACAGTACATACCAAAATTCCAGACCCCCCAAAGCAGATATTCAACCCAAGTTATACTAAAAAGATTCCCCTAAAACCTAAATATCCAGATATCAGCCAAAGCCAGCTATATAAACAGACCCTTTAAAGGAAGGCAGTCTAAGATCAGATGTTAGCTCTTTCTTAGAAATGCTAAAAAGAAACATTTTACCTACTTGTGGGCTTATGTTCTGGGAAGCAGGCATTAAGATGAAGGTTGACAGTTATAAAGATATGGCAAAGGATCTTAACTAGGTGACAAAGGCCCTCAGCCCATGATGACGGCCAACTGTGCTGAAAGGTGAGGTGGGGGTATAGGACTCAGCTGTCTATGTACAGAAATTAACCAGAATGCCTCACTGGACAGAAACTGACAAGCAAGCCCAACAAGTCTTGCTGTGTTTGGTTTTGGTCAGAAAGAGTTATGACCTTGGCTCAAATGCTGTGCTTATCAGCTAACTCAACTTCCTGAAGCTGATGGTAGAATTTTCTTGGACCTCTGAACAGCATACCCACCAGGGATAGATACTAAAGCCGCATATAAAGCCATTTACTCCTCAAATGGTTTAAACTCTGTGACTCCCTTCAAAATAACCCTCTGATAATTAAGTATGCAGGTCTAAACGGCCTATGAGTTGACAGTGATTGAAGTTAAACTATTATGCTGTTCTCTCAACTTGCCAACCTGTTTACAGATTTAACAAAATCAAAAGTACAAGTTAAAAATCTAAACATAAAAGCCTCTCCACATTTTTTAACTTCCCCATTCTATCTGCAGAAAATTCATGCTGAAATTCAAGGCTTATAACAAGCCGTCTTCTGCTCCAGCCCACCACACCTGACTTGTAAGTATTTCCCAGAGGCAACTGCTTTTAGTTCTTAGCTAATTTTTTGTAGGAGGTAAAGAGGAACATGCAAAATGACAAAAACAAAATCAAACCCAGGGCTTTAGGCACAGGCATGCTAGGCAAGCAATCTACCACTGAGTCTTTTCCTCTTCAGAGTTCGTTCCTCTCATTACACTTGACAATAGAGTAACATGCCTACTCAAGGCCATTTTCTGCTTCTTCCACTGTTCCTCTTCAAGATCACAGAAACACGTCCTGTCACCCTGTACTGTTACATGAAATTGTTAATACTTTACCACAACACTCACCTGGTAAAATAACAAGTTTTCACTGAGACAGCCTGTGTGACCTTTAGGATGTATGAGTTATAACACTAAAGAATATTTGGAAGTATGCTCAGCTCATTAAGTAAAAGATCTGCTTTTATAGAATTAAAGCTCTTTAAAAGCCCTATTTTCTGGGTAGAGTGGTTTTGCCAGTGTGTATGTATGAGGACCGTGTGCAAACAGAGGCTGAAAGAGAGAAAGTGTGGCTGGAACCAGCGCCTGCATGGTTGTGAGCCACCATGTGCATGCTGGGCATCTACCCTAGGCAAGGGCAGTTTAGTGCTCTGACAAAATAAAAACATTTATTGTATGTACAATAATGTATATAATTCTACCCCAAAACAGGAAAACATTTATTTTACCAAATGCACATGAAACGTACTCCATCATAAACCTTGTGTTGGACAACAAACATTTTAATAAATTTCAAATAAAATCATATAATCTTTTCTAACCTCAATGAAACAAAACCAGAAATGGATAACAGAATAAAACTGAAAAGAATGCACAGATCTGTAGAATGTAAATAACATGCTTTCTTACTTTGAGAACTTCGAATAACGTTTTTGATCATATTCACTCCAACTGCTACCTAATTCCATCCCCACACCTCCAACTTCACGTCCTTTTTTTCTTTTCTTTTTCAAATAACATATCTAGTAGAATTTATGCTGCCCATATATTCACAGATATCGGGCCATCCACTGAAATGTGGTCCTCCAACAAGGGGCCAACCTTTAATAAAACTGACTCTCCCTTATCCAGAAGCCCTCAAGGGTTCATAGATGCTTAGTGTGCACGTCTCATGAACCCCTTCCCCTACATGCTAGGATGCTAGAATGTTGACTGGGTTGGTCATGTGAAGGCTTCACATATGCTATAAATTCTCCAGCCTAAGGGCTCTCATTAACCATTATATAATGAAACCACTACATTTGAAATCAATTTTGATTGTGCTATGTCTCTTCTTAAAAATCCATGGAATATGAATTTTTTTAGAGGCAAATACATTAGTCTATCTTGCATCACTGAAACAAAACAACCGAGGCTGCATACCTTTATAAGAGAAGAAGGGTTTTGTTTGTTTGAAATTATTTCTAGTTTGTGTTCTGGTGATTCACAATCCTAAACCAGGTGGGCCCACTGATTCCCCTCTGGTAAGTGGAGTTAGCATATGAAGTATTCCAGTGTGGGTGCATGTATGGAAGGAAGTGAGTCTATCCTGAAATATATAGTCAAAAGACCAAGGGCAGTTCTGCAATTGAGCTAAAGACGTAAAAGTAGGTTCTATCTTTAAAGATATCAAAATAGCTCTCACTCCATCACAGTAGATAAGTTTCAACCACAGGTTCCCCTAGGTAACACACTTAAGCTACATTCAAATTATCAGTAGGGCCAAAATTCCATAGAGTTAACGACAAATATACTCAACTTGAAATTTTGCCCTCAGTGCTCTTAAAATATCAAGTAAAATATCCATACGTCGCTAGACTTTTAATTATATCAGAATTTGATAAAGCCTATTCAAGTATAAGCAATTACTAATATAATCTTCCCTTTCCCGTGAAGCTTAAAGTACGGCTGAAGTTACTACAGAACGGTGCAGGTGGCCACGTCTTCCAGCATTTCACAGAGGAAAACTTCCGACTATACCAGATATTCTTTGGAAGATGAAGCTTGAACAACTTCTAAAACAAAGCTTAAAGTAGTCATAAGAAGCTGGAGCGTAGATGAAGGTCACCTTCTTTCCTACTGTACCCAGAGTCCAGTCTCTATTCCTACAGGAGGAAGAATCTAAGTACTGTTTCTCAGAACCTGGAAGTCAAGGCATTACTCCACAGATCCAAGCTAGAACATCCTGGACTTGATCCCACTTTGGTGAGACTTAGATTCTCAATAAGGCTTAAATTAAGTCAAAAGCTTAAGTTTTCCCAATAAAGGTTGCATTGCCCCAAATGTAATAAAATTCTTCAAATGCAGAAATACAATGTTTCCAAAACATTGCTTCCTGGAAGAAATATGTTTAAATAAGGACACCATTAATCTGTAGGCATGTTCTAGTTTAGAAAATCTTTAATGTCAAGCTGCATGCAAAAAGAAAACATTTCATATTCTAACAGAAAATGTTATGACATCCTAAGACACCTAAAATGTAGAGCTTACAAACAGGTTACGCAGAACTGCTTATATGGGGGTTTACAAATTCTATGAAAATCTCATTTCCAAACACATTAGCAATGATGTTTTTGTAAATGCAGAAACACAACCGGGGTTAAAAATATCTAAGCCTAAAATATAGCACTTTAAAAATACTTACCAAAGTAACCTGAGTTTACTCAACAGTTTTAAAAGGCAGGGTGTTCCACTGTTAGGTATTTTTTTCAATGTTATAAGAAAAAGGAACACATCTCAAGTAGATGTTCACAGGAAGAAATTAAATCAGAAAAGCTTAAGTTTAAAACAAGCAAATCTTATACACAATATTAAACTACCCCAAGTTCTCCTTTTTATACCCATAAACGTGTGTTCTCATCTCTCATCAGAGAAGCATCTTCTGGCACATGGTGATCAATACAGAGACTCACAGCTGTTGAGAGTGGTAAAGAGCTAGACTGTCCCACCACCCAGTTCTAAATGGATGTCCCTACCAAAACCTCATCCCAAGGCACAGGGATCATCACAGAAGAGAGGATGGAAAGATGATAGCCAAGAGCTACAGTAAAAGACACCCACAGCAAACAGTATATGCGGACTGAACACGATAGGCCCATCACACACACAACTAAACTCAGAGCAGCTGTGAATGCTCATGTAACACTCTCATGAGATCAAGCCGGCGAAGAGCCCAGCGGTGGATACATGGGGGACATGAAGTCCCACCCTTGAATGAGGACTACTGGCAACTGATGGATGCTGGGAGAGAAAAGGAATTTTTTCTTTAGGGATGTACCCCTGACCCCCGAGAAGCTATTTATTCTCCAGCAGATGATTCTAGACCAATGCATATATAGGCAGCACTGGGCTCAGAGCTTTTGGGGGGTGGGGACGACACATAAAGTTAGGAGGGAAATGTGGCCAAGTAGGAAAAAAGTTGAATGGAATGAAATGGAATGTGGATTGTATCAAGACACATGCATGTACAGGAGTTTCAATTAATTAAAAATCTTACTAATAAACTAAAGATTGCAACTCAAACAAAATACTCAGTTTATTGCATAATATAATATATATATTGTTCCTTATATTATTTAATAGGCTTTGGGATCTCTATTTGAAGAACAGACTTCCGTGTTTTCCTCAGGTTACCTAGTACAGGTACGAGGAAGGAGCACCTCAGGAATATGTATCCTAAATAACTCATTTGGATAAAATCTACAATTATTTCTGACCACCTTGCAAAACACACTCATGTAAAGAAATGATACATATTTAAAAAGTCAAACCCAACTCATATGTGTAAAGCTTCTTTTTGAGAACAAAGTTCTCACAACTCAAGGCAATAATGATGTCACATGTACAACTAATGTCTCAGAACCTTGTAATCCATAGAACACTAGAAAAATAGACTTGGCAATCTTTGGTTAACACATTAGTCACAAACAAGAAATAGGACAATTAGTCACTGCAGCAAGACTGACTCTACTCAAGATCAACATGACAGACATTACTTAAAAACGTTTCTATCAAAATCTAGAAATCATTATATTTGACAAGATTGAATTTTTAAAAAGATCACAACACATCAATATTCTCAAAACACCCCACATTTTGCTACTTTATAGAAAAGTTACTTCCATCAAAAAGCATTAATGGTTTATTCTCAATTGCCTCTCTAGATTCTATTTGCAGTAGTCCTAACTAAGACTACTCAAAGACATGCACCACAGGCTAAGAATAGCTTCAAATACAGTAACAGTGACAGCAATTACAAGCACCACTTCAATTCCTCTTAACATGCTTACAGTTAACCTCCAACACTAATTCATCCAATCCTTCTTACCCATAGCATGTTTGCCTTAAGTCAAGGCCCATATCTGTCATACCAGGACTCATGAGGCTTGAGCAGTGGACCTCTAAGTTCCCAAAACACACGGGCTACAGTGACAGACCCTCTACTGACTGCAACATTTCTATGGATCCAAGTGTCCAACCCCCAATTTCAATATGACCACTTACATATTATGAAAAAATCTCAACACAAAAGCAACATGACATATATACATATGATATATTTTATATCCATTACCATGTCCCACAAACAAAAGAATGCCTGATGTCAATTATTTTGGCAAACAGATATGAGACATTAAACATTATTCTAAAGATAAAGAACTTGAAACCTCGGTGTGATACATGTTTATAACCCCAGCACTTGGGGGACAGATTGGGAATGTTAAGTCTGTCTCAGCTACAAAGCAAGTTCAAGGCCAGCCTGAGCTATATGAGACCCTAACTCAATAAAACAGGCTGAAGACATCAATCAGTGGTTAAGAGCACTCTCTCTTCTTCCAGAGGACCAAAGTTCAGTTTCCAGCACCCCTTTTGGGTGGGTCACAACTACCTCTAACTCCAACTGCAGAGGATCTGACCTTCTGACCTTTGGAAAACTCTTTGGCTCTGGAGCCATACAATTTCATGAATGGAACCTTTGAAAAATTATGCAATGGAGTTGGTTTCCTCAGGAGTTCATGTAACTACCACTATGCTATAAATTATGTGAGTATCCATGTAAGAAATTATCTTAGAGTTTGGTACATAAATTTTAACATTATCAAAGGATGGAGAAAGAGTTCAGGTGGTAAAGTGTTTGCCATACAAACATGAGAACATAAATTCAGGCCCCAGTACGCATGAAAAAATTGGGTATGATGGTTCACAGTTGTAATCCCAACACCAGGGAAGCAGAAACTAGGAGATCCCTGGGGCTCAATGGCCAGCCAGTCTACCCTAAATGGTGAGCTCAAAGCCAGTAAGAAATCCTGTCTCAAAGGAGGTGCATGGTGTTTTTAAGGATGATACCCAAGGTTGGCCTCTGAACCAGCCCCAGGTACCCCATACACATAAACATTCACATGTATTTAAAAAAAAAGACTTGCCATTATCTAACAAGGAATGGAAGGTTTGCAAGCCTAGAGTTCCAGCAACCACATGCAGAGACAGGATGCCTCCCAAGAAGGAGTTTGAAGCCAGTTCAGGATACATAATGAGCAGAGTGACTTCCAGATAGGGTTAGAGATATACTGACCCTCTACCTCTCCAACCCACAAAGGGGACACCATGAGACTATATTCTATCCCACACATATTACTTATTAAAAACAGAGAAAAATGGCTGTCCTCAGAATTCTCTCCCCTTAGTGTTACAGGTATCATCAGTCTCTGAGGACCTCTACTTACCCAAGATTACTGTCCCAGCTTTGTAATTACCTGTTAGATGACCTTTAAAATGTCATTTGAATTTTTTAACATCTTGGCTATTTAAAGGATATATGACAGGAATAAATAATATTCAGGATGCCATAAAACTAAATGGGGATAATCTTACCAAAATGAAATAAGGAAAAACCTGTTCATTTCCTTTTCTTTAACACTTAATGATTTGAAATTGCTTATATTCCTTTGACATATCATTACTTTTAATCCTTCTCCATTTTACTTTCTTTGTATAACACCATCAAGAGAGTTTGTTTTCAGGGTTGAAGACAGAGTTCAGTTGGTAGAGTTGTTGTCTAAAGGATACGAAGTCTTGTATTTGATTCACAGTACTACATAAACCAGCATGGCAGCATGTCTCTTAGTCAGGACTTTTCCTAGCCCTCATGTTTCCCTAGGACTCAGGATTTTACTGTGAAGAAGGGAGACAACTTTCCTCACAGGTAAATTGTGTACGGCCTCTAAGGTGTTTTTAAAAACACCTTAAGAATTCATTAAAATCTAAATCTCCAGATAATAAATTTCTCTTCAAATACCATGTTAGTAAGATTCTAATAAATTAAGAGGTAATATTAGAGGGGAGGTAAAAAACAACTACTTTTGTGTCAGACACTTTGTTAACCACAGATCCACTTTATTTACATTAGCTGCCATAAGACGTAAATCATTAATAATGGCCTAACCCATGCTATAATACTGACAAGCTACACATTCTTCACAAGAAGCCTTTAGCAATTGAGCCTATATTCATCGAGGAATTTTCAAGATATATATTATATTATATATATAAACATCAGAAAAATATAACATCTTAAAAACATGTCAACATTAACTTTTACACGAACACATTTTCTCTCTCTAAAACACACACACAAACACACACACAAACACACACACACACACACACACACACACACACACACACACACACACACCCCTTTGAGTTTTAAAAATAGAGTCTCTATATTGCCCTGGCTGTCTTAGCACTTACTATGTAGACCAAGCGAGTCTTGAACTCAGAGATCCACCTGCCTCTGCCTCCCAAGTGCTGGGATCAAAGGCGTGTGCTACCACATCTGGCATGTATCTATAATTTGATAGAGAAAGTGTCAATGACTCCTAGTTCAAGATTTCTTGGTTCGTTTTTAAAATCTTTCTATCTTTAAAAGAAAATCTGGAACATTTATCATTTTCATATAGATTAAAAACTGTCATCTCTGCTGTAAGTAGAAAGGAATTGATGCAAAAAATGCCTATGTATCTTGATCTGATTCTCAAGTCATTCTGTTCCCCAATGAGTTTCCCTTCTCAGACTGAGAATTCATATGGTTTAAAAATATGTTAGATATGATTTTTATTATAAAATAGCTTTTCAAAGGGCTAGGGGTTTACTTAGAGCAGTTGCCTAGTTTGCTATATCCCTGAGTTCAAACCCCAATCTCCAACTCCTGGGGAGTGAGGAGTCGTTCATCCAGGTACTGCTACCCTAACACTCTGGAAACTGTCTGGAGAATCACAAATCCAGGAGTTTGAAGACTGCCTCAAAAGTAATTACTAATTGATTAAAATGAAAGCAACTTTTGAGCAATTCCATTTTAAAGTGATAAGCACAGGCTATTAAGCTATTGCACTTAACCAATCTACACTGCACCACTTTGAAGTTAAAAACGCAATTAAAAGCTTAATGTAATAAACAAAAACACCAGTCACTGAAGAAACTGTAGTGATAGTATCAGACATAGGATGGTTAATAGCATATTTACAACATCCTATGTGCTCTGAAGATAAAAATTATAGTGAAGACTAAAGTCATTTACTAACTAAATGACTAATTTTACTAATTTTCTTTACAACATATCTTCTGTATGTATCCCAGTCTAGAGCTGAAAAACCGACCACGGTTTATTCAACCACCATGTCTCAAGTCAAACTATTCTTTCTCTTCAAAGATGTGAAGTTTGGGTATTTCTGTATTATTGTATAGGACCTCCTAGATGGAGCTTTTACAGGAAGAGCTTATCATAATTCAAGTTCTCCAAGTTAAAGATGTGGTTCTCCACTGTTCTTCACGACAGTCTTGCATTTAGGTTCTACTCTGTATATACAACTAGTCATGTAGGTGCTGTTTTAAGACACTGGAGCTGGAAGACAATATTCCCCACAGGGAACATCCAGTCCAGTACAATTACTGTCATCATCCTCTTGACAGCCATGTTGCCTCCTATTGCCTCCCTTGAATCTTGCAAGCCAGCAAAAATGATTTAGTACAGCTTGTATAGTGGTACAAGTCAGTACCCCTAGGTACTCTGGAGGCTGAAAAAAAGGACTGTATTAGACCAGAAATTTGGCCTAACTGAGCAACAAAGAAGGACCCTATTTATTTTCCTTTGCTTCATTGGTTATGTTCTGTTTATTTTAGAAGTAGGATCTTGAAGCCATGGTGGCACATGCCTTTAATATCATCAGCACTCGGGAGGCAGAAGCAGGCAGATCTCTGTGAATTCAAGGGCAGGCTGGTCTACAAATCGAGTCCAGGACAGGCAAGGCTATTATATAGAGAAATGCTATCCCAGAAAACAAAACAAAATAAATAAAAATAAAATAAAATAAGGACTTGATTTGTGGCTCAGGGTGACCCTAAACCCATGCTTTCCGAGTACTGACATTCATGTGTGCTCCCATAGCCGGCTGACTAAATGGAAAGAAAAGTGGGGAGGGGATAAGTAAATTTGTGCCACTCCTCTACCACAATTCGTTTCAATGCATTCTCCACCAAAGACAGACTTGTCTGGTGATGTATTAAAGTCAACAGGTAGTTAATCTACTTTAAAATTCATTCTTCGGGGTTGGGGATTTAGCTCAGTGGTAGAGCGCTTACCTAGGAAGCACAAGGCCCTGGGTTCGGTCCCCAGCTCCGAAAAAAAGAACCAAAAAAAAAAAAAAAATTCATTCTTCTACAAGCTACAATGCTTTAAGAAAATGTATGACCCCTCCATGTTATGTCATGATTCATCTTACATGTTTCTACCAGCCTTCTGTTACCAAGGATTTTGTTACAGGAGCTCCAGGAGCTCAACTATTTTATACAGCATATACCATACTTTATATGTTGTAAAGGGAATTTATAAAAGAATAGTTTTCTCTTTGTAAAAGATGTTATGACATCTTCTACTAAGTTTCTGGTATCTTTTATTTCACAAAAAAGTCCAGCTATATAAATAATTATCTTTAAGTCGCCAGAGGTGAGGCATTTAATTCCATCATGTAAAATTTATTGTAGATTTCTTATACATGTATTTAGACTGGTGGTTCTCAACCTTCCTAACAGTTCCTCATATGGTGGTGACCCCAACCATAAAATTATTTTTGTTGCTATTTTATAACTATAATTTTGCTACAGTTATGGTTCATAATGTAAACATTTGTACTTCCCGATGATTTTAGGCAAACCCTGTGAAAAGATTGTTCACAGGGTTTAACTCGTTTCTAGCATTGATTCTAATCAAGAAAATTTTCAGCATTAAAAAAAAAAAAAAACCTCAGCTAAATAAACATGAAAGTTCTGCATTGTGTTCTAACACTCACATAAAGTACAGGCCTACCCTTTGGTAGTTTTAGTCCTAAATCATCCATCATCAAAGACTTCCCAAACTGTAAGATTGATTGGCACCAGCTCACTGTGTTTAAAGCTTCAGGTTCAATTCCTATCTGTGCTATCTTGTATCATACTTTTTGCCAAATTATAATACTTCTTAGACAGAATAAACCTCAGGTAGCAGTTTTCCTAGCTATCTTTCCAGTTTATCAAAAGATAAACCTTGATGTTGGAGGGGTGACTCGGTGATTAAGAGCACTTGCTGCTCTTCTAGAAATCTGGGTTTGATTCCTAGCACCAACACTGCAGCTCACAACATCTATAACTCCATTTCCAAGGATACCCTCTTTTGGCCTCTGTGGGCACTAGGCACACAAGTGGTTTGCACACATACTATAGGCAAAACATCTATACACATGCCTGTTTATTAAGATAAAACTCTTTCAAAAACTTAAAACATTATGTGTTGGCAGTAGCCAAGCTAAGTCTACCACTCTAGTAATTTGTCTTCATGCTCTCAGCCCCAGCATTCATTAAATCCAGAGACTACTCACCATCATCATGACCCCTGACCCCAGACCCTCCTACACTAACACCATCTCACCAATATTACTAGTCCCGGACAAGCCCATTACTATAATATGTATTCTGACTGTTGGTTCCATTACCAAGAGCTATGATTAAAGTAGACTGATGATTCATTTGAGGTAAGTAGTATTGGTAAGCTAGCCCAAACCACAAGGATTAGAAAAGTGACGACTAAAGGTGTCTACTGTTGCTTCCAGTTATCCTGAAAGTGAGTTTCTACCAAGCTGTTTGTTGTTGCTTTCTCCTTTAAAATTTTCTTTATTACTACCATTACTGTTATCATTACGATTGTATGTATATGGCTGTTTGGCCACATGTACGTCTGTGCATCACATGCGTTCCTGGTTCCCACAGAGGCCAGAAGAGGGACCTGGGTGTTCTTGGAACTATAGTTATAGACAGTTGTGACTATGTGGGAACTGGAGCTAGGCCCTGTGGATGAGCAGTAAATTCTCCTAACCCGAATCATCTTCCAGACCCTCTAAGTTTTGTTCTAACCATCTTGTACTATAAAAATGCACAGCCCATTTTAAGATTTGAGCTCACAGCACATGGCAAAAAGTTTCTGTGTGCTTAAATTATTTAAGTGTGTGCCAATAACTTTTGATCCACAATTTTAATAACAAAATTTAGTGCTAGAATCTAGGCTCTTAAGGCCAACATCCCTCATAATATTTTAGAACATAACTTTATCTAGAAACAGAGACAGGAGCATGGCTGTCAATTCATATGAGATTTCTTATTTGGGGTGAGAAAGATGGAAAAGTTCTAAACTTTGTGACAATGCATAATCTTTGGACATATTAAAAGTCAATGAATTATTTTCTTCAAATGGTTAAGATGTATGTAAATTATCTCAATTAAAAACAGTTTTCAGTATTTGTTGCCTTATTCTTATAGCTATTACAATGTTTCCTAAAATATTAAATATAACCAAAACCTAACAGACAAATAGAAATCTGAACATGCTAAAACAAGCCAATAGTAGGATGATTAAGAACAAGCCACATCTAAGTCAGAGATGACTGACGGGTAAAGGGCCCTTACTGTTGGATAACAATACCTAAACAAGCAGAAACAAAGACCGAACATGACCGCTAAATGATTTCTTCAGAAAGACTATTCAGAATAATCCTGAAACGCAAAGCTTCGCTTCTATACAGGAAAACACGAAGTCCTCAATGATATGAGCACTTACTCATCATACTCGATATGATAAATAACGTCTTCATCAGCAGCAACTGAGTCTGAATTAGACGTAGAGGGCACATTGTCCAATTTATTTGTGTTCTCTTTGGAATTATGATTTACATTTCCATTAGTCCTTTTATAAGAATTGCCATTCTTCAGTGGAGTTTTGCCACGTGAATGTCCATCAGAAGCTCTAGTAACACTATGTATATGTGCTTCAAACCAAGCACCAAGGCCGGCATCTCTGGCATCCACCAATTCATTTACCTAAAAAAAGTTTAAAATTAGTTAATGAAGCTTAATTTCATCTATTGCTTCAAAAACTTTAATATAACTCATATTGTGTGAGAGTTATTATTAAACAATATTTGTTGCTACTCATGTTTGAAATGATTACAGATTAGATCATAATTATTCTTTTAGATTATATTGTACTATTTTAATCATGGTATTTACTAATATAATTAAACTCCATCCCAATTTCCTTCAACGAAGTAGATGTTTTAATTCTTCCTCACCCATGTCTACACTCTACTTATAAAAACAATGATTACATATGCAGGAATCATGTTAAGAATGCTGCCATGACAAACCAACACTGTGAATAATTGAGACAATTTGTTCTATTAATTTTTAATAACCCTAAGAATAATTTATACAATCAGTCTAACAAAAATGCTACTTGAAAATAAAACTTGAAAATTGAAGGAATTATTCACAAAGAACAACTGAAACAGTCAGCTAAACTAATGTGCACACACTGGGAAGCACTCTGCCATGGGTCAGGAACTCAGTAGGCAAACACGCTCATTTACCACTTCAGAGAACAAAGATAAAACAAGGAGAGAGGCTAAGGCACAGAACAGAAGCCCAGTAATGATCCAGACCTAGCCACTTTTACAAACAGAAAACAGTGATTAGAACATAGGTAGATCAGAATTAAACAACAGGTAAGTTTCTAAAAATTCTTCTAAAAAATGTGAGGACATCAGTGAGACAGTTTTTGTTTTTTACCCAGGGATAGAGAGAAATCTCTTGAACCTTTTTCCCCCACGCCCTTACAAAGAAAATCTGCACATGATCACCTTTTCAATCTAGTGTTCCCTTGAAGACAAAGGAGACCATTTAATGTACTTAATAAATATAAGGCCGACAGTTGATGTTGGCTAATTTTTGTTGTAAACTTGATACAACTTTAGAGTCACCCGGGAAGAGGGAAACTCAATGCAAGAATTGCTTCAATCATATTGGCCTGCAGAAATGTTTGTGATGATTAATGTGGGAGGGAGCCCACTGTGGGAGATACTATTCCTAGGTAGGTAGGTCCTGGATTTATAAGATACTCCAACATCTCAAAAAACACTTGGTCAACTATGTTCACAGCAGCTTTATTCCTAATAGCTAGAAACTGGAAACAACGTATATGTCCCTCAACTGAAGAACAGATAAGAAAATGTGACACATCGACACAATGGAATACTATTCAGCCATCAAAAACCAAGACAACATGAATTTTGCAGGCAAATGGATGGAACTTGAAAATATCCTGAGTGAGATAATGCATTCCCAAAAGGACATGCATGGTGTGTACTTACTGATAAGTGGATGTTAACCAAAAAGTACAGGATACCCATGATATACCCACAGACCCAAAGAAGCTAAACAAGAAGGCTCAAGCCTGGAAGCTTGAATCTCGCTTAGAAAGGGGATTAAAATAGCCCTAAGAAGCAGATGGAGGGGAAATGGGGAGGGAGGGGATGGGGGATTCAGTATTACAAGAGAGATGGATAGATGGCCATGAAAATGAATGGAAATCTACAACTGACAGGGGTGAGGAGGTACAGGGCATCTCCAGGATGATGTAGGATAAAGGAGAGTCCATGCTGAGGATATGGAACCTGAAGAGGCCACCTCCCATAGCCAGATAGGAACCCCTTTGTAGCGATAGAGACAGCAACCCACTCACAAAGCTCTCCCCTAAAATTTATCCTGTCTACAATCAACACAGGCACAGGGGAGGGGGCAGAACAGCTGACCGATAACGGGCCTAACCTGAGACCCATGGGCAAGCACCAATTCCTAACACTATTAATGATACTGTTATGCTACAGACAGAAGTATGCTGTCCTCTCTCTGCGAGGCTCCACCGAGCAGCTGACTCAGGCAGATACAGACACCCACAGTCAAACAGTGGATGGAGCTTGAGGACTCTTATGGAAGAACAGGAGGAAGGACTGTGCCCCGAAGGGGATAGGAACTCCATAGGAAGACCAACAGAGTCAACTAACCTGGACCCTTGGGGCTCTCAAGAGTCTAGACCACCAACCAAAGAACATATATGGGCTGGACCTAGGCCTCCCCATATGGCATGTACTGCTTATATGTTGCAGATGTGCAGCTTGGCCTTCATGTGGGTCCCAAACAACTAAAAGAGGGGCTATCCCAAAAGCTGTTGCCTATATGTCGGATACGTTCTTCTAGTTTGGCTGCCCTGTCTAGCCTCAGTGGGAGAGGAAGCACCTAGCCTCACAGAGACTTGAAGTGCCAGAGTCAGAGGGAAAACCTAGGGGGATCCCTACCTGCTCAGAGGAAAAGGGGAGGAGGTGACTGGGAGGGGGCAGTGAGCAAGATGTAAAGTGAATAAATAAAATTTAAAAATTAAATAAAAAAATAAAGTTAGAAAGAAAGAAAGCTAGCTAACGGAGAAGCCAGAGATGAGTCTAAGCAATCATTCCCCTCAGTTCCTGCCCCATCTTTCCTCAGTGAGGTACTGTGACCTGGAAGTGTGAGCCAAGTCAGCTCTTTCCTCTCCAAGTTGCTTTGATCAGAGGGTTTTTAGTCACAGCAACAGAAATCAAACTAGAACACAGATGGTATAGTATGAAAATATGTTCTAAAACACTTATACCCATGTGTGCCAGGTAGTATGCAATGTTCTTTACTTAGTTTGCCTAATTATAGTGAGCCTATTCATTCCTTTATGAAGAAACAAAGACATTGCTAGCTTGTGTAGGCAAAGGCTAATTAGGATGTAATCTAGAGAGCTGAAACATCCTGGCCCTGAACAACTGTGTGGGGTTTGCCGTTACACTAAGAAGTCTGTTAGACCTGACAAGAGATAAAGCATAGACTTTAAGTGACAAGCTCAGAAATCTATTTTAACTTGGTTTCTTTCTTTCTTTTTGAAGTTTCAAATCACCAAAATAAGGAGAAAGCACAAATAAGTCAAAAACATTAACTTTCATCTTGGTGCAACATTCAACCGCATAGGCAGTATGCAAAGTGAATACCACCATAGTAATGATATAGCTTCAAAGAAAAGCTTTAGTACAACATAAGAACAAAGCACTCAGAAGAGGGGAAACAGAAGGATGGGAGGAAGGGAAAGAGAAAGAGAACAACTACTACTTCTACTAATAATAAAATAATAATCAAATACATTAGGTATAACAATCATAAACAAACATGCTATCTACTATATAAACTGATTTACATATTAAATGAATACAGGCTTATTTCTTCCACTATAGTAAAAAGTAAATTTAAAGACAATTTATTGTAAGCAAAAAAGTAAAACAAACTAAACTATTTACTGCTAAAGATAAGAATAAACTTGTTACTATTTACTCACAGAACACCAAAACATAGTATTTCATTTAGTATTCCACCTGTGTATTGTAACAGGGAATGCAATCTATGGTTGTAGCCTGAAGGGTGGGGTGGGGTAGTGTAATCTGTAATCCCAGCACTCTGGAAATTCAGGCTAGCGGATCACAAGTTCAAAGCCAGCCTAGGCTATAGGAAGAAAACAGCAGCCTGTCTCAAAAACAAAAAGTAAAAAACAAAACAAAAAAATCTTACCCAAATATAAACTCTAGTATGGATCAGTAAGCAGTAAAAATGAAATGCTGAAATCTGCAAGAAGCCAGCATGTAGGGCTACTATTTAGATTAACCTTAAATAAAATTTATTAGTTCATAAAAGTAGGGATTGTCATTGGAGTACAGTAAATATAAAACTCAAGTTTTATTATCCTATTGTTTTATTAGCATACTATTTATAATAACACAAATAAAAAGGTGGCTGGTGGTGCTTTTAAACTCTAAATACATTGTAAAATAAATAGATATGCAGTGTATATTTTCAAGTTTTGGTTTCTTTAAAAAATACAGAAATAAGAATATGTTTTCATTTTAATCTCAGGTGTGGGATGTGGGGCAGCTTCAGATCATCCACAGCAGCTGACTATGATTTGCCGCGTGCTCTAGCAGGGGCGTGATGTTGCCAGCTGCAGATACATTTCTGCAATTCTATGATGTTACACCGTACACTGGGGACTTTTCAGAAGGAATATAAATGCTAGATCCCTAAGAGGTTTTTGGGTTATTGGTTGCTGTTTGTTAAGTAGTCTTGACCAAAGAAGAAACAAGAAGAAATTAGATATCCTAACAGCAAAGATCAAACTTACTCAAAGGAACTCAATGCCCTCCATCAGCAGGAAGTACCCTATCAATGACTTCCTCCTCTTTGTGACTGCTGACTTCACACAGGGATATTTCCTTTCCCCTCTATACTTTTTTCTCTCTTATCTGGTGTCAGAAGGTTGAAAGACTGGGAAAAGGGTAGGAGAAAGATTTATATCCCACAAAGTACTAAAAGTCCACCTACATAAACATGCTAAGGAAACATTTAAATAGGTTAAAGTACGTGTAAGAGATAAACTCTTTTGTAGAGCCTGGGTTTTGATGGCAGCTCAGAACAACAACAATAACAAAAATATTATACCATAAAATTAATATAAAAACAGGATACTGTCATGGTACCCTTCTAAGTAACTCAGGAGGAATTAAGAACAGAAAGAATCTGTCAGAAGAGTGGACATCTGGTAGCATGTTCTTGTAATCCCAGTCCAAGAAAGGCTATGATAGAACAATTATAAGAGTTTGATACCAGTCTGAATTACATAGTAAGACCCTGTTTCAAAAAAGTTAATGTGAAGATACAGTATGACAAAAAGAAGATAATTAGAAGTGTTCAAATCATACATATCCACATAATTTTAATTTATACAATTAAAATGCTGAAAGGAGATGTTAATGTTATTTAAAGAAAAATTTAATTCACACAGCAAAGCAATGGATTTGGTCAAGAGGCAAAAGAGTTAGGCAGTGGTGATGCATGCCTTTAATTCCAGTACTCAAGAGGGAGAGGTCAGCCTGGTCTACAGAGTAAGTTCCAAATCAGCCAGGGATACACAGAGAAAAACAAAACAAGCAAGCAAACAAAAGGAGGCAGAAGAAACTAAGGAAAATCATAGGCTAAAAGCCTTTACTCTCAGGACAGGACAGGCAATCTAAGATTAGTTAGTTTGAATGTGTAACAATGGGTTTCAGGCTACTTGGAGCTCTCTAGTTGTCTGACATGACATCCTTGCCATGGATGATCAGAATACTGTCCTAGTGTGTGAGACAGAAATAAGAGATGTGACTAGGGTATGGACTCGAAATTGATCTGTTGTTGTATAGTAAAGACATGCTCTCTGACAGCATATTATTTCTAGGAATTCACAAAACAAAACAAAACAAAACAAACAAACAAACAAAAAAGAATTCACCAGTTATTAGGAAAGGCAGCTTAGTCTCTCCCAGCCAGCAAGGTTTCTTTACAGATGTCAAAATATCAAAGAATATACATACTTCATATATTTAAAAAATATATAAATTTGTATATGAAAATAAGCAGCATGGTTTGGAGCTAGATTTTGTGATGCAGTAGATAAGTCACATGAACCTGTAATTAAATCTGACCTTAATTTTTATTTAAAAACAAAATAGCTATAAGCACAAGTATAGTAGTGTACACTGTAATCTCATGAGGTTTAAAAAAGCACACATATTCACTTGCACCTTGCAAGACAAAGACTTAAAAGGCTTAATTAAAACAAACAAACAAAAAAACTTAGTTTTTGCTCACATAACCAAAGCCAGTGTGAGCATGTATGTTAATAAAAGGATCACTAATAAACTGCCTTTTAAAAGAAAATATACAAAAGCCACACGTAAACTCGGCATGAGTGTGGTTTATATTTTATAACAAGTACTCTCAATACTGAGGTACAAAATATGCAAGGCAGCCTGGGTTACAGATTGAGTTTTTGTCTCAAAAAGTAGAAAACAAGCAAGCAAAAGCATACATATACATAAATATATATATATATATACATATACACATACATAATCTTCACATGTAAAAAAGGGCATGCACATTTAGAAATGTAGAAAATCTAAAGCATGAGAAGCAAGGTAACTAAAACTTAGACAGTACCAAAGAGCACACGCTAGGACTATTGCTCGTCATGCACGTCTGGATCCATCGCTCTCCAATACTAGGTTTGGAATATATGGCCTCACATATCTCACATACGCTAGGCAACTACTGACTACTAAATTATAAACATTTTTAAAACTTTTTATTTTCAGCCCAGGCCCTGAACTTCCAATTTCCTAGCCTCAGCCCTGAGTACCTGAGGTTACAGACTGGAACCACCAGGTCTTACTCTTTGTTTTCCTTTCTTCTTTGTCTTTGAGGGTAAAGGTGGGGAACACAACTCACTATGTTGTCCAGGCTGCCTGAAAACTGTGATGTAAAATTTAGACTGGCCTTTTGCCTCCTTCCTCTTGTCTTTGCCTCCCAAGTAGCTCCAATCATCAAATATGTTTCTAAACATGTCCTTTGTTCTGTGGAAAACACAGCTCTGTGGATAATTCGGCATTCAAACGTTTCATATGTATAATCTTAAAAAGTTATCTTGTCCCAGCCTCGTACTTTTACGGTTTTAAAACATACCTACCAATACATCTGAGTAAATCCAACCCAGTAGACATGTAATGTGCAGAAACTGAAAACTGTTTCTTTTCACCAAGCATCAGCGTATCTATCTAATGCTGACTCATTTAATGGCGCAATCTTATTTTCCATCATCTGCTTAGTAAATATTAGCAGGTTTTGGTTATATAATCACTTCCTTTAATAATTATAATACAAAACCATTTCCATTCTTCAAAAAAAAAAAAAAAGACATGAAACAAATCTGTCCTCAAGACGTATAGTAAAGGACTGGGGAGATAACTTGGTGAGCCAGCATGAGGACCTGAACTTGAGTATCAAGAGTCCATATAAAAGCTGGTCACTGTAGCACAGGTCTGTAATCCCAATGCTCCTCTGGTAACAGGGGAAACAGACAAGAGAATTCCTAGGAGCTTGTGAGCCAGCCAGCATGGGTATACAACAGCAAACAAGACAGAAAGAAAAAACCAACACCTGAAGCTGTCCTCTGGCCTCCACACATGCATACTTGTGCCATGGCACCTGCACACAGGTACACGAACATACAGGTACACACACAACTGCCATCTTGTATAACACAAAAAACACATATAGCTAAAATGTAGAGTGAAACTCAGAACATGGGTTTCTCCAACTCTAAATGACTCATTTTATTTTGTATTTCATGGTAAATACAAATTTTAAAAATACAATATGCTTCCATTTACATAAAACTCAGAAACAGCTAAATTAGGGTTGCATAAACAGATTAGATGTTTGCAAATTGTTAAAAATTGTATAAAGATAGCCAACCAACGACGGACCCAACTTGAGACCCATCCCATGGTCAAGAACCAATCCCTGACACTATTAACAATACTTTGTTATGGTGTTGGGGATTTAGCTCAGTGGTAGAGCGCTTGCCTAGCAAGCGCAAGGCCCTGGGTTCAGTTCCCAGCTCCGAAAAAACAAAAACAAAAACAAAAACAACAACAAAAAAAAAACAATACTCTGTTATGTTTGCAGCCAGTAGCCTAGCACAACTGTCCTCTGAGAGGCTCCACTATCTGTCAATAGGCTTCTATCTGTCAATAGAAACAGATGCAAAAACCCATAGCCAAACATTAGACACAGCCTGTAAAGTCTTTTGAAAGACTTGGGAGAAGGATTGAGGGACCTGAAGAGGACAGGGACTCCACAAAAAGACCAACGGTTAACTAACCTAGACCTCTGGGGGCTCCTAGAAACTGAATCACCAACCAAAGAGCAACCATGGGCTGGATTTAAGTCCCTACACCTAGGTAGATGTGCAGCTTAGTCTCCCATGTGATCCCACAACAACTGGAGCAGGAACTGTCTCTAAATCAGTTCCCATTCCCTAACTGGACCACTGTGTCTGGCCTCAGTAGGAGAGGATGCTCCTAGTCCTGCAGTGACTTGATAGGCCAGGGTGGGGTGATAGGGGTGGGTGGAGCTCTTCCTTCTCAGAGGAAAAGGGGAGGGGGAATGTGGGAGGAGCTGTGGGTGGGTACTGTAGGGGGTTGCAATAAAGATGTAAAGTCAATATACAAATAAATGAAAAAAATTGTATATAGGCCACAGAAAATATTACTATAGAAGTTTAGGTAATAGTTTCAAGTAAAGAATACGGAGTTAGGGGCTAGAGAAACAACTCCAGCAATTAAAAAGCACTCACTGTTCTTCCCAAGGACACAAGCCATCTCACTTCAAACACAAGCATACAAACACACACACACACACACACACACACACACACACACACTCTCTCTCTCTCATTCACACATACAGACACACACAGACACATACACAGACACACAGACACACACACAGACACACACACAGACACACACACACACACACACACACACACACACATAAATCAGGAAGAAGAACATGGAGAATTCCTGGGGGTTTGCTATTCTGTTTGAAAATTTGGTGATGTTTAGAAATATTTACTTTGTAGCACATCACTAAGCTGTTTTCTTCGTGTCATTATTAAGCTTTATTGTACTAAAAACAAGGGAGACAGGACATACTAAAATATCAACATGTCACATGGGGTATTGATCATTTCTTTTTCCTGTATTCCCCAGTGAACATAAAATGACATGCAAAAAATTAACTGCTACATATTCAGTTAAATGTAAATGCTTAGCATTTTAAACATCTCATTTGGACTAGATGACAACTCTTAAAACATACTTGAATCACAGAAAGTTTCCTTATTCACAAACTAAAATGAACTGATTGTAGTGGTTTGAATATGTTTGGCTCAGAGAGTGGCACTATTTGGAGGTGTCGCCTTAAAGTGGATGTGTCACTGTGGGTGTGGGCTTTAAGACCCTTTTCCTAGTTGCCTGGAAGCCAATCTTTTCTTATTTGCCTTTGGAATGAAGATGTAGAACTCTCAGCTCCTCCTGCACCATGCCAACCTGGATGCTGCCATGTTCCTGCCTTGATGATAATAGACTGAACCTCTGAAACTGTAAGCCAGCCCCAATTAAGTGTTGTCCTTATAACAGTTGCCTTGGTTATGGTGTCTCTTCACAGCAGAAACCCAAACTAAGCCATGGATTTACGTATCAAAAGTTACTTCATAACCTAGCTTCAGTGATTCGATACATTTGCAATGAACCATGGGAATGGATGAAATGGCTCCTGCTCAAGCGTCCCCAGCTCTTCAAACAGGATTGGTAGTAACGAGCTCTTCAAACGCTATGCAGCACGCTGAAACACTAATAGCACACCTCTCACCTTTATGCCAGCTTTAAAACTAGTTTAAAACGTCACCTGCTCTTTTGCTGTCCAAACAATATTTTAGTCAAAAAGAAGGGAAAAAACAAAGATGTGTTTCTGAGCCACAAAGTAGTAGATCAAGTCCTAAAGCTCCACAAGGTCTTAGGTGACATTCCTGATACTTACTGTCACCTTCTCCCTTTTAAAGAAATCCTTACAAAAGAAAATGACATAGATTCCTCCAAAACTCAAAATAAAGAAAAGAGTCTAAATTGTTTGTTTGTTTTTGGAGACAGGGTCTCATTATACAACCCTTGCTATCCAAAAACATATGTAGACCAGGCTGACTTTGAACTTATGGAGATCCACCTGCCTTTGCCACTGCCTCTCTGCCCCTCTGCCTGTGGAATTAAAAGTATAGACCACCAACCCCAGAGGCTTCCCAGTTTTAAAAAACAAAATTTTTACATGCTAACTAATCAAAATTTCATTACAAGAAAGAAATTCAGAAATAAAACAATAGCTTTTTTGCCCAGTTTATCTTCGTGTGTGTGAGTGGTTTGCCTGTCTGTTGTGTACACTGTGTACATACAGCTCTCATGAAGGCCAGAGGAAGACATCAAGCTCCTGGAATTGGAGCCACCACGTAGATGCTAGGAACCAAACCCGGTCCACTGCAAAAACAGCAAGTACTCTTATCTGCTAAGCCATCCCTTTAAACCAAACTAGTAGCATTTACAAATATGTTGAGTTTACCTTCAAAATGAGCACTTACAAGTTCTACGGAGGCAGGAAAGAATGCCATGTTTACTTCTCTGTCCCTAATGCTAACTCCTAAGTGAATGTACACTAAATACACATTTACAGAATGAACTAACCATCCAGAAACAAGCACTTTAAGCTTTAGGTATAATTTCAAAAATTCATTAACAGTAACTTCATTTTAAACTGAAAATGGAAACAAACCCATGTTAGCCTCTGCAGCAAATAAAGTTAATTAAATACAATTTTAAAAATTAGGGAGTGAATAGCACAGTAGATTCTTTAGAGTTAAGTGTCAGGTACACAATGTTCCTAGTTGAAAAAATAGAGTAAATTCTCTTGCAAGTTTATACAACTAACAATTTAACTAGAATTTGAAACCAACTTTGACAGTGAAGTCTTTTTTGTACCAAATAGCCAGACCATGCAGTAACGAACTTAAGAAAACTAGCATCTATATATTAACAAGAATATATAAACTATTAAATAAAGCCAGGCAAGGTAGTACAACGAGCCTGTAACACCACAACTTGGATGTGCTAAAACAAGAGGATAACAAGTTCAAGGCCAATCTAGATTAAATTGTGAAGACTATCTCTATACAAACTAGTTGACAGCCATAACATGGAAAATAACATGCCAAAAAAACTAGTTTTCTGTGAAGTTCTTCTGGGATAGTTTGGAAAAGAGAAATCGAAAATAAGTTATTCCTTCATTGCCTTCAACAGTAGCAGCTTCTGACCAAGTGTGACGATGCACATCTCTAACACCAGCATTAAGGAGGGAGGGAAGCAGGAGGATCCGGACTCAAGGCCAGCCTCAACTACAACCTGTTTCAACACAAACAGAAAAACAAATGAACAGAAAAGCCTAGTGTCTCTATCTCCCATCCGTCCAAAAACAAGTGAGAAAGGAGAAGATATGGTTCGGCAGTTAAGAGCACTCCTGCTCCTACAGAGGACCATGCTTTAGTTCCTAATACGCACATGACGGTGTAACACGGTGTGTTAACTCCAGTGCCAGGGTTTCTGATACCCTCTTCTGGCCTTTGTGGGACACTGCATGCACATGGCACACATACATGCAAGGTAAACACCCTTACTCATAAAACAGAAATAATAAAAATGTTTTCCAAAGATAAACGATAATGGAAGTTTAATATAGACATCACTAGTGATATATATTCAGATACACACACACACACACACACACAAATTCCTATGTGTGACTATATATATGCAAAATATTCTTTTAAAAAATTTTCTTGCTCAGTTCAGGACCTTTGATAATCCGGGAAAAGTACACCTACAGGGACTGAGAAAATGGCTTACTTGGCAAAGTACTTGAGCATGAGGACCTACATTGAAACCCCTAAGACCTATGTAAAAATCCAGGCAAATGATAAATGCATGTAACCCCAACACTGGTAGAGAAGTGAGAGGTGAGATAGCATGGAGACAAATGGATCCCAGACTGATTCAGTGAATTAAAAAGAAAGACAGATCATGACTGATAGAATCTCCTACCTCAACCTTTGGTCTATACATAGATGCAGATGCAGATGCAGACAGACAGACAGACAGACAGACAGACAGACACACACACACACACCACACACACACACACCACACACACACACACACACACACACACACACACACACACACACACACACACACCTAGGGCACAGACTGTTGTTTCTAATAGCATTCTCTAATCAAATAAACCAGTATGGGGTTGGAGATATGGCTCAGTTAGCAAAGTGCCAGCCATATAAGCATGAAGACCTGATTTCAGCTCCCCAGTACCCATTAGGAGCAGGGCATGGTGGCAGGCATTTCTAACTACAGTACTTAGGGTAGGGCAGCAACTGGCAGATCTTGTATGTTTACAGTGAGCAACCTGTTCAATCACTGGGCTCTAGGCTAAGTGAGAGGTTCTGTCTTGAATAAGGTCGAAAGTAAATGAAAAACATATCCAACACTGCTTCTGGCCTCAATGTACAAACGCACATATATACAGGCATGACCACAAAATCTCATATACACACTCTGAGGAGGAGGAAAACAAAAGAGAGAAGCCAATGACCCATGGAGAATGACTCGTTACAGTATTGGAGCAGGAAATAAGCAAGGTGACTTTGAAACATCTTAAAATATCAGAAACAGAAAGAAATATCACAATAATGGTATAGTAAGGAAACACAAGGGTCATGTTTTTAAAAAAAAAAAAAAACCCACCTTCCAAGCTTCCACTGGCCAAATCTAGAACAATCTTAAGAATCAGTACACATTGCTATAAATAAAAATACGTAAGTTGGTGAAAAAAGACAAATCTCCCATGTTTAGGGTTTTTTTCATTATATTCTGTCCTCAAATGGAATGAAATATACTTCTATCTTCAACACAGGCTACACATAGTGACTTCTCGAAAAGCAGAGAGTGGAAAAAGAGGGGACAGAAAATTAACAGTGGGAAAACTTGAGGAACAGTACCTTGGCCAGGTGATTAAAGTTCACCAACAGCATTAGCAAAATTAAATTTCTACTGTGCAAAATGCAAGTTATATTTAATAGCATGTTCACAATGCCCATCCTAAATGAGCTATGAAAGCACCATTTTTCATCTTTGTAGTCTGTCTCAAAAACAAATGCAGTCCATTGATAAGAAAAGTAAGAGATAAATCCTGAAGGAGACAAACTATAAAAAATGCTTTTGACCAGGCCTTACAGCTTTCAAAGTAATTTTTTTTTAAAAAAGAGGGAATTCTAGCATTCTAGCAGGACATGGTGGTGCACAGCCTCTAACACAGCATTTGGGAAGCAGAGGCAGATGAATGAGTTCCTGACTACATGGCAAGTTCAGGTCAGCAACGGCTACAGAAATAAACAGTCTCAAATTAGTAAGTAAATAATAAATACAGGAGATGTGATGCCACATCCTTGATAGGTGGCAGTGGTAGTAGGGTGTGTGTGTGTGTGTGTGTGTGTGTGTGTGTGTGTGTGTGTGTGTGTTCATTCGTGTTCTGGAATGAGAAAAAAAGATATTAAATAAGCCTAAAGAAATGTTCATTTGTTATAACAAATGTGCCATACTGTGAGACATCAATCGGAGAGACTGTGAGCATGGTATATAGGAACTGCCTGTACATTCTTTGTAATTTTACTATAAACTTTAAACTATAAAACTTTAGGGGTTGGAGCAGATTTTAAATCAGTAAATCACGTGGGGTGTGTGATTATATATATATATATATATATATGATATATAGTTTAACATATATCAGGTCCACATTTCCCACCTTTCTCTGGTCCCTGTCTTAACACTAATGCAGAAACGTCTTCACACAGCAATGACACTCTGTCAAGGTGCACAGAGCCAAATAACCATGGACTGAACAGCTGAACTATAGATTAAACTAAATCCTTCTTCCTTTAAACTGTTTGTGAGGCATTGAGCCACATAGTAAAACATAACTAATGCCTGTTCTAAAGTAAGTCCACTTTAAAAGCAACAGTATGAAACCATTCGGAGCACCATACTGCTGTGGTCTGAGTATGGTCTGCCCCTCCAAACCTGGTATTAGAGTTCAAGCCTCACCAAGGTGAAAGGTGAAAAGTGCAGAAACTTAATCAAGCAGGGTATGTCTACGTCTAAGCTACTCTGGCTGAAACAAAAGGATTAATTGAGCCCAAGAGTTCCTGGACAGCTTGGGCAACATAGCAAGACTCATCAATCATAAATAATTGTGGATGCTTAATTTATAAGAGCGAGAAAGGCCACACATAAACTGTCTCTTTCTGTGTTGCATGGGGACCACTAGCAGGAAAGGCATCACTTGGTGCAGCTCACCAACCTTTGACCACAGCCACCAACCAGAATAGGCCTCTCTGTATATTACCTGTTCTGCATCACTACCTTTTTAGCAAAGAGAGCAAACTAGGGTGTCTACAAGAGATGAAATGAAAGGGTAGTGTAGACGAGTGGCGAGTTGGTTACTAGTGCTTCGAATACAACTGTGGTAGTTCTTTTGAAATCCCCATAAACTAAACAACTCACTTGTTTGCCTTTGTAACTGCAGCACCTGGAGTACCAAATTTATACTGTATGCCTAAGAGAAATATTTGTTAAAGAGAATACAAAGAAGAAGGAAGGATAGAAAAAGGGAGAGAAGATAATACACAGCACTTACTAATAAAAGTATAGAGAAGAAATCTACCTGTTCTACAATATTAGCTTTGGAAATGACTGCCTTATTGGTAGCTCATGTTTTAAAACAATTATTTTCTCCATCTTTACCAAAATCATGCCGATTTTGTTTTCCTGCTTTATTATGTTATTTAGCATTTCCAGAGTGATGTCAATTAAGAGCAGCATTGGTTAGCTTTCCTCTTTGTGCTTTCTCTGTAGCCCCATGAGCCTGTCTCATGTAGCCCAGAAAGACCTTGGACTTCCTGCATCCACCTCCCGTGTGCTGGGACTTTAAGAATACAGTACCATGCCAACCCAGTACTGGCTTTCTGAGTGGCTGCTTCTAGCTTTTCCCCATCATTGAAAAGGACGTCAAGAATGGCTTAAGACAGTCATCTATTTTATTTACTCACAATCATGACCATTTTATATTGGGTAAATTTTCTTCAGTTTATTGCAATACTGAATTCATATTAAAATATTTTCTAATAATTAACTATCTCCACTCTCTGATAATCTATATTTTGCCAAGATATCACTTAATACATAATCATAATTCTACTTGTTAAATATAATGTGTTTCAAATAGTATTAAGATTTGCTTAAACCAGGGGTTGGGGATTTAGCTCAGTGGTAGAGCGCTTGCCTAGCAAGCGCAAGGCCCTGAGTTCAGTCCCCAGCTCCGGAGTGGGGGAAAAAAAAAGATTTGCTTAAACCAAAGATTTGCTTTTACCAAATTACTTCTGGTCATGTTTTAGTAATAGTGTTTCATTTCATTTAAGGAGCAAGAAAGTTTCCTTCTTTCCTTATGCTGTGGGCCAATTCATGTACCATAAGAATTATCTATTCCTTAAATGTCTAAAATGATTTACCAGTCCAGCTGCCCATACACAAGTCCCACACTTGGTGATAAAGCTCCTTACTAACATCTTGATGACTTCTATTCTCATGGATGTTTGCATTTTCCCCAGAAAGTCTAAATTGTTTTTGCTCACATTTTCTTTATTGGTTTTACCAACCAATTTCTTATTTTGAAAATGCTAAGTCTAGGTATCCATTTACCCACAAGAAAATGAGTTATAAGGACCAGAAAGGATAAAACAAACCTGTCCTTCCATTTACTAACAGGATTTGAAAAACCCTGGATACAATTCAATAAATAAGTCAACTGAGCTTTCATGTACCTGTGAGTAATGATCATTTAAATAGCACCAAAAATATAATTGTCAGATAGAAGTCAAATATTCATTAAACAACGTCAAAGACATAAACTAATCGAGAGAGCTGGGTCCATGAATTTAAAAGTCATAAACGCATTAATTCTATAAACTGATCTCTAGGGATAATCCTCATTAAAATCTCAGTAGTCATTTGTAGTTTTATACAGAATAATTCTAACAATTTTTATTGCAAGTATATAGAAAGCCATAAAGCCAAAAAAAAAAAAGCAAAAACCAGGAGTTACCTTTGGGAACACGGAGAAGGGGAAAAATCCTGTAGAGCTACAGTACTGAGAACAGTGTGGGACAGACAGACAGACCTATGAAACCACAGAAAATCTTCACAGCACACTTTGAGTGAGCAATCAGTACCTTTTATTAAAATAGAAATTCCTAAAACTCTAGAATGTGCACCAGGGTATATACTGGTTAAGCAGCACTGTTAAAAACTAAAGGTGGAACACTGCCCAGGCATCTAATACATACACACTGGACGAAGGATAGCATGTGAATAAAGTAGAATGTAATAATGTGAAGAATAAAATACAACTATATACACCAAAACCATCAATGTTGAGGAAAAGGAGAGCCTCATTATGAAGAGATCTAGCTATTCATAAAATAACACGTTTTAGACAAATATACACAGAAGTATGAAAAAACTTGCATTACAAAGTCACTGTAAGCAGTTTCCTTGGAGGTGGGGAAGGCAAGCAATACCCTTAGGAAGAGCTAGCTAGCATCACTCCACTTCCTCACCTAGGCAGAATTACACAGATATGTTTTTGTTTTATTATTCTTTGAACTGAACAGACACAGTTTTCATTTTTCTACCGCAACACTTCTTTTTTTTTTTTGCTGGCAGCACTGAGGATCAAATCAAGAGTCTCATATTTGTAAGAAAATCACTCACCACCTAAGCTATCCCCAGCCCCAGGGAAAACTTTCAAAGATTACTTCTGACAGAATGTGAACAGCTGCAATCTTTACTTAATGGAAATCAGTTCTTACTTACTCACAGCATCTCACAGAAAACAGAACATTTGTATTCTCACAACTAGTAAGTCTGAAGACAACATACCTTATATAGTCCAAAGCCAGGGTCAATAAGACAAGTGCGAGCTGATGTAGATGGTTGACTGGAAGATCCCCCTCTTGCTGTTTTCTTTACTTTAGGCGTATTATTAGAAGAGGGTTTAACCTGAACATCATTCTGCTTAGATGTGCTAGGAAGACTGGAGTCAGGACGAACTAGCAGCTGAATTATATCGTTCAGTCCAACGTCGTAGTCAAATAACGTATATCCATTTTCCAACTACAAAAAGAATAGAAAGTATATTGAAGTACTTATCTCAAAACATATATTTTGACATGTTTAGTTTGTCCAAATATCCTATCCTAAATAAACTATTAAAATTGGAAACATTACAACTTAATGATCTTTAAATGGTTCTAAATGTTTTATGGCTTTTAATATCAGCATCCTCTCTGGACCCCAATGAATTTTAAGAACCACTCCAAACTAAGGTAACACTACCTGCTACTATTAAAATAAAAACCGTATCATAGCTGCTGCAATCTCATGCTGTAGTTACCCACCCCACCCCCCAAAATAACCCCTCTAAACTATATCAGACCTCTAATTTTTGTTGCTGTTTCCTAGTCTTTCGAGAATCTCTCTATACAGCCCAGGCTGGCCTCAAACCCACAATCCTGTCTCAGCCTTCCAAGAGCTGGGATTACAAGTATATGACACCAAGGCTATTTCAACAAATTTTATTTTAGTTAACAGTACCTAAATTCACAACAAGTGTAAGGAGATGAATTTTGAAAGCAAGGGGTTTTTATTAACTTTTTTACAACTCATAGGTAATAATGGTTATCAAGCACTTCTCTTTCTGAAGCACTATTAATAATTCTTTTAAAGTGAAGCAAGATTTTGAAAAACAATCAGAAATTTATTCCAATTATGCGATATTCCATTTCTCTAAGGTTCTCTAATTCTATCCATCTACAAATATGTTTTGTCAAAAAGTCACCTAGGATAAATAGCACATCAACTATCTTGCAATCCATCCACATTTCCAGGTTACAGACTAATTAACTGTGCCCACCACCACCACTACTCACACCTCAAAGGGCTGAGAGTATAGCTCAGTAGTAGAGACCCTACCTGAGACACATAAGACCCAAGGATTCCATTTCTAACACCAAGGGAATGGGGTACCTCAGGACCTAAATTTATCTAGAAATAGGGTCTTTAGATGCAATTCAAGACTTATCATTATGGACTAACTTGGGTCTTCTAAACTTTAAATGCTAAAGTCCTAACCTCTAATGCCCCAGAATATGGTCCAGTATAAACACAGGGTCTTTAAGTTAAGTAACAAATTTAAAACGAGTTCATTAGGTGAACCTCTAGTCCAGTCTGATTGGTGTCTTGATAAAAACAAACGTGAACAGAGACAGAAAGGACAGGAGGACAATGGAAAGAGACACATGGAAGAGAAAGTCATGCAACTGGAGCCAAAAACAACTTCAAACTAATAAACACCACTTCCCCTAAACAGAAGCCTCAAGTCAGCTCCCCTTGAGCTATCAGAGAGCATGTTCTACTGATGACACCTTGAATTCTAACCTTTACAACTGCTACAAATTTCTGTGGTTTTAAGCCATACCATTTGATACTGTTACAGCAGCCCTAGGAAACCAATCTATTTTGTTTCTTCATAAAGTATATTAACAGTGACTATTTCACTGATAACAGTATTCAAGTCCTTCAAGATCAAAACTACCATTTCTTCAGAAATATTAGTTTAAGCATTGCATTGACCGTTCTACCTTCTATCCACCACCATTCACAACTGTGTGATGCAGGAACATATTTAAGAACCAGAGAAAGGGCAAAGAAAAACATCTGTCCTTTAATGAACTCATTAATGTGAGACCTATTAGGTGGACCCAAGACCATAACTAACACAATTCCACAGATTATAAGTATTCATGCTTGTCAAATAGAACAAGGGATCAGGAATTTTACAAGCTTCCCAGTAAAGAAATTAAGGAATTAAATTAGGTACTCTTTGACTGTAGAGTGGATCTTTATGTATTGTGTGGAAGCATCATCTGTCAATAAAAAGCCTATGGCCAATGAGCTGAGGAAGGATTAGAAGGTGGGACATTCAGCAGAGAGATAGGATTCTGGGAAATAGTCAGGCATTAGAGATTTGCCCCTGAAGTCAGAGACGGTAGGCATGAAAAACTGAGGAGAGGTAACCAAAGACATGGTGAGCCTTAGAATAGAATACATGGGTAATTAAGGTATGAGCTAGTCAGGGAATAAGCCAAAGCTTTTGGCTTAGGCATTTATTCATGAAATATAAAGTCTCAAAGTCATTATTTCTGGGAACAAAGAGCCAAGTAGAAAAGCCCACAGTTAGATCTCACTGCTTGAGGGGCTAAAAGTAGCTTGCAGACAGTCCTGGGTTCAATCATCAAGAACAAGACACATCATATTCAGTACCCCAAACCAGTAAGCAAATAAACCTTCATGTAAATAGGAATATTAACATATTAAAAACATAAATACCAACCCAGCCACAATCCCTTTAACAGTAATGATAGACTGCCTGCAAGATATGCTAGGGCAATGGTGGCACAAAGCTCTTGCGAGTAACCCACCAATGTCTGATTTGATTTAAAGTCCACTCCATATACAGAACCAATCTCCAACACTGCTCGGTGACCAAGAACCTAAGACTAGAAAGCCCGGAGACTTAAGGTAAAAACAAGTAATACTAGTCTAAAATAGGGGGGGAAATGCAGTATACATATACAAATGATATTCTTCAATAATCAAAGATCAGTACCTGTTTAATTATTACAAGAGAAGTTTTGTCCTGTAGCAAATGGAACAAATATAGTCCCAAAGACAGACATTACTCAGAGTAAGAAATCTTGGAACACCCAGCCCTAAATGGGATGTCTCCACCAAATCCCTCCCCTAAGTGCTCAGGGAACCCTGTGGAAGAGAGGGCAGAAAGACTGAGGGAGAACACTAAGAAAACAAGTCAACATGATCAAAGCAGCATTCACAGGGCCTGCAGCAGATCCTCTGCACATATATTATGGCTTCCAGTTAGTGTTCTTTTAGGATTCCTGAGTGTAGGAATGGGTGAGTCTCTAACTCCTGACACCTCTTGGACTCACCCCTCTGTTGATCTGTCTTGTCTGACTTTGATGTGATAGTTTTGCCTTATCTTTTCTATATTTTATTTTGTTGTTTTATTTAATCAATGAATGAATGAAAAATCCAGCCATCAGAGTAAAGGTTAACAACAGACTGTCAATTATAACTGCTGTGAGAGGGACAATCAGTTTTCTCAGAGATTAAAACTAGGTATAACAGGCACTGAAGGGCAGGCCGCATGTTCAGAAGTGGTTAAACAAACATGACGGGCTCAGCAGGGTTTTTATGTGCTTTTGGGTTTTTTATTTGTTTTATGTGTTTTTGGGTTTTTTTGTGGGGGTGTGTTTTGTTTTCTTGATTTCTGAAGGGTTTGTATTAGGTTGTATTAGGTTTTTGAGAAAACTTAAAGTTGGCTGGGTAAGGAGGGGGACAGGATCTGGATGGCCTTGGAAGAGAAGAAGACTATGATCAAAAGATATTTAAACTTTAAAAACTTGTTTCAAATAAAGGTGCAGGGCTTTGAGATAGATTAGAGAGCAACAGTTTGGCTGCCAAGCCTGAGGACCTGAGTTTCATCCCTAGGATCCACCGGTGAATTGACTCCTGAAAGTAGTTCTCTCACCTCCAAACACGCTACAGCACATGCATACAAACAAGTAAATGTGAACAGAATTACAACAGCAAGAAGGTACTCTTCCTGTCCTAAACCTTCCCTAAGAAGGAAGGGAAGCACCCAAAGAATAAGATGTGTATTTATTTTGACATTCTTCAATAGCCAAAAGAAACACCCTAATTCTGAAAGAGCCTAAACAATGTAATAACCATTATGCCACTTACTTTAAAATTCTAAGTGTTTAAAGTAGGAAATCAAAAGTAAAATAGCATAAAATATCCAAATAAGCTAGTAATCCATTTCCCAAAATAAAGGCAGACAAGACATAGAAATAAAATTAAGGAGTATAGCAAATACAGATAAGCAGGATGAGGCAGGGGAATCCCAAGCTTAAGGTTAGCTTAGACTACATACTGAGACCTAGACTAAAGGCTTGGCAGGTGGCCGTATAAACAGTTATGAATTGAAGATGTTGCCATTACTTTTTTTTATTGATGCTTGAGGCGCAAGAGTCAGAGAGACCTAAGAGCATTCCTACGAAACATAAAGGATGACGACAGTTATCCTGCTTTCCGTGGTGCTTTGTGAACTTGGTTTGATAGGAAAAGTAACACATAAAGCTAGAGCAGAACACTGAGTGCATTGCGGCATGAGACCTAGAGAAAGTCATCTTTCTACATACTGGCTCTGACACCCTCCCATTAGACGCTCACTTCCTACTTCACAGAAAACCTTCCAATCCCTTTAAACAGTCACTGTTATTCACTGAAAAGAGCCAGTTTTACTCAGCAAGGCCTCACATTCTGTGAAGTCATTAATAATAGTAAAATAAATCACCTAGACCACTGAAGTTCCTCCATATTTAATCAAAATGCAGATCCAAAGTTATCTGCTATTCAAATTATTCTCTGGGAGAGGGAGAAAGGGATGAGGTCATCTAGAACCCAGCTTCTCAAACTGTTGATTGTGAATCCACATGGGGCCCCATAACTGATTACGGAACCCTGAACAAAAACTAGACAAGTTTTAAATGTGCGATTTCCAAAAGTTAATTCAAAATAAAAAATGTGATGACAACACTTGTGTTGCCTCTGGCAGGAGCCCATGCTGCACAGCAGGGACTCCACTGCAGCCTCAACACCAAAACCACAATCCACACAATGTGTACCTTGCATGCATCACAACAGCCAACTGCCAATAAACAAGTCACCTAGAACACCCTCACTCAGATTCAAAGCCAGGTCAGGAGTTACATGTTTATTATACCAATCAAGTTTTCTGCTTTCCTACAAACATAATGGCTTAACTGTAGACAAATGACTTTCAGTATTTTCCTGCCCTCATTCTTCAGCAAATGTGTATCAAATTAGAGTATCTTTACGCTGCTATTTTAAATGTTTGATTTTGTGGACTATCTGAATTTTACTGGCCTGAGTTTCATTTTAAAGTATTGAATGGATTTATGATTAAGACAGGATTCCCAACATTTTCTGAAGAGGCCCTAAACATACCTGCCATTTTGTACTGCATACTTATGAAGAGCACCATCATCCTTACTGATCATAACATCAAAATTACTGATCAATTCTAAAAAAATGTTGAATCTTGTTCTACTTCCTGAAGTACCAAATATTCAGCCAAGATTTAATCTTTATATAAAAATAAGCACAAATAGGGGTTGGGGATTTAGCTCAGTGGTAGAGCGCTTGCCTAGCAAGCACAAGGCCCTGGGTTCGGTCCCCAGCTCCGAAAAAAAAAAAATAAGCACAAATCATTTTGCAAAATTTCCTGTTGTCTTTAACAAATCATAAGTTTAGGGAACTAGAAAAATGGCTCAGTGGTTAGGAGCACTGGCTGCTCTTCCAGAGGCCTTGAGTTCAATTCTCAGCCCCTGCATGGTGGCTCACAACCATCTGTAATAGAATTGGATTCCCTCTTCTGGTGTGCATGAAAACAGAGCACTCATATGCATAAAATAAACTTTAAAAGCCAATAAAAGTATTAAAATGATAAATTTATATGAATACCAAATAATTTCAAAATAAATTGTGGCTTATTACCAGTACATTTGACTGACATACCTATTTTCTATACTAATATACCCAGAGTTGCATAAAAAGTTCTCGGGGGTTGGGGATTTAGCTCAGTGGTAGAGCACTTGCCTAGCAAGGGCAAGGCCCTGGGTTTGGTCCCGGCTCAAAAAAAAAAAAAAAAAAAAAAAGAAAGTTCTTGGGCCCAAAGAAGCTACAAGTAGGAAAAGTTTTAAAAGACCTGATCTAAAAATTACAAATACCCGTGGATTTAAAGTATATAACTATAGGCCATCAATGTCTCATAGAAGTAAATAGTTGAGAGGTGCCATATTAGAAATTCAAGGTACAAGATTTTCAATTCTGAAGAAAGAGAAATGGTTGGGATGTTGTCAGAATATACTAGTGAATATTTATTGCATTAAGAAATTCCAGGAAGTAGAAAGGGCTGCATCAACGATGCAAAGAAAACCAAGGGGGAAACAAATGAAGTGGCAGAAGTCAAAAAAAAAAGCCAGGGGAAATCACTGACAGAACTCAGGGACCAACTGGATGGAGGCACTAAAGCTGTCATTTATCAGTCGTATAATAGAGATAGATACATAAACACATTTTTTAAAATAGAAGATACTTTTATTTTTTTTAACCCCATGTGAAAACAAAGAATCTGGAGGCGGGTGTCAATTGTTTAGTTTTTCTTCCAATATGGTTCATATTCCACATCTACAATCTATTTAAGGCTACCCCAAATTGTTGACAAGAGAAGGCAGGGAAACTGGAATTCTTTTATAAGTCTCAGGAGCTCCACATTCTGAGACTGAAAGATCAAAGTCCAGTGTGCGGTACGTAAGATCCAACAATGCAAATCTTATCAAAGACCATGTCTAGCTAAGGAGATGGCTCAGTGGTTAAGAGCACTGGCTGCTTTTCCAGAAGACAAGGGTTGATTCCCAGCACCCACAGAGTAGCTCACAGCCATCTCTAACTCCAGTTCCAGGAGATCTGATGCCCTAAAGTCCTCTTCCAGCCTTTGTAGCAACCAGGCATGCATATGGTGCAAAGACATCACATGTGCAAAACAACCATACACACTGAAAGAAAAATTAGAGCTCCTTTCACTGTTTTTCAAACTTCACTGTTTTACTTATAACGTTATAACAAAGCATATGAGAAAGACACCTTTTTTCTATTAAACGTAAACTCACTTCAAAGGCAATGGCTAGCCTTGTGGAACCACCTGAATTCTATGCCTGCTAAAGACATGCTTTGCTATCTCCATCATCTGGAAAACATCAGAGACAAAAGGAGATTAATAATTGCTGCCCCAGCTAGTATCATTCATAAAAAATAAATAAATAATTTTCCTTTTCTGGTGTTCAAGTCAACGGCCGGCACTGGAATTCTATTTTTACCCTTAATGGTTCATTATTGGGCTGGGGAGAGAGAAGTAGTGAACTACTAACAATGGGGGGAGGAGCAGGCCACTAGAGTTCTCTCCCCTCAACCAGGAACCATTTTCTGATTATTAGCGTAAGTCTATTTTGTAAATCCTGAATTTAAAGCAATGTTATTTGGACTGTTGTCCACTAATACATTTTCATCTTTCATTTCTACCTCTTGTACTGGAGTCACCCAAGTATTCTAGGAATCAGTGCACAGTATTATTATTTGCATGGCGTTCACTGATAGCCAAAGGAAAAGCTATCAGCCACTTGAGGCACAGCAACACGGTGCTACGCAGTACTGACTACAGATATGACTGTTTCAAAACAAACCTTCCAGTCAAGTGAGCGCTTTATTCGTCAAGCACTGAAGAATCAATATAAAGCTGGCTACAACAGGAGCAGAAAGTGTTATAGGTTTTCTCTGAGAAAGAGGTCTTCCAAACACTTTAACAAAACAAAACCCTGTTTTTTTTCCTTTCCCATCGAATAATCTTAGAAAATTTGGCCAGTCATAGAGGTTGTAAATCTGTGAAGGGAATAAAAATATTCCTTCCAAACCCTTTGTGGCTTATAGGCTACTTCCATCGAATCAGAGAGAACTGCATTTAATTCAAAACTCAGGACTAGGGCCCATCTGTGGTCTATGGACTACAGGATGCCAACTTTTTCAGTGGTCTAAAGACAAAGACAAGAAAAACAATATGGGTCTGGGTGTCTTGTCATAGACTTACTGGACAGGAAAAGCCTTAGCCTCAACAGGCAGGGCCATAGTTAAAATTAACGGAGATGCCCAGAAGCACCCTTGTGGCCCCAAACTACTTTCTGGCTTTTTTGAATGACTATGCTGAAGGACTTGAGTTGAAAGCCCGAACTTAGGGAACACACAAAGATGAGAGGTAAAGTCTATAGGGGAAAAATCTGTCCCTAGACTCAACAGACTTAAACCCGACTTCAGGTTATAACCCTCGATCCTTAAATTAAGGTCTAAAATCTTCTACAGAACAAATTTCCTATCTGAGACTGACGACGAGGAAGAAGGGACACGCATTCTGCCACCGTTCGGATCTTCAGTGTGCTCAAATCCTTCTAGGGAGGGAACAGGGTTAAGGTGCCTCACTTTCCATACCGGATCTAAGAGCCTGGGGGCAAGGAAGAGAGGCAAGTCCTCATAGAAGTCGATGCAGCACTGCGAATAAAGCCAGATCGTCCCTCCGGCGACCCGGCATGGCTGCCGGAGCCTGTTGCCTTTCCAGGCTCCGATTCCCCACAAAGGCGGGAAGAAAGGCCCCCAGGACCCTCGGAGGCTGTGCCTGTGGCCGCTGCCCCGCTACACACCGCGCCCTGCACCCCGCCAGGGCTTCCGATCCGCTAGGCGCATTTGTAGGTGGGGGCCCCACGGCCGGAGGCCGGGGCCCCGCAAGCAGCCCATCCCGAGTGCAGCCCTGGACACCTAGGCTCGTCCCGGGTCGCCGGCTACTCGAGCCCGCGTTTCCCGCGGGGCGCCTCACCTGCTTGCCCCGGTAGAACAGGCGCTGGCACTCGGGCCTTACGTCGAACAGCGCCCACACCCTCTCGCGCAGCTCCTCGATGGTGGCTTTGCGAGAAACGTCCTCGATGGTGCGCGTCTGGGAGCCGTCGATGGTGCGGACCTGGATCCACATCGCGGCACCGGGATAGGGGACCGACCCCCTTTGTCTACCCCTGCGCTCGGGCCGCCGCGCCCCGCCCGGCCCCTGCCGCCTCCTCTGAAGGATCCGGTTCTCTGCGGCGGCTCGGCGAACGCGGGCGAAGACTGACGCTCTAGACCGTTCGACCGCCCACTCTCTCCGAGGTGGAAGGAAACCGGAACCCGCCCGAGTTGCTAGCGCAGCCTGCGCCTCACAAATAGGAAGAAGCCATGTCTCGGCGGCGCGGAGTGTTTACTTATAGAGATGCAGCTCCCACATGGAGGTCACGGCGCCAACCCGGATCTCGCGAGATCCACGCGGGGCTCCGCCCCACGCACGGCCCAGAGCGCTAATATAGGAAAGGGCGGGGCCTCCAGAGCCGTTACTTGGAGGAGGGCGGGGCACGGCAGGCTTGCAGGGTCTCGCTCGCCCTCTGCCCTCGTACGCCACCGCGCAGTCTCTAAGGCCGATGCTCTATGGTCTCAAAACGACACTAACAATAGCCACCCCTGCTGCGCGCTGGCGTGAGCGAGAAATGGGGGCGCAGCCTACATTCCCGAGACTTAACACAAGGATTTGCGCCCGCCACGCGGCCTGGCGGGACCTCTCCCGGGGGGCGTCGGCTTCATGGACACGCTTCCCGCGCGTCCCTCCCTCGGAAAGCCGCTTCCGGGAGGCCCCAGGACAGAGGCCTCGCAGCTACGCTTCCCAACCATGGAGCAGGAACTGGACGTGACGGAGTGGGCCTTGTGCGCTAAGGGCGCCTTTGGCTCTTTAGCAGGGATCCTGGGTTTGCAGAACTATACATCTCCGATCTAAAAGAAGATCCCAGGGCAGAGATATGGCTCCCCACACATGAGGATCATCTAAAAATGGAAAGCTTATGAGAGAAAGCGACGCAAACGCGTATCTTACATTCTCTAATACCCGGAATGTAGATATTGAGCCCAGTACTAATCATTCCCGTGAAGAGGCGCAACTTTGCAACAACCAAATTAGTCAAGATGGCCCGATAGGAAAAATGAAATGTGCTTACATATTGCGTTGTCTTGCTGAATATAGATATTCGCCTGGAGCCTCTAAGTCACCTTGCCTGCTTCCTCATTACATTTGGTAGATGACGGGACAGATACATCTGAGAACATCTAATCTGACCCAGGAAGGGAATCAACTACTTGTTAAACAGTTAATGCTAGCTAGCGTCTTAGGATGTTAAAGTATTCGTGGTGTACTGCCAATGGTGTGCCGCAGTCTGAAGCCCGCCTTGAATCTTGGGCTCGAGGGTTGGGATGCGCAAGAATTGTAATTTTTTTTTTCCCTGTTTAACTGATCTTGAACAAATTGCCTCAATTTCCTCTGGGTAAAATAGTGTACATAAACACTTAGTGAATGTTAGTTTCCTGCCGCTCCCTTAGTAGTACACAGTAAGGTATTTTAGAGCATCATTAAGAAAATTTAGATAAACTGGGAATATTCAATGAAGATTGGGGTGCTTAAGAAAAGACTGGGAGTGTGCATTTTCACAAATCAGAAGACAGTATCAGAGGGAGGTTGACTTAAATAATGAAGGGCAATGTGAGTATTAGCATTCAAAGAAGACTTCTGTGGGCCTCAGGGGGAAACCTGGGCTTTTTGAACTGTGCCTTGATGTGTTTAAGTATTTAGAATGACAGAAAAAGTGTAGATGGGGGCCTTAGGGAAAAGCAAGCCGCCGGAAGGTAAGAGGCTGAAATTTAGCCAAGAGGGAACTGCCTTCCATTTTGGAAAATTTAGAGACAGTGAGAAGAATATATTCTTGAGTGTCGTAGGAAACCGAACTCCTGAAACTTGTAGAATTGGTGAATGTGAAAAGGCAAGACAGAGGAATGAGCTCATTTGAGTGATGTTGCATTTAAAATACATCCCAAATGTACCAAAGATGGAGTTGTCTGATAGCTGAAAATAACGGTCTAAGGGATGGAGGGAGACAGAGGTTCTGGGAAGAGGGCCAGTCTTTTGGCTTGATAGAGATGCCTACATTTTGACCAATGGATAAATAGGTGGTACGGATAGGGAAGAGAATAAGGGGATGTTATATTCAGTGGGAATGTTATAACCTGGAGAGTTGACCTCATCAGCTGAGGGGGTATACGTAAAAATGTATTGAAAATCCTTTAAGAAAAACTAGGTGTTTGTTTTCTACCTATTGATGGTATAAATCTCATCTCTGTTTTGTAGGGCTGATCTGTACAGAGGTACCACAAAGGAAGTTTCTTCTGCTCTCTTAGAGATTTATTAGGAAGAGGGCTCAATGTAAGACTTTGATCTGGTTAAAGGCTCTCATTGTTGTTATTGTCTTTGTTTTTCATTCTTTTTTGCTTATTTGAAAATCTCACGTAGCCCTGACAGTCCACAAACTCATTGTGTCATGCTGGGATTGTACCCAGTGTCTTACTCTGTTTGGAGAGTTCGATTTAAAGTCTATGAGTTATACAATTAGTACTGACTGACAAAACATTAGTGGCTTTGGGAGGCTGCCCTTGTGCTTGCGTTTGCTCGTGTGTATAGGTATCACAGATACTTCTACCTGTCCCTTGCACAAACGTGTTCATATGTGTATGTATAAAAGGTATGCGTGTACACTTGTACGTGAGCGTGTCCATGTGTACTGTGTGTGTGTGTGTGTGTGTGTTTTGACATGTGAATGTCACAGCACTCAGTGGAGGTGGGATGACAACTTGCAGAAGTCAATTCTCTCCTTCCACAATTGGATTCTAGGGATCAAACTCAGTTATAATAGGCTTGGTGGAAAGTGAGTTGACCCAACAAGACATCTTTCCAGACACAAAAGACAGAATTTTTAAAAAATGCATTTCTTGAGGGCTGCGGTTATTCTCAATTACTCATGGACTCATGGGGAAAAAAGCAGTGAGTTGCAAAGGGAATGTGCGTAGTCCAGGCACTCAGGATGTAGTCTGAGAGTGGAGTCCTGGTCTATCCTGAGGACTGGGAGTCTCCCCCAACACCACTGGCGGAATAAAGTGTGGTTGAAATTGATATACATCTTATATAAAACCAGCAAATAGGCCAGAAGAATTTTACCTGCTGAGTAAATTGGGAGAGGGTGAGTGTGGTGCGGAGAGCTTGCCCCTGTGAGATGCTGCATTCCACCATCTCAACTCAGCAGCTTTCTCTATCAGAATTTTAATAAAAGGTTTTGATAGGTTTGGTCTGTAAGTAGACTAAAGAGAACCCTGCCCTTCCACCCACACTGTTTCCTTTGAAGCAGGAAGTCTAGCACTGAAAATGGCGAGGTATAGAGGAAGTGCGGTCTTGTTCTCTTTTCCAGTGTCAGACCCAGTCCTGACACAGAGATGTGAGGTGGTAACCACACAGGGACTTGTAGGTTGGTGTCATTATGCAGGTGAAGGCAGGTACAGAGAAGGAAGGATGGGCAGGAGAAAAGTTTTAGAGAGGAGACGGGGGCGGGGGGGAGGAAGTAGCAGCCAAGAGAACATGGAGGCTGATGTTAAGATTTCTCTCTGCACATTTACAGGTTGCTATGACTTTTCTTAAGGGATGGATGTGTACAGGGCTTTGTGTGTCTAGATGAACAAACCATATCTTATCTAGGTGGGCAGTTTATATCCTTATCAATTGGTTGGAAGTTAATCGTGTGGATGTATTGCACATTGAGCATTTAACACATAAATCTGTTTCTTGGGTCCCAGTTTTCTGAGTAATTATTTCCCTGGTAGTTGGGGATGTGACAGGAAGCCGTGCTAGGCTATAGAATGCTTGGGGCTAGCCCTGGGATCATGGTGTGAGTTAGGTGTGGTAACAACTGAGGGGACAGTGTGTGAAAGCAGCAACAGAGAAACCTAGAACAAGCGGATCCCGCTCAGAGTGGAACAGGGTTGAGGGACTTTTTTAATTTTACCACAACAGGGACTAGCCTTGAAGCAGTCCATTCGTTCAACCCAGCTTTATCATTAAGACATCCACACCTGGGCATTCTTTTCTTTTTAAATTTTTATGTGTTTACCTTACTAAAATATAATTTCAATATTTCCACCTTTTTATAAATAAGTCAATAGCAAACTATTAGTTATGTAAGACCTTATGGTATAGTCACATCTTTTTGAGATTTTTTTTTCAGACACAGTTATCTCTGCCTGCCCTAGAACTTACTCTGTAGACCAACCAGGCTGGCCTCAGAGATCTGCCTGCCTCTGCTAGGATTAAAGGTGTGTGCCATACCACAACCGCCAAATTCTTTCTTTTTTATTACTTTATGTTGCAGTAAAAATAAAAAAAAAAAAATAACAGCAGCTACCGGTTCCCTCGTGTTCTCATTCCGAGAGGATCTGCAGGAGCCACTTTCACACACTGTCCCCTTGGCGGGTTGTAACCATGCATGACACACACATAGCCTTCTGCAGGCTGTTCTAACTTCAACACGCCATGCTAGCCCCAGGCATTCTATAGCCTAGCACAGCCTCCAGAACTGAGACAGGTTGTCTCTCTGCCTGCTGGGAACTTCGTTCACATCCCCTGTAGCCTGGTAAATCAAAGCTCTAAAAACTTGTAGTTTAACAATTAGATTCATATGTTAAATTCTCAATCTACAATACATCCACACAATAAACTTACAACCAATTGATAAGGATATAAACCGCCCACCTAGATAAGAAATCCATTTGATATCTAATCCAATGAAATCCTACAGAAATCCATCCCAGCTACCTTGGCAGCTCAGGACCACCCTAACCCTAACCCTAACCCTAGCCCTAGCCCTAGCCCTAGCCCTAGCCCTAGCCCTAACCCTAACCCTAACCCTAACCCTAACCCTAACCCCAACCCTAACCCTAACCCAGATCTGGGCCACCCTTCTCAGTCTCCATCTTGATTCCCCTCCTTCTCTCCCTTCCTAGAAAGACTTTGTCCCCACCTTATTCTTTTACTGTCCAATCATGGCCTTGATCTAACTTGTGCCAGCCCTCACCTGCACAATGACATCAACCTACAATTATTTTTTCAAAAATTTCTGTTTTTAATGTATTTTATGTCTATGAGCATCTTGGTCTCACACATGTACGCTCACCAGATGAGTGCCTGGTACCCTGGGAGATCAGAAGAGAGTTTCAGCTCCCTTGGAACTGGCATTAAGATAGTCGTAAGCTACCACAGAGGTGCAGGGAATCCAGTCTGAGTCCAGAGAGCAAGTATTTAAACCAACGAACCATCTCTCTAGCCCCTCATTATGTATTTTAAATTAATCTTACTCTGATAATTTCATTGATATATACCGTGAGTTTTGATCATATACATTTCCATTTCTTTCTCCAGCTCCCCTGAGACACTATCCCCCAACACATCCCTTGCCCAATTCCGTGTCCTTTTATCACTGTGGGGTGTGTGTGTGTGTGTGTGTGTGTGTGTGTGTGTGTGTGTGTGTGTGGACAACTCTGTGGTTCCCTCCTGCCTCATTTCGACTGGGTTCTAGGGATCCAACTCTAGCCTTCCAGCCTGCATCATTCCTGCAGCACCTTTACTAGCTAAGCCATCTTGACCAGCTCATTCGTTCACTTTCTGTGCTTCTGCAGTATGCCTGTCTATGTACCGGACTCTATCTGTGGAGATCTGTGGAGCTCTGGCCCAGCTGGAGCCGCTCTTCCAAGGCTGCTGCTCCAAGACACTATGCTGTAGGATGGCTCCAGCAGAGAGAGGGAGTCAGACCTGTGTGATCTGTCAGGTCTCTTCAGTGGCCTCCGATGCTGCTCTAGAGTCAGAGCAAGCATCTGGGTACCACAAGGGCTGGGCTGGGGAGGTGGCTCGGCTAGCCAGTGGGGTGCAGTGGCTAGGAGCCAAGGTCAGGAAGTGATTGCAGTACACTGAAGCAGTTCCCAGCAGTGAAAGCTTTGGGGGAGAACTCTCTTCCCCAAAAGTGTTACAGCTCTTATCTGACAGACACTCATAGACGATCCTCGAAGAAGTAACTCTCACACACTATTCCTTGTAAAAAGGGTCTTATATACATTTTGGGGTGGTTTGGGCCCTAAAAGCAGATGCTTTCTATTGGCTTGGTCTGAGATGTTAGGGATGCCTCATCTGCATGTGGAGGGGCTTCAGGGCATTGGCCTTATGTGACTGATTGTCAAGGTCCTCCCCATGGGGTACCATGGGCACATGACAGAAACCGGGCCAAGAGTAGGTGAAACGCCAACCATCCTTAGGTCTGAGAGTGTGGGATTTTCTGAACCCACTCGACTTTACCAAATTTCCTGACATGGTCCACTGCCCCACGGTAATGAACACTTAGAACAAAACTAAGAAACAAGATGGAGGCACTACACTCAAGGTCTGGACATCAGAATGTACTGACATCAGAAGCAAGCAGCTGGTGTGACCAATAGCACCCTGAAGTAGGTACCTATACACCAATTACTATCAAGGACTACAAAGTCTGCAAGGACAAGATAAGTCTCTGAAGGCCCATAAAAACCCAGGCTCCAAGCAGCTCAGCAGGTCTCCAAAGCACACAAAAGCACACGTCAAAGCACACAAGTTATATACTAGCAACAAGGGACCGACTCTTCTGATGACCATGTCGTCTACTAAGATCTTCTGCCTCTGACCTTGTTGACCATTGAAAGTGTCTGACACCATGGTTGGCTTGGCTAAACACAACTGAAGCTATAACCAGCTATCCTCTGTTGCTCTCAAGGAACATCAAAGCCAGCACCCACCCACTGTCCCTCCCTGACCAGTGGATATGAATGTGTGGCTTGCGGTACATGGGCAGGCTTATGGCCCACTTGCAGAAAGATCAGGAGGTAGAACCAGGACTTAACTACAACACCCACTTGTGTCACCTCTGCCTGCTGTCTGCAAAGTCACTCTCCAAATATCAGTGATGTCACTTAGAGCTAGGTGTTGGATCGTTACTTTTTTTCAAGTTGTTACCCCTCTCATTTTATGTGAGAACAATAAACCTTTTTTTAAGAGACACCCACCCACATGTCTGCCTTTCTGTGACAGATTAGTTGTGTTCAAAACAGCATGGTTCCCAGATCTTGCCCTCTTTTAACATAGACAACAGACATATCAAATTAGGACCGCATCCTAATAACCTAATGTTACATTTCTTGCCTCATTAAAGTCTCTATCTCCATACACAGTCATGCCAGGAGCTAGGTTTCAAAACATGAGTTTCAATATATACGGTGGGACATAAATTGTGGTACATAAAACCATGCCAGGAAGTTTGGTGAGTTAGAGCAGGTTGAGACCTGGAGACTTGGTGGACACATGCCTGAAGCTTAGGTGACTCCCAGCTCCTGGCCAGACTCCTGACTTGGAACACACACCATGCTTCTCACATAGGAAAACGTGACCTGTGGTCACATAGCCCCAAACAGAGTTCTCTATGCTAATGAGGTGCCTAGATGCCCAGAGGGCTTAGCAATAAGCTTCCCTTCCCAGACATTCCTCCCTGCAAAAGGTATTTAATCTCAGGTCTACCTTGCGAAATGGGTATGGTACATTATGCAATTATGCACCCATTTCCCACCATGAACAACAATAAACTGTTTGGAACCATGAACTGTCACTTTCCTCAAAATGTGCCACGAGGAACCAGGGGAAGGCCTTTGTCTACAGAGCTGCACCTTTATTCTCTCGTAGAAGGCCTCTCTGTGCTCCCAGCCACTGTCACCACCAAGTCTGCCACTGCTACTCTGCCCCAAACCCTTGGTAGACTCTGACTCCATTCCCTGCTTTTCCATGACTCCTAGTGGTGCCTGGATGTCCAAGAGTCTGAAAACCCCTGGCCCCTGCCTTGTCGCAGGCCCAGGGACCCCCCCCCCCCCACTTAGCCAGCTCCAGCTTTCCCACAAGACCTTGCTATCCCAGTCCCAGAGCAGTGTCTCAGTGCTTCTGAACAGCCCAGCACCTGTCCCAACTGCATCATGGGGTAAATGCAGTCAAATTTCCCGAATTCTGCCTCCCCAAGTAGCTGTGCCCTGTGGCAGAGCAGATATGGACCGACAATATACTAATGTGTAAATAGAGGGTACAAATAAGTCCACATCAGATTTCTAAGACCATTCTGTCCGATATTACTCTATTTTTACATTTCTTTTGTATGTTTGTTACAGCATACATGTGGAAGCAAGAGGACAATTCTTTCTCATCACCTGGAGTTGGCTCGTTCTTTCCAACATGTGAGTCTGGACTCAGGTCCTCAAGCTTGGTGACAAACTACCTCACACACTGAGCAACCTCTGACAAGGGTACGTTCTTTGCCACACCCCACTCACTCTCTCTGAACTTCCTTTTCTTTTTTTTTTGGACAATTAAATTTCATTTGGCATATTCGCTGGCATTGAATAATATGGGTATCAATTTCAACCAACTTCATTGCCCCAGTGGTGCTGGGGTGGACTCCAAGCCCTTATGGTAGGTCAGTGCTGTTGATATCAGGAGCTGCTTTGCCTCACCAGGTCACCTGTGCATCTGTTGCCATGACAATGGCCGTACATTCCCAGCATACCTTTGGTTCAGCTCCCACCTTCACCTGGGAGCAGTCACATTTCAAATAAAAGACAAATCTATCCTGCCTCCTCTCTCTTCTCTCCTCTCTTCTCTCTCTCTCTTCTCTCCTCTCCTCTCTTCTCCTCTCTCTCTCTCTCTCTCTCTCTCTCTCTCTCTCTCTCCCTCCCTCCATCTCTCCCTCTCTCTCTTCCTTTTTCCTTCCCCCTCGGCCCCCTCTCTCTTCCCTCTCTCACCACCCCTTGTCTCTGCCATCTCAATAAACCTCCATGTGAGACCGTGTTGGCCTGGTGTGGTTTGTCCAGACCCAAGCTGCAATTTCCATCCCAACATTGGTGGCCAATATGGGAACTAGACCTCCCCTTGACTGTGCCAGGCCTCTGCCCCACCCAAATCCGGTCACAGTTGCCACCACCGAGTCTTGCAGTCCTGCTGCTGCATCTTCTAGGTCTCCGCTGCACCATTCAACCACCTGCTGGCCACTGCGGGACTCAGACTTCCACAGGAGTTGCTGCTGCAACTGACATGCAGACTTCTACGTGAGCCGCTGACCTCCGTGGTGCCAGCTCTTGCCACAGGGGTCACTTAGTCAGACAGGCCCTCACCAACAATGCAGTTTCACGTTTCCTGCTACCAGACCACTAAACTCCTCGAGTAAACACGGGTGGACTGGTAGTTTTTTCCCTCCAGTTGACAAAGAGGACCCCTAATTTCCCAGATAGGGCCTGGCCAGCCTTTATAGGTAGGGGTCCTCCACAGCCAAGGTCCAAGATAAGACTTCGACCACTGGGTGAATATTCCTTCAAAAGCCATTCCTCACTCCCTTCCCCCTCCGGGCTCTTGCAGCCAATTAGAAATTCCCAGGCCTGGGTGGGGACACTTTCTGGTGGGTCTGGGACTTGTGGTACATAGCCTCCGGGAATCTGAGTGACGACTCAGACACAGAGCCTGGCAGAGTGCTGTTATTGAATTTCTCACTGGGACACCAGTGGGAATGCTTCAACAACCTTCCGGTGGGTAATTCAACGTCTCTGAACATACCTCCAACGGACATGCCTCCAGCATCCCCCAGGGATGTCTCCTGGACATTTTCAAATCTCTGAAATTAACACCCCACTTTAGGGCATTAAAACTGATACACCTTTGCAATAAGATCTGGACCTAGTACCCATTAGACAATGGCTCCAAATGGCCACTTAATGGCACACTAGATCTTATAATCTCACTAGATCTTTATATATACTGCCAGAAATATGGTAAATGGGAGGAGGTCCTTTATGTTCATCTTCGTCTACCTTCGCTCCAACCCCTCTCTGTGCTCCTCCTGCAGCCCCACTCAACTTCTCTTAGCTCTGAGGCACGCCCCAGATGACAGTACAGCCCTCGCTCCAGCTAAGAACTGCCTCCTTTCCACTGTAGGCCTCTTTCCATGCCTCTGAAAACCCAAGCCATCGCCTCAGTTTCTCTTTCTCGCCAGACTACCCCAGAGCTTCCTTGCTCGACCTCTCCAGACCCCTCCTCACCTCCTGTGCCAGCTGCAGGGCACTTCAATCGCCCTGCATTGGTACCCACCTTCTCAGTCACCTGCTCCAAGGCCACAGCCAAACCCCCAAGTCCATCACCACCAGGGACGCCTGACCCAGCACCGGTCCTTCCTTTGAGGGAAGTTTCTGGGGTAGATGGCCTTGTCAGGGGACATGTTCCTTTTTCGCTGGATGAACTTTCTCAGGTAGAAATCAGACTGGGTTCCTACACCCCTAACTCACCCGCCTCTATTAAAGACTTTCAGTACATCACCCAATCTCAAAGCTTGACTTTCCATGATGTACATATGAGCCCTACTAATAATCTACTTCCTGCGGAACGCGGGCGAGTTTGGGAGCAGGCGAGAACACATGCGGACGAGATCCATCAAACAGATGGATCATACCCAGCTGGATCTGAGGCAGGACCTGACCAAGATCCCTGATGGAACAATAACTCTATAGGTGGTGTTTTAGTCAGAGATAGATTCATAGCCTGCCTCCTGGCCGGTCTTTGCAGGGCAGTGTTAAAACCAGTGAATTTTTAAAAACTCCAGGACAAACAGAAAAACCCATCCCAATTTTTAGAACAGCTTAACAAAGCTTTATTGCAATACACTAACCTGGACCCTGAAAACCCAGGAGGTAAACAACTTCTGATGACCTATTTCTTTTCCCAGAGCTACCCGACATAAAAGACAGATTTAAAAAGCTGGAGAGGGGGCCCCTAACTTCCCAGGCAGAAGTTTTGGTACTGGTCTTTAAAGTGTACCATGGAAAGGATGAGAAGGCTTGTAGACAAAAATACCATATGCTGGCAAAGGCTGTCTGACCAGCCCCAGCTACTATCCTGGACTCCTGGTCTTCTAAGGATAAGGGACCACCAGGCTCCTGCTATAAATGTGGTCAACAAGGTCACTGGGCAAGGGCTTGCCCTAACTCCCGCAAGTCAGAGGGGCCATGTTCTAGGTGCCATCAAGAGGGACATTGGACTGTCCATTGCCCTCATGTTGTGCAGGTCAGGGGGACATCACGTCCAGATAACCCTACAGTGAATCTCCTTGACTTGGCTATGGACGACTTAAGAGGCTTGAGTTCCCTGGACCTGACTGCTGCCATCACCAGCAGGGAGCCCCGGGTAGTCATCATGGTATGTGGGCAGCCCATCTCCTTCCTCTTGGACACTGCGGACACCTACTCAGTCCTACTGGAGTTTTGGGGACCCACTTCTCTCTCCTGTTTCCCCATTGTCAGGGACAACCTTACCTCCCTCACCAAACCCCACCACTTATTTCATTTTTAGGGGTGTACCTCTCACCCATTCCTTCTTGGTAGTGCCGACACGCCCAGTGCCCTTATTGGGAAGGGATCTTCTAGCTAAATTGGGAGCCTCTATTTCCTTTGCTCCCCTATTCACCTAAACCCAAGCTCACCAGCAGCCCCTCTGCTCCCCGTTCTAGCCAGTCAACCTACTCACACTAACATGAGTCTGGGAGGTCCAGAACCCCTCTGTTACTAAACAAACAGTCTTTCCAAATAGGGTCTGGAAACTGCTCCATGGCCGGATGCCAGGAACCGATCCACATTGCTCTCATCCCTATGTTGATTATCCCATCTAAGTATTGTGATCTATTTGCTTGCTTTCTCTTTGACCAGACAAAAGACGATTGTAAAAAATGGCCAGACGAGTATGGGGCCTGCCCATATTGGTCTTGTCAGATACATATGCTAGGATCACAGACCAATCGCTTCTTCTATCCACAACGCAAGACACTCTTTTTCTACATACAAGACCCATGGAATCCTAGGTGGGAGACAGGAATTCTTGGTAAGCTCTACCGTAAAAATCAAGCCGGGTCCCCAGTAAGTACTATCCGCATGCAGAGAAAATATGTCTCAATTGTCCAACCTCTAGATATTGGAAAAGTAGGGGAGGTAATCAAATGCTCCTCCGGGGTCCTTACATCATCTTTGACATTTCCCCCTTATAAACAAAACAGGACTAACTTGTCTTTTCACCTTTTTTGCTTCAAACCCTGACACCGGTGTATCAACTCCTTAATGTCACCCGACCTGGTCACTTTAAAGATTGCTGGCTATGTGTACCCCCAGGAACTAACTCACCCAATAATCTAACCTCACCTTTTGTCAACCGCCCTGACTCTGATGTCGCCATGACCTCACGCCTTTCCTCTAACCTTCTTTTTGCTGTGGCAAACTGTTTTAAGACATTCGGGACACACTCTGCAGGAATGCTAGCCTCCCTAGACTGCAACAGAACCACAACCCTTGATGCCCCATTCCTGCCACAATGCCCTGCAGTCCAAAATATATCAATCCTCTGTGGCACTCAGGTATGTCATCACCTGCCTGCCAGGTGATCAGGAATTTGCACATACATGCACATAGCTCCCTGAATCTCAGGGTTCCCAGATGCCCATGGCAGGAACTCTAGGATCCTGACTCATCTGGATCTAGTGGCCAAGGAAGTAGAGCAGTACCATTGTATAGGAGGCAAGGATGACGAAGGAGATATGGACAACAGGAGGGAACCAGCACGTCATTTCCTATCCTTCATTTCCCTGACATAGGCTGAGGTGTGTGCCCTAGAGAGGGCCACAGCAATGGGCAGCTGTACACTTTGCTCAGCTTAGTGGTCTCTTTGTCACGCCTACTCCTTTTCCCTGCTCCCTTCCTCTTTCTTCCTTCTTGCTTCCTTCCCCCACCATTCAAATTACCACAGATGATCTGCCACGGTTTGGTGGCAGCAGTGGGAGAAACTCCAGTTAAGAAACTGGATTCAGGAATTAGCCCTAAAAAGCAGACTTTCTGGTTGGGGTTTTGGTTACCTTCTTGACAGAAGGCAATAGGTTCCCTGTTGACAGTGAGCCCTTTATAACCCCACAGGGCGTTATAAAGAGAGTCCAGGAATGAGGAGATCCGTGAATGGGAAATGCTAATCATAAGGCTTATGAGATGGGTGACATTTGTAAGTCTTATAAAAAGAAAACAGTACACTGAGCATGGTTAACTGCCTGCTTTAAATAACCTCTGGAAACTAAATATTAATAGCAGTCAGGTCCCAGAGTAGAAGGGCTAGAAAATGATATCCAAATTTAATTCTGAGATAGTACTGATGTATAAAAATATATTGTACCTTGAATAAATATACCACACAGAAGCTAACATCAACTTGGTGAGGAGGGCATTTGTAGCTGGGGTGAGGATATCTGAACGAACAGAACTAAGAATGGTGAACTGAGGGGCTGGGGATTTAGCTCAGTGGTAGAGCGCTTACCTAGGAAGCGCAAGGCCCTGGGTTCGGTCCCCAGCTCCAAAAAAAAGAACCAAAAAAAAAAAAAAAAAAAAGAATGGTGAACTGAAAATGTTCTCGAATGTTTCTGGGCTACTGGATTTTCTCTGCTCCCTCTCATTAATGCAGAGTAGAGCCCCCTTGTCTTGAGACTGTGAACCCCAACTAAGGCAGGCACTCAACAGGATGATAACTGTACTTATTAAAAAACTGCCCCCACTAAATCTGTTTTTTTTTCCTTTTGCTGTTGTTTTGTGTTTTTGAGACTAGAATTCTTAGCATAGCCCTGGCTATCCCAAAACTCTGTAGACCAGGCTGGCCTTTGACTCAGAGATTCCCCCTGCCTCTGCTTCCTGAGTGCTGGGACTAGCATGTGTTTCACCACTGCTTGGCTCCAAATCTTATTCTTTCCAGGCTAATAACCTGGACCGGTACAGTACAGCCTGAGAGGGAAGGTACAGGCTCTGCCTGAGAAATAAATAGCTCACCTATAAAACAAGTAACGAATCTGGTAGTTATGCATGATGGGAGGCAGAAACATGAAGTGGATTTTGAGGATGCCAGATTGGGGGATGACCACAGCACTGGAAAGGGGAGAGTTCCCTGGCAAGAATGGTCTTCATGACTAAGGACTCAGTGTTCTAGAACCTAGAGATTCTTTAAATGTGTTTCTAGTTTCTAGTTATTGACACAAGAATGTGACAGTGGCTTAGAGTCTGCGAACTAAAATTACCAGACATCTTGACACAACACTGAGCAAAGGGGACCTGGATCAGGGAAATAACAATATCAGAATGGATCTGCCTGGAAACTCATTACTATGTTCCCTCGGAAGGAACAGAGGGCCATTTTCACCCTAAGGCAATGGAAAATAGTCTAGTGCCAGGTACATCAGTTTATTTCAAACACTAGGGATACCTGTTTTTTTGCAAGCGAGGCTTGTACATGTGGCCATGGGATTGACTGCCTAATATCAACAGGATGACAGGGTCCCGAATGGCACAGACCAGTGTCAGTACTTAATTTTGATAGGCAAAACAGCTGTAATTATTATAACAGGCGTCAATACCAGAGTAGCAACTAGAGAGTTTTAATCTACATGGATTTATGGCTATTTTAGGGAAAGGGCAGGAAGAAAGCAGTATATCACTTAATTTGTTAGATGAAAGAAAATGAAGAAGTGGACAGAAGAAAGCTGATATCAGAGTTGCGTTGGGGACACAACCTAGTTTCAAGAACTAGACCAAGTCACACACCGAGAGTCTACTGACCAAGTGAGAGCACAAAATTCCCTTGAGAAGACTCTTGATGCTTCCCAGGTAAGTACTCTGAGCTGTTCCTAAACAGACTCTGGGCATTTGCAAGAATAACTGAGCTGGGTTGTTCTAGAGTTCTTCTTCTTCTTCTTCTTCTTCTTCTTCTTCTTCTTCTTCTTCTTCTTCTTCTTCTTCTTCTTCTTCTTCTTCTTCTTCTTCTTTTAATCTTTCAAGCTTTATTTAAGTGCACAGACTTAAGGATGATTTAGATTTTGTTAAAAGCAGCCACATCCATGGACTGTACGTAGTCCTCAAAAGCAGTAATCTGCTCCTCCAGCAAATCTGTTCCAACCTTATCATCTTCAACTACACATTGTATTTGAAGCTTTTAAACTCCGTATCCCACTGGAACCAATTTAGAGGAGCCCCACACCAAGCCGTCCACTTGAATGCTTCGGACACACTCCTCGAGCTTCGTCATGTCTGTCTCATCGTCCCAAGGCTTCACATCCAACGAGATGGAAGACTTCGCAACAACTGCAGGCATTTTAGCTTTCTTTGATTCATACCGAGCAAGGCGTTCTTCTCGTAGCCTCTTTGCGTCTTCACTTTCCTCCTCAACATCAGATCCGAAGAGATCAATGTCATCATCGTCTTTAGCATCTGCTGCTCCACTTCCTGTGGTATCTGCCACACTGGCAGGGCCATACTTGCCCAAAGATTTCTTCACTCCCGGCAAGCTGGCCTTTTCCCTTTTCGTAAGATTTGATGTGATTTTACCAACGCAGAGCATGACACAGGTCAGCGGGTGGTGGACCAGAGATTGCTTCAAATACTGCCACATCGGCTTGTGATGGCACGTACCCCTCAATGTAGCTCTTGTCCGCCAGATAATCGTTGAGCACCTGGAGGCCGGCGGGGGTTTTCAGGTCTCCGAAACCCATGGGGTCGGCTGTAACCGGGAGCCGAACAAGAGCGGAGGAAAAGAGCGCTAGAAGCCCGAGGCCCGCGCTGAGGGAGAAAAAGGGTGTTCTAGAGTTCTTTGAGATAGGAGATGTACGGAACGAGGTTTCTGTTTGGTAGCAGCGATGGGAAGTTGAGGCTAAGAATATGGCTCCAGGAACTAGTCCTAAAAAGCAAACTTCCAAGAAAGGATTTCAGCTACCTTCTTGATGAAATAATCATGGCCCCATACTCTAAAGTTCCATAACTTCCCAAAACAATGCCACCATTTGGGGAATCAAGTGTTCAAAACACCCGAGTCTGTGAAGACGGGTCACGTCTTCCCTTTAAAATCTGTGAGCATGTCTGCGAATACAATCTTACGGTTTTCCTCTTTGGGAGCTTAATGTCATTAACCCCTCAGTCTTGACTGCTTGTACAGAATCTCCCATGAACTAGCAGCAAGATCGCTTTATGCTCTGTTTTCTTGGCAATCTCAGCTTAGAAAATGGTCTTCATATCCCTTTTATCCAACTAAACAGATGTGGAAAGGGAACATAAATGTGTAGGTAAGCAGAAATCAGTTTGGGGAGACAGCTTTTCTCCACTGTTTATATAAATGTTAATAAAACCAAGGAGAAACCAAGTAGATAGTGTTGAAAGTTGCCTGGAGCGATAGACATTTTAAGTACCTAGCAATCTAGTTGTAACTTGCACAGCTAGTGATTTCAATTTATCTTAAGTAATCATCAGCAAACCAGTATTTGAACATGAACATTCTTTTCAAGGTAACAAAGGGAATAACAATTGAAATGTAAATAAGAAATACCCAAGTTAATAAAGATGGAGAAAAAAAACAAGCTAAGTAAAAACAATAAAAAAACGTAACAAGTAGTAAATATTCAACTCACTACACCAGAATTGACTTATAATTATAGTTAATCTTTCAACTTGTAAATAGTTTAAAGAAGGAGACCATCCTCTTAGTTATTGTGTTTGTCAACTATTACAAAAGAAAGCATTTAACTCACAGGGTTAGTTAGTCTATGGTCATCGTGGGAGGAAGCATGTGGCTGAAAGCTTACATCCTGACATCCTGATCCCCAGGCAGGAGGCAGACAGTCAGAGAGGGGGTCCGGGGGAGGCTGAAAGACAGAGACAGAAAGAGACAGAGACAGAGACAGAGAGAGATATTGGATCTTGGATCTGACATGGACTTTTGAAACCCCAAAGCCCACCCCAGTGACACATTCTCCAAAAAGGACACACCTCCTATCCTTCCCATACAGTTCCACCAATGGGGGGGGGCAAACATTCGAAATTATAAGCATATGAGTGCCATTCTCATTCAACCTACGATGGCGAAGTTTATGTTGTCAAATTAGTTTAACAGCCAACTTGTGAAATCCTATGTTTAATCTTCAAACTTCTGAGGGGATGGGAATGTTATAAGTCCTGGATCAAAGTTATTTAATTTGGCTTGCCACCAAATTTGCACAGCTGTAATAGAGATAACGCCATCTTCCCATTTGGTTTAATAGCCATACCAAACCTAGCTCTTATACCTTCATACATGCATATAGCTCCCTAAATCCTAGGGTTCTCTATGGCAGGAGCTCTAGGGTTCCAACCATAGAAATCCCAACCAGAAAGACTGCTTTTTAGGGCTAATTCCCGAATCCATTTTCTTAACTTGAGTTTCTCCCACTGCTGCCACCAAACTGTGGCAAATCATCTGTGGTAATTTGAATGGTGGGGGAAGGAAGCAAGAAGGAAGAAAGAGGAAGAGAGCAGGGAAAAGGAGTCGGCGTGACAAAGTGACCACGTGCCCAGAGTCTGTTTAGGAACAGTTCAGAGTACTTACTTGGGAAGCATCAAGAGTCTTCTCAAGGGAATTTTGTGCTCTCACTTGGTCAGTAGACTCTCGGTGTGTGACTTGGTCTAGCTCTTGAAACTAGGTTGTGTCCCCAACACAACTCTGATATCAGCTTTCTTCTTTCCACCTCTTCATTTTCCTGAATCTTACAATTAAAGTTAATTAAAGAGTTAGTTAGTGGGGTGGATTGTGCCCCTACTCTATCCTGTATAACTCCCAAATAAGAGACACGGGAACTTGGTATTATTTTTACAATAAAATAATGTTCGCATTATGCTGGGCAGGTTCTGAATTATTGTACTCTGAATCTCAGCCATAAGCCTCACGTTACTTGCTGTTTGAGTCTCTCCGAGCTAGCTCTGTTCCTCAGGGTGCACTTCTCTTGGTCCATCCCATCTAACGACAACCTCTTCTGTCTTCTCTCTCCTGCTCCTCATGGTCTCTCTTGAGACGACTAACTTGATTCCTTTCTTTTCTACTCAGCCATTCGTTGACAAATCAGGGATGACTGGGGAGCATTCTTTATAGTACATTGTCCCAAGACCAAACTGCAGACTGGACTTCGGCACAGAGGTCAGCTTCTGAATACACAGCGCACAAGTCTAACCCAACATCAAAGTCCTGAATTTTCAACAAAACAGGAACTAAGGGCGCCACTGAGGTAGGAGATTCCCTGAATGATTCTGCCTTGTTTTTTTGTTTTTTGTTTTTTGGTTTTTGGTTTTTTTTGTTTTTTGTTTTCTGTTTTTTGTCTTTTTTTTTTTTTTTTGAGCAAGTCCATGCCTGAGACTCAGCCTCAAAAGAGGAGTCTGTGACAACCTGCTCAGGTTAGCAAGCCTGAGTCTCCCAACACTACCAAGCCTCTGTACAAGAATAGAGGTGAGATTCACACAGAACCCAGCCTCCTCTGTCTTTCTTGCCTGGAACTAGAGTGGTGACTATGTGTGCAGAAGGGTTCGTGTGTATGTCCTACCTCTTCTGTCTGTATTTGTCAACATCACCTATGATACCTAGCTCCCCGTGAGACCAGTCTTTTATGAAGACTGCATTTCCTTTGCTTCTAAAAGCTACTTTCATAAAATCTGTTGTACAACATGCGTTATATTAAGTTTAAGGTCTGTTTCTGCGCTGACAATGATGTTCAAGAATGTTATCATCTAGTAAGTGACTGTCCTATAGAGAAAGCTGTATTGTACTACAGGGATGGCCCTGGGTAGTCCTTGGTAATAGTGCCTAATGTTTAATAGTAACAGCATCAGCGTGGCTCTAAGTCACATGGTCTTAGATTCAAATGTTCTCACTACCTTGGATATGCTGTGAAGACGCGAATGAAGCCCTTCATCTTTCATCTTTACTTTTATGATTTGTAAAATGGGAATATTAATTTATTCTCAAAGGGCATTATTGGAGATTGAAGACAGTAGTATATGTGAACTCCTTGACACACAGCAAATATATTGGGCTTTATTGCTGTTCTTAATAATTTTTAGATGTCTTCAGGACATAAAAATGTTACAGAAGTGTCACACAGGAAAACATGTTTCCTCTCTTGTTGTTTTCAAATTGTGGCCTCTCTTTCTTTTCTCTTTTTCCCCAGAAAAAAATAACAATACCAAAGTCCAGCCTGCACTCAACTCTTTGCCAGAAATCAGCACTTGAATAATCCAAAGGCAACCTTTACACAGTGCACAAAAGATTACCCCAAGATATCACAAGTATGGCACGGTGCTAACCTGTGTGGAAACAGTGACTAAAGCTTACTTAACAGTGACTTTTTTTTTCCAGAATCAACTGGACCTTCTGCTATGTCCATGACCCTGTCTGTCTCTGTCTCCTCCACGTGGACAGAATATTAAAGGTGCTAAAATGAACTTTGTAATCTGAGTTTAATAAGTTTTACTTCACTAAAATGAATTTGTGTTTACTTTTTCCTTTTAAGGTTTATTTTACTTTTAATTAGTATGTGTTTAAGGGCGTGTGTACGTGAGTGCAGGTCCCTGTGGATGCCAGAAGGTGTGTGGTCCCCTAGAACTGCAGTTACTGGCAGTTGTGAGCTACCTGATGTGGGTGCTCGGAACCTGCTAGTGTCTAAGAAGAAACCTGAAGGAAGACATAGATTCCAATAGCAGGCAAAGGCAAAGAGCATCTATTTTGCAGAAATGACCAGCATGCGGGGGTCAACCATTCATCAAAGTGGTGACTCCAGGCAGAGGTGTTCAAGCCTTTTATAGAAAACTAAGGCAACTTTACTTAGGGTTAGGTACTCTAAAACGTGATTGGTAGATGCCAGGAAAATTGCATAGGTCGGTTTCTGATTGGCTGCTATGTTCGTTTTACTACATTTGGTGAGGCCTTGAGGAAATTTCAGGGACTGGCTCAGCTCAGAACTTACAGAACCATCAACGATTAACAGCCCATTTCCCCAATCTGCCTCCCTAGGAAACAGAAAATTTTCCATTCCAGGGTTTTTATTTCGTAGGGGACTCCTCAGACCGAACTCACATCCTCTGCAAGAACAGCAAGTGCTTTTAACGGCTGAGCTATCTTTCCAGCCGTTTTGAGAGTTTCACTGTGTGGCTTACTCATACAGATCCTCCTGCCTCCCTCCTGAGTGCTGAAATTACTGACATGAGCCACTATGCCTAGTTAAATCATGTGTTTTTATTAGATACATTTTAATAGGGTGTGTGTGTGTGTGTGTGTGTGTGTGTGTGTGTGTGTGTGTGTGTGTGTGTGATGAATAAAATAATATCAAACTTCCATGTTGCCAGGGATTATACATCTGTGATTGTAGCCCTTAGGAGGCCAAGGTAGGAGAATTATGAGTTTGAAGACACCCGTCTACATAGCAAATATTGCATTCTCTCTAGGCTCCGCCCCATAGTTACCTGGAACAACCAAGTATGCCTGACTTCCCTGCGTTGTTTCTAAAACAGAGTCTCAGCATCAGTGTTGTGTTTTATAAAAAAAAGAAAAAGAAAAGAGGCCAGGATATGTTTTGGTAGAAGCAGAGTATGGTGAGGTAGGCGCCTAGAAGGAATGCTAACATTCCTCCATTTTTGTTTAAATTAAAAAAAGGAAAAACTAGAAAGAGGTGGTGGTGAAGCAGGAATAGAGTCGTGGTGATCTTTAGCTCTGTGGGACCATCCGTGGATAGGAAGGAGCAGATCAAGTAGAGGCGTCTGTCTGTGAGAGCAGATTGGAGCATCTGTGGGTTGCTTCTCTGGATGGAGATTTTGAGTAAATGCTGGACTTGGCAAGATGCTGAAACAGGCACACACACACACACACACACACACACACACATGTTTGGGAGAAAAAAAGGTGTACATTTGAAACCCTTAGGTCTTGGTGGCTGGGGTGAGGGGAGTCTTAATCCCGGGGAACAGGAGAGGAATCCCACCCTCTGTGAGAGGGAGCAAGTGCGGATTTAGGTTACTGATTGGCAGGGATACTATCTGGATGGAGTCTATTAGGTCCACAGGAGGTAGAATTGAGTGGGTTTCCTGTAGCTTGTAAGTTTACAAAAGAGATACATTTGTTAACAATGTGAACAGTCTTTAAGATGAGCTTAGGGAAGACAAAAACCTTTTGTGAAGCAGAAGCAGCAAGAAAGGCTTTTTTCTTCTATCTAGGAGACTGAACATACATACATATATATATATATATATATATATATATATGAATGGCGAGAAAATTTAATGTTTACATTTAAAAGACAATTAAAGGAAACTCAAAACCTTGACCTGGTGACTATGATAGTTGATCATATAGATTTAGCATGAGAAACACCTTAGTCTAGAGTTAAAGGCAACCAAAGGGAATATATATTTGAGTATGATATCTGACTGTAGATTCAGCACTAGAAACACTTTAAGTCTATATTTAAAAGGCAACCAAAAGAAACTTAAAATTTGAACTTGTGGTTATAAAAGTTGGATCGTATAGTGGGATGATTTATTAGGGTTAGGCTAAATTATAAGAACTTGATTGGTTAATGCTAGGACAGTGACATAGGAAGGAGAGGAAATAGGAAGCACTTAGCCACTGGAAACTGCATTTAGATAAGGAAGTAACAGAAGATTACATCTGTGAAACTGCAGAACACAACTCATCACACTACAGTTCATCTGAACTTGTGTATCCTTTAACCAGAAGCCTGGGAGCAAGGGTCTGCCTTTTTGATATGAGATCTGGCAGTCTTAACTAGTTAACCAAATGATTTACGAGCTAATATCATGGTGGGTTACCCTGGGGTAAGGAGCCAGGTCTGTATTTAGCTATCAAACTACAGTTAGCTTAGCTGTCAATGTAGTCAGAAATCTGGGAAGAATAAATTATAATCTAGGTTTCTGTATTAATTACAATGACAGAGGTTGGTATATATGGTCCACTACCTAAACAGTTCCCAGGTCCCTCTGGTCCCCATTGCAACTTGGGCAGAGTCAGTCTGGCCCTCAGGCCTAGAAGATGAGAAGCCTCTTCCTGTGGAGTAGGAATGTGGGAGAAATGACCCACCTTGACTTAGGCTATGAGACATTTAGCTCTCTGGGTATCCTCGTGGGCAAGACAATGGAGCAGTGTTTCTCAGTGGTTATCATACCACAATCCAGGTAGAATATCACTGCTGTGCCCATATCTTCTCAGAGACCTTAGAGGGTTAACTGTCAAGAGTTGGAAGTCTCTGTCTATCACAATAAGCTTAAACATTTAAGGTTACATTTAGCAGACTTCTGACAAGCTTGAGAACTAGTATCTATTAAGCATATTCTGAGTTAGACAATGTGTTTGTTTCATTATTTGTTCTAGAATGTACCTAGCAAATAACGAGGGCACATTGTAACTTAACGGCAGTAGCAAAAAAAAACAACACTTTAAGGCAATGGTCTTTAACCTTTTACTGTTGTAAATCTTTAAATTAATACTGAAATCATTATTCACCAAGGCAGTTATTTACCAAGGCAGGATAGAACAAAAAGTTTATCTTACTTGGAAAGTATTTGGAGGTGTTACACCAGGCTGTCTTAAGGCAGTGAGATAGGAACTGCCCATAACAAAGATGGCAGATGGTCCTGGGACTACTTTCAGTTAAGGTGGTGCTGAAGCTATAGCTAGCCATGTGACTGCATTCAGCTAAGATGGCGCTGAAGCAATTGCATAGAAAACCTTATCTGCCTACAACAAAGATAGCTGACAGTCACAGAACTGACCCCAAACAAGACGGTGCTGAGAGTCACCTGTTATAACTTAGAATGGAGGAGCAGAGACAAACATATAGAGAAATTTAAGCAGTGTGGTGCAAGAGGTGTGAGGGGCGGCTTGGGGGCCGGTGGTAGCCCAGGGAAGCCTCGCCTGATGAAGTCAGTCCGTGATGTAAGGAGTTCCTCAGAATTAACAAGTAGCCCTGGATGAAGGAGGCAGACCGAGGCGGCTGCCAGATCCCTGAGGTGAGGAGAGACCAGAGTCTGGGGCTCTGGGACTCAGGGCTCTCTGCACGCTTAGCGCAGAGCCTCTGTCCCAGTGCCTGGCAGCTCACCCCCTGCACAAGCACTGAGGGAAGAGTGCGGTTTGTTGGTGGGCAGTGGTGCAGGAGCAAGGAGTGGGCAGAGCAGGGTGCCGGGCAGGGAGCGAGAGAGCATGGGGCGGGGCGGAAGCACGGCGGCGGGGGCAGCAGCAGCAGCAGCAGCAACAGCAGCAACAGCAGCAGCAGCAACAACAGCAACATCCGCAACAGTAGCAGAGTCAGGGGTTGGGAACTGGGAGCAGAGAGCAAGCCATGAGAGAATGGAGGGAGGGGGAAAGTCTATGATCACTGGCGAGTTGTAAAGCACCTTTAAGCGGCCATGCAAAGCTATTGGTTTGTGGATAATGGGGCCAATTTAGCCTGTGAATTAGACTGGGAGGCATGGCAGCGAAGGCATTCCTTCTGGGTGAGGGTAGAAGCTATGGACTTGCCCGTTCTGGTGTTCTGGGGACAAAATGATAACTAGAAGCAATAGCCAGGACAGTTCACCAGGTTGTCACGTGGTGGAGTAGCCGCTGAGCTGCCGGACCAGCTCCCGAGCTGTGTTACTCAGAGCCCAAGAGAGAACGGTTTACCTAGGCTCAGCTTAGGATTTTGTTTTTCAGCAGCTCACTACAGAGTAGCCTAGAGATAAGAAAAAGAAAAAGAAAAAAGAAAAAACCAAAACCACCCCTAGGCTGGAAAAAGAGAGAGAGAGAGAGAGAGAGAGAGAGAGAGAGAGAGAGAGAGAGAGAGAGAGAGAGAGAGCGCTCACCCAAGGGTAGAAGACCTAGAAGGAGGGGTCAGTGAGAAGGCCAGTCATAACTGTGAATGCCTCCATCCTCAAGGGCACCACAGGGTGGCTGGGAGCTCAACAGCCCTCCTTTGGGACCGGGGGAGGTCTACGCTGACAAGCGGGTGGATAGGTCTAGGGAGTGATCCGATGTGGCTGGAATCCCATGTGGTGTCAGGAGATGTGAACCTGCGAATTTCTAAACCCAAGTCTCTGCACCAGTGTTAGCATACGCCGCCCAATCCTGGACAAATCACAACAGCCACCCAGCTCACGTGTGAGGTTTTATTGGCAGAGGCCGCCTCTATGAGGGGGGGGGAGGAGGGGGGCAGGAGGAGGAAGAGGGGGAAAAGGAGGAGGAGGAGGGAGAGGAGGAGGAGGAGGAGGAAGAGGGAGAGGAGGAGGAGGAGGAGGAAGGGGCTACTGGTCGTAGGGACCAGTCTTTCATCTGAGCCTTGACATATGTGACACATGCACAAAGGGATGTGTGGCTAGTGCCACAGCAATGGACGCAGAAGTTCTGCTGTCGCCTAGAGAGGACATGTCTCTCTGGGTCTGAGAGCTAGCTATAAAGATCTTTCTAGCTGTCCAGGGATGCACCTGATGCTGACAGCAAGAACCTGTCTTGAAAAATCAAACCAAACCAAAACAAAGGAACCTTCCTTTCAACTCAAACTTATACATTTAAATTTCTAGTTTACTATGATAAACCTTTTCTTTAACTCATTGGAAACCAATGGGTACGCTGACCAGAGTCCTCAGAGTCCTTTTAGATTTTCCCCAAAAGGCTTGGAACACATTTCCTGATCTGCAGAATAATACAAAAAGATAATACAAGAAAACTCTCAAGCAAAAAGGACATCTAAACTTTCCTTGTGCCAAAAACCTAACAGTGCTAACAAAAACAATATTTGGTGTATCTTTCTCTTTTACTTGAGAGCTTCATCATCTGGACCCATGTCAGAATGGCAAGATTCTTGAAACTTTTTTCAACCCAATCACACTTGGTGGCTGGCCTAGCTAGGTGTAGCCTGTTGTGTCCTGTAGCAGATTCACAACTCAACTACAGGATCTAGCCACCCAATGAAGGATATTTAAACAGAAAAATGCATTTGAGTAATCCAGCCAGTGATGCTAGATGTGGGAGACCCTTCAGTTCTCTGTCTTCCTTAAGCTTCTGTCATGCAGGCACACCCCATTCCCCCCAAAAAGTAGTAACTGGAAAGAAGGTGGGGGCCACTGGGAGTGAAGGCTCAGAGTTTAAAACTGGGGTGGGAAGCGCTCTGAGAAGCTATGACAATTTTTTTTCTTGCTCAGTTTTAGAAACTCCTTCTTTGTATTCACTAACCTGGCCACAACCTCTTCCGTCAGAGAGGAGTTTCTGTCTTTTAGTTTTAGACTAGAACACAGTCATCCATATTGTGGTAAAAATTAAAAAAGTGGCAGACAGATCCGCGCATAGTGAGAACATGAGGAAACCAGTTCCGCCGTGTTTTTAATTTTTACCGCAACACATCCATAGTTCCCTGGCCTTTGAAGTGAAATATTTCTCCATAATCTACAGCATTAAGGCTCTAGTCCCTCATATTACAAGTATGGTCTATAGACTAAAGTCAACTCTAGTTAACAGTAACCCAAGCTTGGTTTGTCCACACTTCAGAGGAACCTAGATTTTGGGCTCTCAAAAACATTTCTTCAAGATGTTGACTGATAGAGAAAGGTTTGGGGTAAGAACATGATGGGGTAGGAGTTCATAGAGTATCACCTTCCCTAGGGTGATGACCTTGAGCTGAGGCAGTCACTAGAAAAAGTGTTACAGATTTTTCTAGGCTCCCTTTTGCTCCAAACACCCTCCCCGAGGGAATTACAGGGCTGGGGGACAGCTGCTTAAAACTTCTAAGGGAAGAACTTAAAAGATCCTGAGAGGCACTGTCCACAGTGAAGACACCATTAAAAGTCTGCTGTGGTGCCTTTAGTCCCAGCACTGAGGGGTGGGAGGTGGGGGGTTGGATGTCTGTGTGTTTAAGTCATGCCCCAGGGCCACATATGAGACTTTCCCTCACCTCAACCTCCCAAAACACACCACCAAAAGAGACAGGGGACACTGGTGAAAATCAAGTGGCAGACAATGAGATTGATGACAGCAAGAAGTTCATTCAAAGCATGCGTGAGGCACAGCATAGCGAGATTCCTTGAGCTGCTTTGAGGAGGTGCTGGTGATGGGAGAGGGCTGCATAGAATTATTTTCTAGGGTTCCCAGGCCTAAGAAGGAGGGGAATTTCTGATGGTGCAGAGTAGGCTTAGTTATCAAACTCCAGTCCCCACCAGTCCTGTGTGAGAAGGACAAGAGCATGACAGAACTGGAGGAGGCCTTAAACACATAAATGGAGCCAACAGTCGATGTCACAGCGCTTACCAGCCAGCTCTACAGCTGGTCGGACCTCCTCCGCCTACAACTCTTGTGTCTGATGGGACTCCAGATGCCTCCTAAGTTTGGATCTGGTGACCTTGGACTCTTGTTGAAATGGTATTTGTTATCATCACGCAGCTCTATTCTAAGTACAAACTACAGGGCACTCTATTCTCTCTGCCCATCCCCCTCTGCTTCTCTTTCTAATTTTTTTTTCTTTGTTTTTGTCTTTTCCTGGATGCATTGAGATAATGTGGGCTCGTATACTTGATTCTATTTACTGGCCCTTCTTCCTGCTTATTAAGTTTTCTGTTAAACATCTCTAAATCCCTGGAATATAACATCAACTTGACCATGGTGCTCAATATCTAGCTCTCCCTCCTCCCCTCCCCTCTTCCTCTCTCCCCTCCCCCGTCCCTCTCTCCTCCTCCCTCTCTCCCCCTCCCTCTCCCCTCTCCCTCTCTCCCCTTCTTTTTCCCCTCTTCCTCTCCCCTCTCTCCCCTCTCCCCTCCCCCTCCCCCTCCCCCTCTCCCCTCCCCCTCTCCCCTCCCCACTCCTCAGTGATGGTGAACAGGCAAGCTCCCTTCAGAGGGTCCATAACTCCCTCAAGCTCTGCCACAGGATTCGAGGAAAAGTGCTCAGTTTTCCACATCGTTGCTGTTGGTTTTTCAAATATGGTTTTACTCTGTTGGGTAATTTGATTTTATTCCTAATTTTTGAGGTGTTTTCTTAAACCACAAAAGACATTGAATTTTGTCACATGTATTTTTTTTGGCATTAGTTGAGGTGATTATTGACAAAGTTTTAAATATTGAACCAAATCCTTGTAGTTCAGAAATAAGTCCCGCTTGATCATAGTACACAATCCTTTAACATACTATTTAATTCATCCTGCCATGAATTTGTTGAGGATATTTACATCAATGTCAACAAAGATATTGGTCTGCAGTTTGTTTCGTGTGTGCGTGTGTGTGTGTGTGTGTGTGCGCGCACGCGCGCGTGTGTGTGTGTATGTGTGTATGTGTGTGAACGAGTCTCTGTGGCAAGCACGCAGAGGTCAAACCTGTGGGAGTGTGTTCTTTCCTTCCACCATGTGGATTCTGGGAATCAAACTTAGGTCATCAGGCTTGGAAAGCAAGCCCTGCTACCCACTGAACTGTCTCATCAGCCCTTAATAGTATTTTTACAGCAGGGGCTTTCTGACTTCCAGAGTTGAACAGAAATCTCTGATGATTTTGTTTCTATCCCCTTTATGAAACAAGCTGCCTACTTCCTGTTTTTGACAGTCTCTGGGGTTTTGAAAAGTGTGAGGATAATGTGTTTTGGGGTGAACTTCTTAGAATTCACCTACTTTGAAGCTTGTTGATCTCGGGCACATATGTTTGTGCTTCTCATTATTATTTGACTGTTGTCTTCTCTCTGCCCACTCCTTTCTGCTCCTTCTCCTTCTAATGTTTTTTCATGCATTGAGATGATCTGTGATCTTACACTTGATTCTATTTACATGCTGTTTCATGTTTGTTAATTTTTATGTTGAATATCTTTGAATCCCTGGATTACAACACCAACTTAATCATGATTTTCAATGTTCTCTAGAATTTTTTCAAATATTCTGTTGAGGATTTTTGCCTCAATGTGGCATTTCTTCCTCTGTTTTTCCTCTTTCTCCTGTTTCTTTTCCATCGTTTCTTCCTGTGGAATTCCCGTAGTGTGTATACTGACAACATCCCACCACCCTTGGTCTTTGTTCACTTCCTTCCAGAGTCAGTAATAATTTCATTCTTCAGGTAGATTTTTTTTTCATGGTAGATCTTCCTTTGAGTCTCTGCAATTCATTTTCAGTCCGTTGACAGAACAGTTCAGCTCTAGATTTCTTGTCTTTTAGGTTTTCCATAGCTTTTCCACTCTTCTTGCAAGGCATGGTCATCTAGCCCTGTCTTTGTCATGGCCATGGAACATGTGACCCTGTGAGACAAAACATTCAACTCTTGTGTCTTGGTTTATTCAAGCTGTGATAATAAAACGTTGTAAACTGGCTTCTAAACAATAGAACTATATTTCTCATTGTTTTGGAGGTCAAGAAACCCAAGACTAAGGCAGAAGACAAACTGTTTCTTGATCCATAGATGGTGACTTTTTTATTGTGTTTTCTCACAGTGGAAAGATGTGTCCTTGATCCCACTTACAAGATATGAGAGTTAATCACCTCTCTACAGTATTATCATGTCAGTTAGGGTTTCAACATAGGATGGGGGAGGCCATGGCCGTTTAGGGCGTCTTCTAATCTCTATTTTCTAATCTTCCTGCTTGTATGGGTGATGCAAGGTCAGAGAGTAGAAAGCCCTGGGGACTTGGTTTAATATCCTGCAGCCAGTGCTTTTCAGGGTTGAGCAAATTTAGGAATAGGAATCTTTGAGTGTACATATATTCCAGAAATTGTTGGAAATTGCATCTTAGAAGTATCAATCTAGGTTAAACCACAAAATCCAAAGGCCTAAGAGGGGCTTATGAAGGTATATGAGACAAAGAGCAGAGGGGACCCAGCACATGTGGTAGAAGCAGATGGGAAAAAATGGAAATGGAGACAAACCTTTATAAATGGAACTCATGTTTGTGAAGAGGCGTTTTATACCATGACCGCCTCCCCCCACTACACACACTCTGTTTCAGATATGCTGGAATCCATTTAAAACAAAAATGAATATACTACTTCCATTTCATAACTGGACATTCTTTTTATCTTGCAAATGTATTCATCTGTCTCTTCCAGGATGTTGGCTCCTCAGCCTGCGAGATTCTTTCTCTACAACATTTCTCAAAGTACTTCTCTGTGACGGTTCCCTTCTGACTGAAGTGCTACGCTCCTGCCTTATTTCCTTCAGAGTTAAGTCCTGCTGCCTGAAGCGCTCGCTGTAGAGGACTACGGACTGATGATTCTGTGCCTGCTTCTCTACCCTCACTGCTCAGCAGCCCTCCTTTCTGGCCTCAATGACTGTGTACAGGTATTTCCTGGAATACGTCTACTGGTGCATCCCTTCGTGGCTCAGTTCTTCTGCCCACCGTATAGATACTCTACTTACACTTGTCTGGCAAACTTCTAGTCTTTTTAAGATTTTATGTTCCTGTGAAGTGTGTTCATTTCCCTCCAGACACCAGACATAATCCAGGCTGGCTTCAAGTTCTTAATCCCCTGCCTCAGAGTCCCAAGTACAGTAGCCATCACAGATGCCTCTATGTAATCTTTACTGACCTTCCAAGATAGAATCGAACACAATCTTCCAGAGTTTCCCTTCATCTGTGGCACACGTGTCTGTGTAGGCACTTACCAGAGTATGAGCCCAACAACCTCAAGCCAATGATTCGAGAAGCTGAGTGTTTCTAAAGAAGGTGGACAATGTCTACTTAACCTCTATCCCCAGGACCTGGGCATAGCTCCTAACATATAGGAAAGCCCATTTGTCTTCAAATACCTAAAATGCCTCAAAAAATTAAAAAAAAAATAAAAAAAGATCCTGTCAGCCAGTTAGTTGTTAATAATCTCTTGGATCCAAGATTTGATATCTAAATTTGTGATATTCTTCCATTATTTTAATAAGATTTTGTTGAAGATTTACTTTAACTTAAACATGTAGGATAATGACTCACCAACAACATCAGAAATATGCTCCACTGTTTTCAGAGAATTGAGAATTTCTTGAAGGTGTTCAGGCACAGCGGTCCACGTGGGGCTGGGAACTGTGGGACTCAGGGGAGCGGGCCTGCAGCACGAGTGGGGTGGAGTCGTGTACAAACTCCAGAAATCCTGTCCTGAGATCAGCAGGAGTAGGATTGCTACGCCCCTGCCTCTGGCCTGTGTGTCCTAGAACCAGTAGCAGTTCGCACCGGCCTTTGCCCACCAGAGAAGGTCACAAAGCTGGATAGTCAGGTTAAACATCCTCTCCCAGTCTAAAGTCATGTGCTGCAGTACCTGGAGGGCCTCCCTATGCAAATGAGGCATCCGAAGCACCCTGGCCCTGGCCAATGATGCACATTCACCCTAAAGCCTCTACTCATCCTACAAGGGTTTAATAAATAGCCTTTGTCCCCCTACTAAAATGAGCTGTCTCACTGAAGCTGCCTCCCGAGATTCTGTTCTCACCGCATTCACCGTCTGCCTGAGCTTCTGCCTTGCTTCCCCTCTCAGAATCCACAGCTAATCAGGCTACTGAGAAGGGAAGCCTGAACATCAGATACTTGCCTGTAGTCCCAGTACTTAGAAGTCTAGGGCAGGTAAATCACATGGGTTGCTATATAGTGAGACTCCATTTCAAAAAAATTATTTGAAAAAATTCCTATCATTCTTATGAGCTATTAAATAAAAGAGAATGTCTTTCAGGTTTGGCCCACGGTATCATTAAGATTGTTCACAACTCGGGGTTGGGGATTTAGCTCAGTGGTAGAGCACTTGCCTAGCAAGCACAAGGCCCTGGGTTCGGTCCCTAGCTCCGAAAAAAAGAAAAGAAAAGAAAAAAAAAAAGACTTCACAACTCAATCCTTTCTGACCTATAGGTCCCTGCCCATTGGCCAATTTTCACTTTTTCTTGTTGTTGATTTGTCTTTTATCCTCCAGCACTATTATAATTATAATAAACAAAGAAATAAACTTGCAAAAGACTTGTATAATTTGTTTTAATCCAAGCAAGACATGGCCTTTGGGACTCAGTCGAGGGCTGGGATTTTTCAATGGCTTTACAGTTTACCGAGATCTTCTATATTGACAGCAGTATTTAGTTTCACTATGGAGAACAAAAGGAATGTAAGAAAAACATTCAAGAAATAGCAACACAGGATCGGGTACTAGCACTTGTAGGCAATGACAGGTTATTGAAATGTACCCAAGCTAACAGTGGACGGCTGCCATTCAAGGCTATACTAGCTCCTATTTCAGACAGTGTGGTGGGAGGAAAGAAGGAAGCTGCTGGGATGGGGATTTTAAAAGATGAAAATAAGGAACAAAACACAAACATAGAACAAAAACAAAACACAGTTCCTGTGGAAGTGGGACATAAGAAAGCTTGAACAAACTCAAACCGAGTTCCTACAGATTCCTATTGATCTTGGGGGGGGTTGGGTTCTTCCTTCCGAGTTGAGGTTAAAAACAGGCAGGTTTAGAGCCAACCAGAAGAGTGATGTGTATTCCATAAGGCTAGTTCAAAGTCATAGCAGTCAGCATTACAGGGGACTGGTATTCTTTTCAAAAGGTTTAAGAGGAGGTGGGTGGAGGCTTATAGTTCTTAAATCTGGACACATTGTATCCCTCCTGTCCCTTAGCGGAAGGTGGTTACTAATTGGCAACTGCTGCAGAATGAGATGCAGCTGGTGGTGAAGACACGCCGCCTCAAGGGTGAAACTTTAAAGCACAACTTTAATATTCAAATAGAGAAAATGTACAGGTAATGTAAATTAGCGTTTTCACTTTGAGTCCAAAATCATAATCTCCCGAATTAAAGCTAAGTCGATTTGCTGAATTGGCCACTTTGAAAAAAAAATGAAAGTTTTATAAAATGTATAGCTTTAGAGTAACGATTAGTGGCTAATATGTTTTCTCTTTCCCGGCAGCTTTAAGATGGTCAGTTTTCTTGATTGTTTTAAAAAATAAAAGCTGTGGTGACAGGGAGGTAGCTCAGGAGACTTTGTACAGGATATGTGAATCATTGGACTGCATCCCCAACACTGCACTACAATAAAGGTTGTAGGTCAAGTGGTGTTTGTAGAAAATGGTGCTTGCAGAATATCTAGCCAGGTTACTTCCCACCTTTTCCCAATCCCAGATAGAAATTTCGTTTGCCTTCTAATCGACTAATCTTTCAAAGAGTTTAGGATCTGGCCTAAGATCCCTGGGAGCCATTACTGAGTCCATTAAAAGTAACCACAGAAAAGCTAACATAGAGATATGTTTCTTCTACAAACTTCAGTATTAATAACTAGTTCAAACTTGGGCTTCTTTCCCATTTAAGAGCAGCAAATATCTATGCAAAATGGGTATTCTTGTTATCAAAACTGGACTGTATCTATGTCCAGAATTATAATAGCTTTACCATTGTTCAATGTTTGCTTGTTTTTGTTTGGCAAGTATGATGACGGAAGAAGGGCTATATATACAGGTTTGGCAGCTAAGCAAGGCTAACAAAGGGCTTACTCTGGCTTCAGGAGAGAAAACAGTTGATCATCAAGCCCTGAAACAGTTTCATATCCACTCCCCAGAACCGAGTGTGGATCGCTGCCACTCGCTGGTGAAGGAAGAAGGCCACTGCCGAGCTCTCTGCCACCCGCGACTCTTGACTTGACTGTCCCCACCAGCTCTTCAAGAGATTTGAACGTGGACGACTTCTTCATGTCTCCAAGCTTCCTGCAGATGGCAGAACCCATCGAGGCCAGGGCAGTTGAAGTCTTCTGCTTCATGTAGGTGTTGGAGGCCTGAACATCATGCCAGCTCTTGGACAGATTCTGCCTCAGTCCCACCAAGGCCACGCAGCCTAACTTCCTCTTGAGTTCGCCACACCGCTTCTCTTTGGCTGCGAGCAGGTCACGCAAGCTTAAGATCTCTTCCTCCAATTTAGTAAGCTCAGATCTGAGCTCCATTTGCTCAGCCTCCGTCAGATCTGGTTCTGAAGCTAGGTGGAATTCATTTGTGGATGCAGAGGTCTCTGTCATGGCATCTGAAACAGACAAAGAAAGATCTTCGTTCAGGGAGTCCAGGTCCAGTTCTTGATAGACAGAATCCAGTCCTTGGTTTGAGGAGAAACAGTTAGGGCTGGTGGAGCTAACGTCTAGGCCTGCAGGCTCAGACTTCTGGCCAGAGGGATGGGACTCGAGGTGAGACGGGTCCATATCTTGGGCAGCAAAAGTCAGGCACTGGTTGATAAGTCTACGTCCTGTCGAGAGGATGGGACGCTTTTGATGGGGATCCACTTCCGGGTTGTAGGGGTTGGATGTGGGCGAGATGCAAGCCTCAGGGGTGGGACTTCCGGCCCGCAGGGCTGGCGGTCATTGACACCTATCTCCATTTCTGACTGCTCTATGGATGTGTTCCAGGAGATTGTTTCTGTATCACAAGGACCTTGTGAGGCAAGCAGAGTCCGGATTATTACTGAGAGACACTTCTTTTCCTCTAGCAGCAATGACCCAGGCCAAGTGTTCACACCAAATTATCTGGCGCCCCAGACAATCAGGATGTTAACCCGGGGAGGGCCTGTGTCAGGTGTCATATAGATCCTTGTTCGGCTGCCTGTTCCCAGGGAGTACCCTTGGTGAACTCTTAGACTCAGTGATCTTCTTGGATATTCTAGTCGTCCTTGCAAGCTTTACATTGTGGAATACAACACAACCCTCCACACACCTCAGGAACTTGCTATACTCACGTCTGTGTGTCTGCATCTAAGGCAACTTCAGTCCTCTTTCAACCCTTTCTCACAACCCAGTAGTGCTTATTGTTGTATTAGCTCAGAGGTAATTATAAATTATAGTTTATATATTATATAATTATAAAATAAATAATAAATTAAAAATCATAATTGTTCCTATTGGGAGCATGAAGGCTGGTGTGGGATTTGGCTGCAGGTATGAAGGTGTGAAAATGAAAAGCAACACCTTCCCAAATGCCATTTTGTTCCTGGATAAACTTTCCCTCCTTTTTGCCTGTTCAAACTCCAGTGGTTTCAAGACTACGTCCAGACTCTGACCACACTCTGCTTATTCTCAACTGGTAATTAAGAGGGTTTGTTTGTTTTTTAAATCCCCTGGATTAAGTAGCTAGCATGGATCACACATTGATCCTTTAGAATGGACAGTTCAAATTACTGGCTCTAAATTGCCATTCGATTTCCCTTCTTTGGATTGTTCTGACCACCACCCTGGCTGTCCGTCTCCTTGTATATATGTTCCCCGGCTCTTCAATTAAAAACATGAATTCTTTGTTAGCTTTGATTCTATTTGACGCAGTAATTTCCCCCCCCCCCCCCACAGATCAAAACTGAGTTGGCCCATTTCTAAACCTTGCTTTCCGGATCCCATATCAAGACATGGCGTCTCAAAGGAGGGCTCCTCGTTGGAGCGTTCTCACCTTATTGATTGGTGCTGTCCTGGAACAGTTTGTCTTATTAGGCTTACATTTAACCGCATTGAAAACATTTACGTTTTGAAATAGCTCCATTAAACAAAACTTCATGTAGTTTACAGGGACCCAATCGGTTGTTTCCAAAATCTATTCTTTTAAGGTTTGAAAATGCCCAACAGTGAAGTGACATAAAAAGAAAAGAAACTGCAAGCTTTCTGAATCTGTTTCAGCGACAGCGACAGAAATCAGTTCCGGCACCTGTGGTTTTCCTATCTTTTGTTGGTAACGAGGCTGAAGCTGCTCTTGACCTACATTTACTAAAGAAAAAACTTTGAAGTTATTTACCCAGTAAGAAGGATGGGTTCATAAAAAGTCCCTCCAAACGTAAAAAGGAAATGAAACTCTAAAGAAAAAAAAATCCTGTCACGTGTAGAAACCTCTACATTTTATTAATAAACATTCTTGACTATAAATGGAAAGCAGTATCCTCAACTAGAGATCCTGCCTGCCCACATGTTTTGACCTGAGTTTCCTCTTTATGTACTGGGATAGGACAGACAGTATTGCTGAAAAGAAGCTCTCAAGCCAATACAAGGAGGCTGTGAATAAAGCTGTCCTGTGAGTCAGAGAAGACTTGCTCTATGAGATGCAGGTTGGTAGAGGTGGTCAGCCTCTGCCCAGGAAAGAACCAAGCATGACACATTTCTCTACTTAGGATCTTGAAAATCACAGGACGACTTAGTTAGAAGGGAGCAGGGGGTTGGCCATGTTGAATTGCTATTGGGTTCTCACTGTCCTCTCTAACCTACGCTTTGCCGACACCCTATTGGAATGCATACAGAGGGCCAGAGGCAATCAAGGGAGCTAGTGGCAATTTTCCGTATGTGTGACCCATTAGTTAAAGAAGAAACTTTGTCTAGAGGCTATGAATACCGGGAGGCCCGGGTTCTGTCAGGGGAGGGTCTGGAGTGGCAGGAGGAGGTGTCTTTAAGTGGCTGGGTACAGGGTGTTTATCTGCCTAGAGAAGAGAACTGAAAGGGTTAATGGACATGGAAGGGTTAATTCTGAGTGAGGAGGACTCCCAGAAGTAACTAGGAGACTGGAGTGGGGGTTGTGTGCGTGCACGCGTGAACAGCATTTATATCATGCCCGTATGCTAAAGTCCCGAGGCTCTGCATGGAGGGGTTAGAGCCAGCAAATTGGGGCCAAAGCAATCTAACTTCCATGCATCCAAGGCTGCAGGGGCACGAAGATATAAAGGTTATTAATGGAATTTCCAAACCTTTTACGGTTGTGATCATTGTGGCAGGTTTGCCGGAATACCAAAAGACAAAGACAAAAATGCACTGCATCCTGGAGTGCAGTGCCTGGCAGCTTAAGCCATTCCTGTCTTAGAACAGTCGTGCGTGCGATGACAGCAGCATAATAATTATTTTATTTCCTCAATCCTGGGGCACAATCAGTTACAAGACACAGCTTCGTTTTAAAAAGCAGTTTCTAGAAGGAAAACCCAACAATTTTAAGTTGTACGTTGATTTTTTTTAAAGATGAAATTCTAATTTTAGGAACACTAAAATGTCACAAAATCTGTATTTTTAAAATGGCGAAACATGGTAGTGATGCAGCCATCTGCAGTCACGGGGACATCAACACCTTTGTTTGGGTCCTACTACAATGTAGATGAGACTTTTATTTTTCTTCCTATTCTAAGAAAGAAAAAACAGATTAGGAACTGACTTTTTGTTTATATCTGCTCTGATAATAAAACTAATGGAAGAAGAACAGAATACATCGGTATTTCTGTATGGAGAAGCCACCATGAAATCCAACTTTAAAAAGAAAAAAACAGCAAACGGAGACAGGTAGTGTTTACCAACAGTGTCCCAGGAATCGTTAATATTTTCACATTACTTCAACGTCAATGTTCTTGAGAGGGAAGTGCAGAAACATTAGGCATCCAGGGAGATGGCTCAACAGATAAAGTACTTGCTGAACAAATTTGAAGACCTGATTCGAATCCCCAGAACCCATGAAAAAGCTGAGCTCAGTGATCCTACAGCGAAACCTAACTGGGCACATTCAATAGTGAGCAAAACGAAGGTACCCTGATTCAAACAAGGAGGAAGGCAAAGACTGACTTCCAAGGTGGCCTTGTGACTGCCACATGTGTCTTGGCATGCACACACCTATACTCAAATTAATGTGCACACAAACACACACATACCACATACATATTATATACATATACCATGCATCACACATATACATAATACATTATACTCAGTTGCACACATAAAAGTTATCTACTTTTCTAGTTTCATTTGTTTCAGTGACAAACGCCATGACTAAAAGTTACTTTGTGGGAGAAAGGGCTTATTTGGCCTACAACTCCAGGCCCAGTGCATTATTAAAGGAAGTTAAGGCAGAACTTGAAGGCACTCAAAGAACTTAAATGACTTCACACAACATTACCACTGAGGAAGAAACTTACTTTAGAACAAAGGAAGCAGATCAGGAAGCATGGAAGGTGCTGCTGGCCAGCTAACAGGCAGGTTTCTGCTGGGCTAGCATTTACATACAATCCAGGACCACCCGCCTAGGGCATGGGGTTGCCTACAGTGGGCTGAGTCCTCCTATATCAACTAACAGTCAACACAATCCCTCACAGACATATCTACAAGTCAATCTGATCTCGACAAAGCATCCGTTTAGATTCTCTTCCCAGATAATTCTAGAGAATGCCAAGTTGACAAGGTTAATCAGGTAACACACACACACAGACACACAGACACACACACACAGACACACACACACACACAGACACACACACACACAGACACACACAGACACACACACACAGACACACACACACACACACACACAATTGGGGGGGGGACTTGGAGAGATAAAAATTGGAAATGAACATTATGTGGGTTAAGCCCTGGCTTTGGTTTTGAAGTCCAGCCTTGCAAACATACACAAAGCTGTTAACTTCTGTGAGGCTGAGTCTTGCCAGTTTTATAGGTCATGATGGGGCATTGCCTCTAGGACAAGTGTCCGAGGTGACAGAGTTGTCAGTCTCAGAATATTAATCCCCTAAACTAGATTTCTTTTAAAAAGGAAAAAAAAACCAAACCCTCGTTTTCAAAAAAGTACATCTTTGTAAACTTTCTGAAATGTATCATACATACCCCATGTACACACTCCTTTGATAGTCATCGCCAAGCAATTAGCTGCCGTTTGCTAAGGAAACGGTGTATTTCAATGATTTAATAGTTTTTTTTAAAGATTTATTTATTTCATGTATTTGAGTACTCTGTCCACTGTCGCAGTCTTCAGACACACCAGAAGAGGGCATCAGATCCCATTACAGATGGTTGTGAGCCACCATGTGGTTGCTGGGAATTGAACTCAGGACCTCTGGAGAAGCAGTCAGTGCTCTTAACTGCTGAGCCATCTCTCCAGCCCCGATGTCACAGTTCTTTTCTTGTCTTTCTTTCTCTTCAGTTAACTGCCACCAAAATTTTAGATCACCCATTTCTTTTTGTCCTTATCAGATTTTATTACCCATGTACCAATAGAAAATGTGTTATTTATTTGTGTCTGCTTTTGAACCTGACAGTTTGAATCATACTGATGTATTCTTCCCTGACTTGCCCACTGTTGTTAAGATCCATCCATGTTGATAGTGTTATTGCACGATATTCCCTTCCCTTGATGTTTGGTATTGTATGATGTGCTTCAATCTCAATATATGTGTGTCTTTATCATTGATACAGGCTTACTGAGACATTGAGTGCCTCAAAGGTCAGCATCTCATCTGCAATGTGTCACCCTGAGGTGGGTCCATCTACAGTACATCCTCATGCATACACTTAAAGTTTTTAGTGCATAAGTGACTTATTCACAATTAGACTCCCTCTCCTGAACTTTGTCCTGATGCTCATTTAAGACATCCCTTCCTTCCCAGGACTCATTCTGTACTTCTGGCCTACGGCTGACTGCATGTCTACAAAACTGTAAGTTCATTCACTCTCCTGCCTTAAAGCTTTTGCCTGCCTGGAAAGTCTATGGCTCTCCCACCTTTTCCCCACTACTCAGGTCTCCTGGATAGCGAAGGCTTTTTCTAGTTTGGGGTGTTCCTTGACCAAGCTGAGTTCCTGCTGCTGGCATCTCAAACCATATTCAGTTGGCTTTCAAAAGAGTCAGCTATCTCAGGAGATTAAACCCCTACAGCTGTCCTCAGTGCCTGGAAAAAAACGTGGCAGCTCTGCTTTGTGTGGTTATAAATGTAATGGGCAGGAACAGTGGAAGTGCCATGGAGCCTTGTCTATATCTATCTTTGCAAACTCTGTTGGTTAGGGTAAGCAGAGTAAGGACACCAATTGCATTCTCGTCAGTGAAAAAGTAGACACATCTTTATTTGGCCTTAAGGCCCTCTCAACAAAAGGAAAAGCGAGCCTTGTACTAGGAACCTAGCCAGCTACCCAGCACTGGTGAAGTCGTGGATCTTGGAGGAGAACCTACAACCACCACTTTACTAAGCCAACGTAATCCCTGACTACATTCTAAATATTTATCCTTCTCTTTTCAACAAATGGAAACCATTGCAGAAAACCGAAGTCAATCAAGACATAGAGTCGTACAGCCCAGTCCCAACTGATACATCTACACACGTCTCCTGCTCCCAAGGCTCTGGGATCATTTTGGAAAAGGGGGTGGAGATATTTTAAGAACCAGAGGAAGAAGAAGTTTGCTGTGAGGTTGTATCTCCTAGAAATGTTAGAAGAAGCTAGATCCGTGTCTCACCAAAATGGCTGCCTTATACATGTGTCAGACAAGGAGGACGCTACAGTAGAAGTGGGAAAAACTCAAGAGACTTCAACCCTATACAATTACTGGTTATATAAGACCAAAAAGTCAGTTCCGAAGACATACGTACCAGAAACATTACACAGACTGAACAGGATGTATTTTTATACTTAAGAATATGCCCACACACTAAGCCATTACCCAAAGACTATACATGGACTGACCCTGGGCTCCATTCTCATAGGTAGCAATGAATAGCCTAGTAGGAGCACCAGTGGAAGGGGAAGCCCTGGGTCCTGCCAAGACTGAACCCCCAGTGACCTTGATTACTGGTGGGAGGGCGGTAATGGGGGGAGGATGGGGAGGGGAACACCCATATAGAAGGGGAGGAGGAGGAGCTAGGTGATGTTGGCCTGGAAACCGGGAAAGGGAATAACAATTGAAATGTAAATAGGAAATACCCAATTTAATAAAGATGGAGAAAAAAAAAGAATATGCCCACACAACAACAATGAAGGAAAAAGAGGTGATGAACAAGGCTTGGGGAATACTTGGGAGGGGTGGGAGAGGGAAGAGAAGAGGAAACTGATAAAATTATATGCTAATCTCAAAAAAGTTTTTTCTTTTAAAAGAGATAGACAAATCACTTGTTATTTTTACTTCCTTTCAGGACAAGGAGCTCCCAGGAAACTTTCTTCAAATAACAAGGTGTTGCAGTAAAAATAAGAAATGGCGGAACGGTTCCCATGCGTACCCGGGTGGGTCACGCTCTCTTAGTTCTGGCTCCAGCGGGCCATTGGAACTTGTGCTAATTTATTTTAGCAGTTCCACGCTGCCCCATCTATTTTCTGACCCTCTGTCCTTGAGCCGTTCCAACACAGCACCCTGTCAGACTGCCTTGCCCTCACTCACGGCTCTCTTGGCTGGTTTCCGACGTGCTGGGCATACACATCCCAATTCCACGGAGGGCCCAGCGCATCCGGCCACCATACACTCTCTTGAACTCAATTATGTCGCCACATGAAAGAACACATCACACAATATCCTCTGATCTAATTGAGAAGATATAATTTGCCTATCTAGACAACACAAAATGCTGCACACATCCGTCCCTTAAGAATATTCATAACAACCGGTAATACGTGCAGAGAGGAATCTTAACGTCCACTACCATGTTCTCCGGGCTCCCTCTCCTCGCTCCAGCCTCCTCAGCATCTCTAAAACTTCTCTCCCGCCCATCCTTCCTTCTTGTCCAATGACAAGCCTCATTCTACCCTGTACCCGCCTTCACCTGCCTGACGTCAACCTACAACAAGGTAAATCCAACCTTTGTGTAGTCGTTAGTTTGATTGCCTTAGAAAGGAAATCTCGTACTTGGCTTCCTGTGCGCTTGTCCTATGCCGGCTGTTCATCTGCAGGACATCTCTCTAAGAAGGATTAAGGAGAGGTGGAGATGGACAGCAAAACCAAGTTAGGTTTTATTTTTTTAAATGTTGCCTAATAGTAAGAGTGCACTGAGGGATTATGTCGGTTTAGTTAAGTAGTGGGTATAGATAGATTCTCCTGCAAGAGCCATGCTCAAGTTTAAAGCTTACAGGAGAGCTCAGAGTGCAGAGAATCCTTTTAGCCTCTCACTTCGTTGATGCCTTATCTCCCAGGGGCATTTGTCAGAGCTAAAAAACAGTTCAGATACTGTGGTTCACCGAGCTCCAGACTCACCGCTTGGGCCCTCCGATCCTCCACACGTCAACGGATTCACTCTTAGTGTGTCCTCTTCTACTGTGTGCCCGCTTCTCATGCTTCTCTCACCTTTGCTGTCCATGGAGTGTTGAGGAATTCACATCAGGTATTTTTGTAGGACGTCTGTCAATTCGAAGCTATGTAATGCCCCCATGTGAAGACAGGGGTGCTGGGTTTTGGAGATGATCAGAGAGGTATGTTAGCACTGTTTGCACCGGGGTTACTTCGGTTGTTGTCTTGGGTGACAAGCCTGGTGGTGAGAGCTTACAGGAACCCGCAGGCCAGATTCAAACAGGGGCCCGGCCATTTATCATCTGTACAACTTCAGGAAGTTACTCCTTCTCTCTGTTCTTTGGTTCAGATCTATAAAGAGGAGTCAGTAAGTAAGTAATTCATTATGTTGTTCAATGTAGAAAAGGCACTTAGAATAGTGCTCCGTGGCAGACATGCCTGGGAAACCAGAAGAGACTGCACTCTGCACACACATCTCGGACGCCAGAGGAAAACACCAAACGCCATCTGGAACCCTAGTGCACGGAAGCTCCCGGAAAGGGTGGCACATATCTTCCTGGTTGCTGCCGCCGCAGAGAGCACCCCACGAGCAAACTTGAGCCTCGGGACCACAGGTAAGACCAACTTTTCTGCTGCAAGTGACTTGCCTGGTGAACTCAAGACACAGGCCCACAGGAACAGCTGAAGACCTGTAGAGAGGAAAAACTACACGCCCGAAAGCAGAACACTCTGTCCCCATAACTGGCTGAAAGAAAACAGGAAAACAGGTCTACAGCACTCCTGACACACAGGCTTATAGGACAGTTTAGCCACTGTCAGAAATAGCAGAACAAAGTAACACTAGAGATAATCTGATGGCGAGAGGCAAGCGCAGGAACCCAAGCAACAGAAACCAAGACTACATGGCATCATCGGAGCCCAATTCTCCCACCAAAATAAACATGGAATATCCAAACACACCAGAAAAGCAAGATCTAGTTTCAAAATCATATTTGATCATGATGCTGGAGGACTTCAAGAAAGACATGAAGAACTCCCTTAGAGAACAAGTAGAAGCCTACAGAGAGGAATCGCAAAAATGCCTGAAAGAATTCCAGGAAAACATAAATAAACAAGTAGAAACCCATAGAGAGGAGATACAAAAATCCCTGAGAGAATTCCAGGAAAACACAATCAAACAGTTGAAGGAATTAAAAATGGAAATAGAAGCAATCAAGAAAGAACACATGGAAACAACCCTGGATATAGAAAATCAAAAGAAGAGACAAGGAGCTGTAGATACAAGCTTCACCAACAGAATACAAGAGATGGAAGAGAGAATCTCGGGAGCAGAAGATTCCATAGAAATCATTGACTCAACTGTCAAAGATAATGTAAAGCAGAAAAAGCTACTGTTCCAAAACATACAGGAAATCCAGGAGTCAATGAGAAGATCAAACCTAAGGATAATAGGTATAGAAGAGAGTGAAGACTCCCAGCTCAAAGGACCAGTAAATATCTTCAACAAAATCATAGAAGAAAACTTCCCTAACCTAAAAAAAGAGATACCCATAGGCATACAAGAAGCCTACAGAACTCCAAATAGATTGGACCAGAAAAGAAACACCTCCCATCACATAATAGTCAAAACACCAAACGCACAAAATAAAGAAAGAATATTAAAAGCAGTAAGGGAAAAAGGTCAAGTAACATATAAAGGCAGACCTATCAGAATCACATCAGACTTTTCTCCAGAAACTATGAAGGCCAAAAGATCCTGGACAGATGTCATACAGACCCTAAGAGAACACAAATGCCAGCCCAGGTTACTGTATCCTGCAAAACTCTCAATTAACATAGATGGAGAAACCAAGATATTCCATGACAAAACCAAATTTACACAATATCTTTCTACAAATCCAGCACTACAAAGGATAATAAAGGGTAAAGCCCAACATAAGGAGGCAAGCTATACCCTAGAAGAAGCAAGAAACTAATCATCTTGGCAACAAAACAAAGAGAAGAAAAGCACACAAACATAACCTCACATCCAAATATGAATATAACGGGAAGCAATAATCACTATTCCTTAATATCTCTCAACATCAATGGCCTCAACTCCCCAATAAAAAGACATAGATTAACAAACTGGATACGCAACGAGGACCCTGCATTCTGCTGCCTACAGGAAACACACCTCAGAGACAAAGACAGACACTACCTCAGAGTGAAAGGCTGGAAAACAACTTTCCAAGCAAATGGTCAGAAGAAGCAAGCTGGAGTAGCCATTCTAATATCAAATAAAATCATTTTTCAATTAAAAGTCATCAAAAAAGATAAGGAAGGACACTTCATATTCATCAAAGGAAAAATCCACCAAGATGAACTCTCAATCCTAAATATCTATGCCCCAAATACAAGGGCACCTACATACGTAAAAGAAACCTTACTAAAGCTCAAAACACACATTGCACCTCACACAATAATAGTGGGAGATTTCAACACCCCACTCTCATCAATGGACAGATCATGGAAACAGAAATTAAACAGAGACGTAGACAGACTAAGAGAAGTCATGAGCCAAATGGACTTAACGGATATTTATAGAACATTCTATCCTAAAGCAAAAGGATATACCTTCTTCTCAGCTCCTCATGGTACTTTCTCCAAAATTGACCATATAGTTGGTCAAAAAACGGGCCTCAACAGGTACAGAAAGAGAGAAATAATGCCATGCGTGCTATCGGACCACCACGGCCTAAAACTGGTCTTCAATAACAATAAGGGAAGAATGCCCACATATACGTGGAAATTGAACAATGCTCTATTCAATGATAACCTAGTCAAGGAAGAAATAAAGAAAGAAATTAAAAACTTTTTAGAATTTAATGAAAATGAAGGTACAACATACCCAAACTTATGGGACACAATGAAAGCTGTGCTAAGAGGAAAACTCATGGGGTTGGGGATTTAGCTCAGTGGTAGAGCGCTTGCCTAGGAAGCACAAGGCCCTGGGTTCGGTCCCCAGCTCCGAAAAAAAGAACCAAAAAAAAAAAAAAAAAGAGGAAAACTCATAGCGCTGTGTGCCTGCAGAAAGAAACAGGAAAGAGCATATGTCAACAGCTTGACAGCACACCTAAAAGCTCTAGAGCAAAAAGAAGCAAATACACCCAGGAGGAGTAGAAGGCAGGAAATAATCAAACTCAGAGCTGAAATCAACCAAGTAGAAACAAAAAGGACCATAGAAAGAATCAACAGAACCAAAAGTTGGTTCTTTGAGAAAATCAACAAGATAGATAAACCCTTAGCCAGACTAATGAGAGGACCCAGAGAGTGTGTCCAAATTAAAAAAATCAGAAATGAAAAGGGAGACATAACTACAGATTCAGAGGAAATTCAAAAAATCATCAGATCTTACTATAAAAGCCTATATTCAACAAAACTTGAATATCTACAGGAAATGGACAATTTCCTAGACAAATACCAGGTACCGAAGTTAAATCAGGAACAGATAAACCAGTTAAACAACCCCATAACTCCTAAGGAAATAGAAGCAGTCATTAAAAGTCTCCCAACCAAAAAGAGCCCAGGTCCAGACGGGTTTAGTGCAGAATTCTATCAAACCTTCATAGAAGACCTCATACCAATATTATCCAAACTATTCCACAAAATTGAAACAGATGGATCACTCCCGAATTCCTTCTATGAAGCCACAATTACTCTTATACCTAAACCACACAAAGACCCAACAAAGAAAGAGAACTTCAGACCAATTTCCCTTATGAATATCGACGCAAAAATACTCAATAAAATTCTGGCAAACCGAATCTAAGAGCACATCAAAACAATCATCCACCATGATCAAGTAGGCTTCATCCCAGGCATGCAGGGATGGTTTAATATACGGAAAACCATCAACGTGATCCATTATATAAACAAACTGAAAGAACAAAACCACATGATCATTTCATTAGATGCTGAGAAAGCATTTGACAAAATTCAACACCCCTTCATGATAAAAGTCCTGGAAAGAATAGGAATTCAATGCCTATACCTAAACATAGTAAAAGCCATATACAGCAAACCAGTTGCTAACATTAAACTAAATGGAGAGAAACTCGAAGCAATCCCACTAAAATCAGGGACTAGACAAGGCTGCCCACTCTCTCCCTACTTATTCAATATAGTTCTTGAAGTTCTAGCCAGAGCAATCAGACAACAAAAGGAGGTCAAGGGGATACAGATCGGAAAAGAAGAAGTCAAAAATATCACTATTTGCAGATGATATGATAGTTTATTTAAGTGATCCCAAAAGTTCCACCAGAGAACTACTAAAGCTGATAAACAACTTCAGCAAAGTGGCTGGGTATAAAATTAACTCAAATCAGTCAGTAGCCTTCCTCTACACAAAAGAGAAACAAGCTGAGAAAGAAATTAGGGAAACGACACCCTTCATAATAGACCCAAATAATATAAAGTACCTCGGTGTGACTTTAACCAAGCAAGTAAAAGATCTGTACAATAAGAACTTCAAGACACTGAAGAAAGAAATTGAAGAAGACCTCAGAAGATGGAAAGATCTCCCATGCTCATGGATTGGCAGGATTAATATAGTAAAAATGGCCATTTTACCAAAAGCGATCTACAGATTCAATGCAATCCCCATCAAAATACCAATCCAATTCTTCAAAGAGTTAGACAGAACAATTTGCAAATTCATCTGGAATAACAAAAAACCCAGGATAGCTAAAACTATCCTCAACAATAAAAGGACTTCAGGGGGAATCACTATCCCTGAACTCAAGCAGTATTACAGAGCAATAGTGATAAAAACTGCATGGTATTGGTACAGAGACAGACAGATAGACCAATGGAATAGAATTGAAGACCCAGAAATGAACCCACACACCTATGGTCACTTGATTTTTGACAAAGGAGCCAAAACCATCCAATGGAAAAAAGATAACATTTTCAGCAAATGGTGCTGGTTCAACTGGAGGTCAACATGTAGAAGAATGCAGATTGATCCATGCTTATCACCCTGTACAAAGCTTAAGTCCAAGTGGATCAAGGACCTCCACATCAAACCTGATACACTCAAACTAATAGAAGAAAAAGTGGGGAAGCATCTCGAACACATGGGCACTGGAAAAAATTTCCTGAACAAAACACCAATGGCTTATGCTCTAAGATCAAGAATCGACAAATGGGATCTCATAAAACTGCAAAGCTTCTGTAAGGCAAAGGACACTGTGGTTAGGACAAATCGGCAACCAACAGATTGGGAAAAGATCTTTACCAATCTTACAACAGATAGAGGCCTTATATCCAAAATATACAAAGAACTCAAGAAGTTAGACCGCAGGGAAACAAATAACCCTATTAAAAAATGGGGTTCAGAGCTAAACAAAGAATTCACAGCTGAGGAATGCCGAATGGCTGAGAAACACCTAAAGAAATGTTCAACATCTTTAGTCATAAGGGAAATGCAAATCAAAACAACCCTGAGATTTCACCTCACACCAGTGCGATTGGCTAAGATCAAAAACTCAGGTGACAGCAGATGCTGGCGAGGATGTGGAGAAAGAGGAACACTCCTCCATTGTTGGTGGGATTGCAGACTGGTAAAACCATTCTGGAAATCAGTCTGGAGGTTCCTCAGAAAATTGGACATTAAACTGCCTGAGGATCCAGCTATACCTCTCTTGGGCATATACCCAAAAGATGCCCCAACATATAAAAAAGACACGTGCTCCACTATGTTCATCGCAGCCTTATTTATAATAGCCAGAAGCTGGAAAGAACCCAGATGCCCTTCAACAGAGGAATGGATACAGAAAATGTGGTACATCTACACAATGGAATATTACTCAGCTATCAAAAACAATGACTTTATGAAATTCGTAGGCAAATGGTTGGAACTGGAAAATATCATCCTGAGTGAGCTAACCCAATCACAGAAAGACATACATGGTATGCACTCACTGATAAGTGGCTATTAGCTCAAATGCTTGAATTACCCTAGATGCCTAGAACAAATGAAACTCAAGACGGATGATCAAAATGTGAATGCTTCACTCCTTCTCTAAAAGGGGAACAAGAATACCCTTGGCAGGGAATAGAGAGGCAAAGATTAAAACAGAGACTGAAGGAACCCCCAGTCAGAGCCTGCCCCACATGTGGCCCATACATATACAGCCACCCAATTAGACAAGATGGATGAAGCAAAGAAGTGCAGACAGACAGGAGCTGGATGTAGATCGCTCCTGAGAGACACAGCCAGAATACAGCAAATACAGAGGCGAATGCCAGCAGCAAACCACTGAACTGAGAATAGGACCCCCGTTGAAGGAATCAGAGAAAGAACTGGAAGAGCTTGAAGGGGCTCGAGACCCCATAGGTACAACAATGCCAAGCAACCAGAGCTTCCAGGGACTAAGCCACTACCTAAAGACTATACATGGACTGACCCTGGACTCTGACCTCATAGGTAGCAATGAATATCCTAGTAAGAGCACCAGTGGAAGGGGAAGCCCTGGGTCCTGCTAAGACTGAACCCCCAGTGAACTAGACTGTTGGGAGGAGGGCGGCAATGGGGGGAGGGTTGTGAGGGGAACACCCATAAGGAAGGGGAGGGGGGAGGAGGATGTTTGCCCGGAAACCAAAGAATTATTATTAAGTATTAAATAAATTTTAAAAAAAAGAAAAAAATATTGACTGGGTTTATCTATAGAAAATTTCTATATTAATGAGACACTAGACAGATGGCTTGCCTTTTGATGATTTGCCTTTTGACATGCCATGTTAACTTCGACATAAGAATTACAATTTTTACATCCTGTGGCAGATTTATGGTACCTGGTCTACATTGATCTATCCTTGGTCCATTTAAAATTTTGTGCAGGGTGATAAATATGGATTTATGAGCAAAAAAAAACCAATAGTGCTCCCTGTGTGTGTGTGTGTATGTGTGTGTGTGTGCGCGCGCATCCCCTTGTTAATTGTGTTGGCTAGTCTTGTGTCAACTTGACACACAATCCAGAGTTACCCCGAAGGAGAGAACCTCAATTGAGAAAATGCCTCCATAAGATCCCACTGTAGGCAAGCCCGTATGGCATTTTCTTAGTTAATGATTGATGGGAGAGGGCCCAGCCCACTGTGAATGGTTCTCTAAGAAAACAGGCTGAGCAAGCGGTGGTGAGTGAACAAGTGAGCAGCACCCCTCCATGGCTTCTGCATCAGCTCCTACCTCCTGGTTCCTGCTCTGATTGAGTTTCTGCCCTGACTTCCTTCAACAATGAACGGCAATATGGAAGCAAAAATCAAATAAAAACCCTCTCCCCCGGAACTTTCATTTGGGTCATGGTTTTTTGTCACAGCAATAGAAACCCTAAGTCATTAATGTTCCCGACTGGCATGAGACTGACAAGATTCTATTATGTACAGCGACCAGCTCTCTTTACTCCAGAGAAGTAAGCTGTTTTTATTTAGTGATGAAAAATTTAAATTGTAAACAATGTGAAAGGTCTTTGTCTTGCTCTTTCTGAGAACTTTGAATTTTCCCTCAAACAGTTTTCCTTACAAATTGTGTTATCAGGACTAGAAAAACACCTCAGTAGCTATGAATGTTTTTTGGGCAATCATGAGGACTGGGGTTTGGATCCCAGTACTCATGTCATAAGCCAGGCATTCTGCAAACACCCAGAACTCCAACTCTGAGAGAGCTGATGTTCTCTTCTCACTTCCATATGCTCACAGGCATGGCTCCCTCCATAAATGTGTGTACATTCACAAATATACCACACACACACACACACACACACACACACACACACACAATCTTTGGAAGTCTGTACTATGTACCACTGGGTGCTTCTGCAGAGGCTGCCTTGTGGATTTTCACTGACACTCTGGACAGTTCACACATTGTCACTTACAGACTCACTTTAGAATGCTGACTCTTTTAGCCATTTTTCAGCCATTGATCTGGTGACATGCTTTGGTTGCCTAGGACAGGAGATCGTCTCTGACTAATAATCTATGATCAAATTATTACTACTTTTTTCCCTTTGGCCTAAGCATAAGAATCCCCAGGACTGACTAGTGTTGCAAACAGAGTTTAAGATTGTTCACTGATTGTACTGGTTGGTGTGGTCACCCCACAGAGGGGAGACGATTGCATCTGTAAACCGGTGTTTTCCAATGTGCTTTCTGGGTTTTTCCATCTGTGATTCTAAGTGTGAAACGCTGGTTCCCAATGTAAAAACATTCCTCAGCTGTTTGGGTTTCTGAAAACACCACTAGAAACTTCGTAAAAATATTCGTGAAAATCCAAATGTGCATGACTTTTGAATATTAAAAAAGATGGAAGTCTCGCTGTCTAACCAAGGTAGCCCTTGAACTCACTATATATCCCAAGCTGACTACAGACTCAAGATGATCCTCCTGCCTCAGACTCCCAGACCCCAGGATCACAGGCATGACTCACTATGCTTGAGAAAAACATGCATATGTTAATATACTTTGTAATTCTGGCTTTTAAAGTCCTTTTTGTCTGTCTCTTGGTGAGCCAGGCCAGTGACTACAATGGAGGCATTTGTGAAGACTCCCAGGTACTCTACATGTGCACATGTGTGTGCAAGTGGGTGCCCACAGGTGAGCATTTCATGTGCTGAATCCCCGAAGAGAATCTCTGTGCTTTCCTTTGGCAGAAGGAACTTTAACTGAACACTTACTGCAACCCACAGATACTTGAAAGCATAGCGCACACCATTCTTCACCATATTCCTGTGAGGGAGGACTGTTGCTGCTCCCATTTTCACAGATAAGCAAGCAGAGCCAGGGAGGTTAAACAGCTTCCTCACATTCACAGCGCTAATAAGGGACAGGATTGGAATCCAAACCCAGGCCTATCTGAGCCCAGAGCCATCTCCTCGCCGTTGCCTGATCTCAGTGGGATACTCGGGATACTTGTACGACTCTCACAGTACCTTTCTGTGCATGCGTGTGGGCAAAACTCCTTCAAGAAGTACTATGAAAAGAAAGATGCATGTAAAGTGCCTGCCTGCCTAGACAACGAGGAGCTTGGAGATGTGTACACATACATGCCATCATTCCAAGACCAAGGCACAAGAATCTCTAGCAGTCAGAACACTGTCCAATGCCTCTTTCCAATCATAGCCTGCCCCTGTGCACACCAAACTAGCAGCTTCTCTGGCTTCACAGCAACACACAGCTTTTCCATTTCCAGAGTGTGTGCGGAATTGGCAATAGACACTCCTCTGTGGCTTCTTTTGAAATTTTTTATTACATTATTTATATGTATGTATGTGTCTTTCTTTTCAGGGTGTGTGTGTGTGTGTATATGTGTGCGTGTGTGTTTGTATATGTGTGTGTATGTGTCTGTGTATGTATATGTGTGTATGTGTGTGTATGTGTGTGTATGTGTGTGTGTGCATGTATATGTGTGCGTGTGTGTTTGTATATGTGTGTGTATGTGTCTGTGTATGTATATGTGTGTATGTGTGTGTATGTGTGTGTATGTGTGTGTGTGCATGTATATGTGTGTGTGTATGTGTGGGTGTATGTGTGTGTGTGCATGTATATGTGTGTGTATGTGTGGGTGTATGTGTGTGTATATGTGTGTGTGTGTGCATATGTGTATGTGTGTGTATATGTATATGTGTGTGTGTGCGTACAACTTCTAAGATGTGAGTCTCTCCTTAGCCACGTGGGATCCGCAGGTTGTCAAGCATATTGGCAAAGTGACATCACCCGCTGAGCGTTCTCACCATCCCTGCTGCTTTTACTTGAAACGATTGCTGTGGAGATTATCTATGCTGCTCTTCTGGGGGCTCTCCTGTGTGTTTGGAAACACAAGGACATGTCTCTTCTGTACTGTCGTTCAGTGTTGAGGATTGAACCCAGAACCTTGGGCATCCCAAGCAAGCACCTTCCCGCTGAGACACCTCTCCGGTGACTTGGGATAGCTTCTCCAATCTGGCACTCCCTTTTGGCTTCAGAAGTAATATTTTTAAAGCAGAACGTTGGGAAAGTGAGGAGAGCTCACAACGGAATTCTGCTACCCAGAGATAACCATTAAAGCTCTCAGTATACCCTCACAGTGTGCTTCTCTAGGACTGTGTGATTGCTAGCTTGGGATTATAGGGATGCTTTTTGAAAAATAAGCTGTTATTTTCTCCCAGTAGTTCATACCAACATTCCTCATGTCATCCAATATCCATTCTTCTGTAATGATTTACGAATATTTTAAGTGCTTTTATTTTCAAGATTATTCCTTTTTTAAATGCTGATTGTAGGGACATACATAAAGCATTCACAAGACACAGACCGGCATGACAGAAACCTTGTCTCCCTCCCAGCTCCAGGCTCCTCAGAGATCGGGGCCTTCCCTTCCAGTGTGTTACTCTGAGGCTATTCTGTGCAGATATAAATAGATATGGGGACAAGATGTTTTCCCTTCCTTACGCACAAATGTCAGCACACTGAGCTAATTTTGCCCTCCGCTTCCTTTGCCTGAGGTTTCTGGGAGAATGCTTTGTATTAGTATTTAAAGAGCTTGCTTTTTTTAATCATATGATTCAATGCTTGCAAGAATACAGACAGAGTACAGCTACACTGGGAGGCCATTTTTCATCTGATCGGCAAACCAAAATGCTGTTCTGCCTCATCAGTGACAGAGCTCACATGACAGAGGGTGACAGGCTGCTCTTACCTCTGCAGAGAGAAGTCAGGCAGCGCTTATCAAAGCGTTCATGAGCCCTGACCAGCATCTCCATGTTTAGGACTCTTTTCCCTATGCACTACCCCCACATGTAACATGGGGTCCACACATGGGTTTTGTTGCTTTTGTTTTCCTTAGAAATATTAAATCATAAGTGCCCAAAGCCTTGCTCAGTGCATACATGCATTTCTTTCTTCTTTTATCTTAATTGCATTTCAATTTACATTTTAAATGTTATCCCATTTCCTGGTTTCCCCTCCAGAAACCCTCTATCCCACTCCCCCCAACCCCACCCCTGCTTCTATAAGGGTGCTCCCTCACCCACCTATCCACTCCTTCCCACTTCCCCTCCCTGACATTCCCCTATACTGGGGCACCGAGCCTTGCTTGACAGGACCAAGGGCCTCTCCTCGCATTGATGCTTGACAAGGCCATCCACTGCTATATATGCAGATGGGGCCATAGGTCCATCCCTGTGTACTTTTGGGATGGTGGTTTAGTCCTTGAGAGCTCTGGGGAGTCTGGTTGGTTGATATTGTTGTTCTTCCTATGGGGTTGCAAACCCCTTCAGCTCCTTCAGTCCTGTCTCTAACTCCTTCATTGGGGATTCTGTTCTCAGTTCAATGGTTGGCTGCGAACATCCACCTCTGTATTTGTAAGGCTCTAGCAGAGCCTCTCAGCAGGCATACATATCAGGCTCCTGTCAGCAAACACTTCTTGGCATCTGCAATATTATCTGGGTTTGGTGGCTGCATGTGGGTTGCATCCCCATGTGGGGCAGTCTCTAGATGGCCTTTCGGTCTCTGCTCTACACTTTGTCTCTGTATTTCCTCCTGTGAGTATTTTTGTTCCTCCTTCTAAGAAGGTCTGAAGCATGCACACTTTGGTCTTCCTTTTTCTTGAGCTTCACGAGGTCTGTGGATTGTATCTTGGGTAATTTGAGCTTTTGGGCTAATATCTGCTTATCAGTGAGTACATACCATGTGTGTTCTTTTGTGATTGGGCTACCTCATTCAGGATGATATTTTCAAGTTCCATCTATTTGAAGAAGTCAAATCAAATGTTTTTTTCCTCTGATATTTTTGAGATGGCTGGCAATCTTCCCTTTCCCTGGGGGTTGGGATGACAGACATGTGCTGCAATGCTCAACATCTTATTTTGAAAAGCAACAAAGTACCACATACAAAAATTTCTAATGTGGACAACAAAATACACAGAGGAAGGAAGGTGTGAATACCGTCCTTGATACCACAAATGAGGTAGTCACAATGCCCAAGTTGGGGGAAATTGCAGACGTATCAGACTTGGAGTACAATGGGATGAACATCAGAGTGGGAGGACCACCGTGATGATCAAAGTACCTCTCTCGCCAGGTAAGGACAGAACTTCAGTGTGTTAATAGAGAAACGCTGGTTAATAGACTTTCAAACCTCAAGAACTATCTTTAAAATATTTCCCTTGGCCTGAAAGTTACAAGTATAACATTGCCAAAGAAGGAATGTTTCTACCTTCTGTGAACACCACTAGAAACAAACATCATTTAAAAAAAAATCAAGGTAGGTAGCCCAATGGCTCAGCAGGTAAAAACAGTTGCTTTCCAGTCTGAAGACCTGAGTTTGATCCCTGAGCCCCACCTGAAGGAAGGAGAGAACAGACTCCTTCAAGTTGTCCTCTGACCCACACATGCACATTGTGGCGCATGCCACCCTCCCCTCCCCTAGGTAAACAGATAAAATCTGATGATGGTGATGATGCTGATGGTGATGACGATGGCTGAGCTAGTAAGATCGTTTGCTGTTGAAGTGTGAGGAACTGAGTTTGAAATCCAGACATAGTTGTGATCCTGTCAGGGACAGTGATGGTTCAGGCTTACTGCTATCAGCCTAGCTCCAGATTCAGGGAGAGAGCCATCTCTAAGGAAGAGGGTGGTGAGAGCTAGAACTGCCTTCCTCTGGTTTCTGCATGCATAATCATGGGTTCACACCTAGACACACATGTGTGCACACCATACACACATACATACACCAACTATGAAAAAATCTAGAGACTGTGGCAAATTCTTCTGGCACAGTGAGGTAAAGTGGATTATTAAATAACCCACTCTTTAGTAGTGTAGTCTGCACCTGCCCCAGAGTCTTCTGCCTTCTCCGGGCATCTTTGTAACCGACTGAGGTAAAACTTTCCCGAACATGAGTGTTTCAGTAATTCGAAGCTGTTCTGTACACAAGTGTGTACCTACTAACGCCTGTAACAGAGTATTTAAAAGCTAAATGTCAATGAAGAGAGGTAAGCTGCCCAGTAAAAGTAGCAGTCCTAAAATTCCTCCTGTGGCATAAGCAAGATACGGACCAAGAGAAAGCTCAGACTTCCCAGGGTCCCATTTCACCACCAAACAGTGCCGGGTTGCGGTTAAGCTGGTCCAGCCGGAACTAGAAGTTCTGGCGGTTTTTAGGATCTTGGGGCAGGAAAGAAGATGCAGGCAGGAAAAGCTGGGTGCTGCGTTAGAGTGGAGACAGGGATCACCAGACACGCGTGTGCAGGTACCTGGGACAGGCCTCTGTGAGCAGAGCTGCCCTGCCTCTCCAAAGAGGAGCCTGAGTAAAGAAGGTAGATGCAAAAGGTAGATGCTAGCCAGTCCGACTTGACCTTCCCGTGACTCCTGTCTGAGATTTCAGTACCTTGTCTGCGCCCCAAGTCTGGTGTGGGAGGGCAGATTTTTTTCCCCATGTGTTCTGTAATTGCCTGTGGTCAGGCCTGAGAGATCACACACAGGGTTTTGGGCAGAGGTCAATCTCCTCACTAAGAAATAATTTAAATCTTCCTCACCAGGGTATGCACTATTTATGGGAAACCCACACAATGTTTTACAAGATATCGGAGAAACCTGATTCTGGTGGCAGCATGATCAAGAGATAGAATCGTTGGAAATAGATGATTTCCTTGAAATTAATGATTGAAGAGAGTGTAGGCTTTAAAGAATGTGGTGGCAGCGGGGCTAGCAACTCGGAAGCCATTATTGTCCCTAGATCTGACTGAGCATGGGAAAGCATGGGAGAGCCTCTCCTTGAAGGAGGTGCTGTTCAGTAGCTGAATAAAACTTCCAAGCTACAGTCCAGCAAGGTGCCTGGGCTGCAAGTCCCCAAAGGAGTGACACATTGAAGAAACCATCTGTCTTTTGCTAGTGCTTTTTATCTGCCTCACCCAAGTGAAGCCAGAGGGCCAGGAGACCTGTTTGATGTGTCTGTGATGGAGTAGGTCATGAGGAGTGGAGGAAGAAGAGAAGGTTGAATCGGGAAGGCAAACCAAATGTCCAGCTCAGCACCTTCACTGTGGTGCGGGATTACATGCATGTTCAGTTACTGCATGACTACATGCATGCTCAATCACTGCATGACTGCATGCATGTTCAGTCACTGTGGAACTACATGCATGTTCAATCACTGAGGGACTGCATACACATTCAGTCACTGTGGGACTACATGCATGTTCAATCACTTTAGAATCACATGCATGCTCAATGTGGCATTTGTCATGTAGCTAGTTTGTTTTCCATATATCTTTTACTTATTATTAAGCATTAAACTAAATATTTTCATGCCTATTCTAATTTCTACAAGCATGGCTAATACAACCTTCAGGAAGCTAGCACATGCTGCATGCCAACCGTCTTGTCTGTCTGTATCTTCGTTAACTGTAGCCATTATCACCAATTTTTGCCAGTTTAATAGAGGAGAATTATGTCTTCCTGTTTTGATCAGTATGTCTGGTTTCTAGTTAAAATTACAAGACAAGTTGCTCTTGTCACGCAGCATCATATATGACCCTGGAGCTTCCCAGCTGAAAAGGGCCTCTTCATGTCTACTGGTGAAGCTCACAGCTCAGAGTTTTGGTTATTGCCCTAGAATCTTGATTTAACATAGGGCAGGCAAGCAAAGACAATCAGATATTTGAGGAAAGCCACATGGAGAGAAACATGACAAAACACACACACAAGATTATAATTGTCTTTTGTAAGGGAATGGGTTGGATACTTGTATGAAGGTTTGTGTGTGTGTGTGTGTGCGTGTATATGTGTGTGTTGTGTGTGTGTGCGCCAGGAGTCAACCTTGGATATTGTTCTTGAAGAGCCTTGTTTTTAATCCTTTTTTTTTTGTTTCTTTAGGGATGGAGTCTTTCATTGGGGCCTGGATAGTTAGACTAAAATAATTTTTTTTTAAAAAGTAATTTTGCAGGTTGGAAATGTGCGTAAGTGGGTCTTGTTGCCAAGTTCAATGACCTGAGTGTGATCCTTGGAAACCATATGGGGAAGGAGCCAGTTGGTTCCTGGAAGCTGGCCTCTGACCTCCACTTGTGCCCATCCCTAGTGAATGAATACATGGAAAATTAAAATAATTTGGAGACAACAAACAGTGTGGGCCTGGGGAGATGATAGTTCACTTGGTAAGTGTGCAAGCGTGAGGACTCGAGTTGTCTCAGCACCCAGGCATGAATGAAATCCCTGTAATTTCATTGAGGAGGCATGCCATTCCTGGGGTCCCTGGCCACTCAGCCTACCATAACTGTCCAGGCCCCAGTGAAAGATCCTGTCTCAAAAACAAAAACAAACAAAAACAAGGTATAAGGCTCTTCAGGAATGATATCCGAAGTTCATCTGTGGGCTCCCACAAGCATACATACATGTATGGACATCCCACACATATGCAAACCTTCATACATGTATCTACCCTAGTCCCCTACAACAGACAATTAAGATCTTGCATTTTTGTTTGTATTAGGAGACTGACTCCTTAAGGCTTATGCCAAGGAGTGGTATTGTTGGGACACAATGGAAGGTCTACTCTTAAGCTTTTTGTGAATTCTCCACACTGACTGCCACATACCACCACACCAGTTTGCAGCCAAACCAAGAATGAGTGAGAGTGAGGATCCCCTCTCAGCCTCCTTGTCAGCATATCTTGTCATGGTCTTCTGACTGGGGTCAGATGAAACCCCCCAAAGTCTTTTAAATTTGCATTACCCCAATTGCACAAAAGAACAAACACTTTTAAAAGGTATTTTTCAAAAGGTATTTCTTATGTTTCTTATGTGTTTTTATTCCTTCTTGAGAAAATGCTATGCAAATTCACATCTATTCTGTGCTTCCTCTTCATGCTGAAGACGTCTCTCCTGGTTTGTCCTCCTATGACCATAGTCCTCTGGTGTCTTTTCGTGGCGTCAGGAAAGTCAGACTTCAACACAGTGAGCAAACCTGGGGGAACCTGAGGCAAGGGAAATGGGAACGTGGTACAGGAGGCTGCCACCTTACAGAAAGGAAAGGGCCAGGGAGGGAGCAAGGTCAAGCTATGTAGTTCGAGGGTATAGCACCAGGAACTCACTTCCTCTTACTATACCCTACCTCCCAGGTTTGCTAACACTTCCGACAATAGCGACAATAGCGTACCGGAGCTGGGGACTCAGCCTCAAACACTCGATGAGCACGTGGCAGACATTTCCTACTGAGACAACACCACCTCCATGAAAACCATAAAACTGATCCCCTTAAGGCTCTGCCTCCCAAGACATCGCAAACCAAGCTTTCAACTTAGAAATTGGGGACCTCCTAGAAGTCTTTGTGTACCCTAAGAGCCATAGAAATCCTACCTCTAGCCGCTGGCCAATTATTTCATGGCTAACATTTGTAAAGCAGTTGACGAGTGATGTCTCCTAAACTTTAACGTACATGTAATTAGCTTGGGAGCAATGTTCGTATAATGAAGATAATTTATATCCTTTGCCTGGGACCCTGCTCTGGCCCCTCCCAGCGTCCTCATGTTCCCCTCGGGCTTAGCTTCCCTAAGCCACCATCACTGACCCTGTTTCTTTATCCCTTTGCTCCGTGGATGAAAAACACTCAGACAGCTTTATTACTTTAGAACTGGTCAGACAGCACAATCGCTGTGCACAGAATCCCCTGCACTAAACTTATCAGCTAGCCTGTATCAGCAAGCCTCCATCTCGGGTGCCGCTGGTTCTAGCTTCCCTGAGAGCTTACGTGCTTGTTCCGTGCTTCTTCCAAAGCCTGCCTGAAAAGCGCCTTCTCTTTCCGGGCATCTCTTTTTCCTCCCGGTACCCGGAAGCTCCACATGTCCTTTCTGCCTAGCAATTGATCTCGGTCTCCTTTATTGATCAAATCAAGAGCCAATTAGAGAACCAGACTTTAGTATCAGCACCTCCCCCTGATACTGTTTCGAGAAATATTGAATTTTCAGATGGGCAATTACCTCTGGACAAGTAAAAGAAAATGGGCAAATGTTACCATCTGTTCACCTGAAGCCTTTTGAATTTTAGTAAGAGAAAAATAAAAGATAGCACCCATCCATTAGTGCATGGCCTGCCAGCCATCTCTCTGTAAATCTGGAAAACACAAATTGGCATTACCCAAAATTCAGAGAATCCTGGGATTGTAGAACTGTAGCCTGGGAGTGTTTGTTTACTCCCTCATTTCTACAGCTCCCACGGAAATGAGCACATTTACATGGTGTCCCAGGAAGCACACACGTGCACACGTGCATGCGTGTATGCACATACACTCTCACACACACACACTGCGTGCTCATGCGGGCACATACACATGAACACGCAACGCACTCGCACACATGCGCACACTCATACGTACATTTTAGCAAAACAAAGGTTTCATCAGAACTTGCAATACTCAATTTTGTTGTTGTTATAATTAAATATTTCAAAGTCTGGAAACAATCCATGGTACTAGGGTTAGTGCACTAAACCTTTTGCTTCAGACACACTAATGTAGTGAGGCTGCTTCACTTCACAAATGTTCACAAGCTTAGAGTGGGAACAGCACTCATCTAAAAATCATGTGGCCAGGAAGAGTAGACCTCACAGTTAGCACTTACACACTAGACCTCTTGCTTCTCGGCCTTTTGACTAAGATCAAGTGTAGTATACGTTAGACTTCTAATTCAATGGTATATCCACTGTGGCCCACTATATGGCAAAGTGTTTGCTGGAAATCACTAGGGAGGTTCTTCAGAAAATGGGAAATAGATCTACCTGAAGACCCAGCTATACCACTCTTGGGCATATTCCCAAAAGATGCCTCACCATGCCATAGGGACACATGATCCACAATGTTCATAGCAGCCTTGCTTGTGATAGCCAGAAGCTGGAAACAACCCAGATGTCCCACGACAGAAGAACGGATACATAAAATGTGGTTCATTTACACAATAAAATACTACTCAAGTATAAAGAATGAGGACATCATGATTTTGCAGGCAAATGGATGGAACTAGAAAATGTCATCCTGAGTGAGGTAACTCAGACCTGAAAGGACATGCATGGTATGTTCTCAGTAATAAGTGGATATTAGCTAAAGAAAAAAGCACAGATTACCCAAGATACAGTCCACAGAACTCAAAAAGTTTAAAAGCTGAAGGTCCAAGTGAGGACACCTCAGTCTCACTTGGGAGGGAGAAGAAAGCAATCACAAGAGGGGAGGGAGGGATCTGGGAGGGAAATGGGACAGGACATGGGGGAGGGGAGGAGAACAAGATCTGGTATTGGGTGGGGGAAAAGGACTGAAGCCCTGAGGGCCAGCAGAAAAATTGGAAACAGCAACCTTGGGAGAAAGGAGGTTGGAGGAACCCACCAGAATTACCATAGACCTGGGAGGTGAGGGACTCACAGGGGGACCCTAGATGAAAGGCTCTACAGTGGGGAGAGAGAACTTATTGAACCCACCTCCGGCAGAAAGACAGGGCATCAAGTGGGGGGGTGGGGTTGCTATCCCACAGCCAAAGCTCTGACCCATAATTGTTCCTGTCTGAAAGAACTGCAGGGATGGAAATGGAAAAGAGCCTGAGGAAAAGAAGGTCCAGTGACAGGCCCAAAGGGGGATCCAGTTCAAGGGAAGGCCCAAGGCCTGACACCATTACTGAGGCTGTGGAGAGCTCACTAAAAGGGACCTGTCATGACTGCCCTCTGAAAGGCCCAACAAGCAGCTGAAAGAGTCAGATGCAGATATGTGCACCCAACCAATGAACAGAAGCTGCTGGCCCCTCTGGTTGAATTAGGGAAAAGCTGGAGGAAGCTGAGGAGGAGGGTGACCCTGTAGGAGGACCAGCAGTCTCAATTAACCTGGACCCCTGGGATCTCTCAGACACTGGATCACCAAGCAGGCAGCACACACCAGCTGAGATGAGGCCCCCAACACATATTCAGCAGAGGACTCCCGGGTTTGGGTTCAGTCAGAGAAGATGCACCTAACCCTCAAGAGACTGGAGGCCCCAGAGAGTAGGGAGGGGGTAAGGAGGTGGGAATATGCTCGTGGAGACAGAGAGGCAGGAAGGAGGTATGGGATGTGGAACAGTTGGAGGATGGACTGGGAGGGGAATCAAATCTAGAGTATAAAAAAAGAAAAAGATTAAATTTAAAAAATGTAGCTAGACAAAGTGGACCTCAAAGTTAGCACTTAAACACTAGACTTCTAATTCAATGGTATATCCACTGTGGCCCACTGTTCAGCAAATTGTTTCATAGATCCCAGCCAGTTTTCCCCCAGAACAGAGGGATCTATTTGTAATACCTAGATTGTTTGCTTAGTCAAAATATATTGAAGGGCACGTATGTCTTTTCCCCGAACACTCCACTAGGTGGCAGTGTAAACTCTTCTGACACTGAGTCCCTCTTGAGTTCAACTGAGATGAGTTCACATTTGCCATCGGCATCTGCACCTCTGTCCTGTAACTTTCCGAACTGGTATTGCTTTGTAGGAAAGCTGAGAATTATTCTCACCCTGGAGAAACTATTATGTAGTGACTTTATCATTTTCAAAAGAAATAATCTGCTTTGTAAAATAACCCAACTTTTGAAACGGGATACAGAATTAATCAGAGAGGTCTCAAAAGATGAAACAGAGAGAGAGAGAGAGAGAGAGAGAGAGAGAGAGAGAGAGAGAGAGAGAGAGAGAGAGAGAGAGAGACGCTTAAAGAAATATTCAAATCCTTAATCAGGGAAATGCAAATGAAAACGACTCTGAGATTCCATCACACCTGTCAGAATGGCTAAGATCGCTAACACGAATGACGGCTCATGCTGGAGACAATGTGAGGAAGGGGAACACTCATCCACTGGTGCTGGGAGCACAGACTTGTACAGCTCCTGTGGAATCAGTGTGGTGGTCCTTGGGAAACTGGATCATGTGTTTAGATCTACTTGGGCATATACCCAAGGGACTCTACATCCCACTTCAGCGACACTTGTCCATCCACATTTTTTTTTGCTAGTTTATTATAATAGCCAGAAATTGGAAACAGCCTAGATGTCCACCAACTGATGACATGTTGGTGTTGGGTAACTGGTGGATAATGAACATGTGGGACATTTACAAAATGGAATATTACTCAGATGTTTAAAAAAAGAAATTATGAAATGTGTAGGTGACCAGATGGAGTTAGGAAAAAAAAATCATCCTGAGTGAAGTGAACCCAGGCCTAAAAAGCCAAATACTGCAGGTTTTCTCCTATATGTACATGTAGGCTCTTAAACCTTTGATATGCATGCTAGGATTTATATTACCGCAGAAGTTAGATATTGACTAAGGAACTGGTGGGGTGAGAGAGAGGAGGATCCTTCAAGGAAGGAAAAAAAACCCAATATATTGTTATGAAGAGACAGGGTAGGGGCTGCAGTGGGAGGATTTAATGGGAAAGTTAATGAAAAGAAGGTTTGGTAGTTTAGATGAGAATGACCCCCATAGGTTTGAATGCTTGGTTTTACAGTTAGTGGAACTATTTGGGAAGGATTAAGAGGTGTGGCCTTGTTGGAGGAGGTGTGGCCTTGTTAGAGGAGGTGTGGCCTTGTTGGAGGAGGTGTGGCCTTGTTGGAGGAGGTGTGGCCTTATTGGAGGAGGTGTGGCCTTATTGGAGGAAGTGTGGCCTTGTTGGAGGAGGTGTGGCCTTGTTGAAGAAGGTGCAGACTCGTTGGGAGAGGTGTGTTTCTGGGGAGTGGGCTTTGACATTTCAAAAACCCATGCCAAGCCCAGTCTCTATTTCTCATCCTGTTGCCTGCAGATCAGCCATGCCTGTCTGTTTTCTGCCATGATGATCTTGGACTAGCTAGCCCTCAGAAATTGTAAGCAAGTCTCCAGGTAAACGCTTTTTAAAAATGAGAGTTGCCTTGGTTATGGTGTCTCTTCACAGCAACAGTAACTAAGACGGGAGAGGGTAAAGGTGGGAATATGGGAGGGACAAGTAAGACTGAGGGTTACCTGAAGGCCATATGGTAGCCTACTACTGTAGAAACTTCCTACAATATAAACACGTATAAAAAAAAGCTTGAATGGAGTCGACAAACAGTGGCTGAGACAATGTTCCACTAAACATCTTATGCACAAGTGAAGCTCTCCAGTTCTGGGAATAAGTTATATCTAGTTGACTCGTGTGATAAAAGGGTGCCCGGGAAACCCCAGACCCCTCTGGCGATTGCCAAGGTTGTTGACTACTGATGGTGATGCTCTTGCTGAAGACAACACTTACATAACTCACTGAACAGAGAGAGCAGAGAAGTCATGCTGGGGCTTAGCTAGGGGTGTTGCCTCTACTGGCTTGTTCACAGTACTGTACTCTGTACACAGTTAGAGGAGAGAGGTACCCATCAATCTAGCTTTCAACCCTGAGATTACAGTGATGACCTGCCGGCTGGTGGCACAGTGGGAGTTACCAACTACTCTCTGAGTAGGTTTGAGGCCCATTCCATCCATGACACTGCTTAAATGGCCAAGAACTTGAGGCTGAATAAGCCATGGTCCTAGGAGAAAACCAAATACTACTGTTCTGCTAAAGGAACACAGCCAACGGGATGACTCCCAGTGATATTCTATTATACCCATAGACCAATGTCTCACTCAGCCATTATCAGAGAAGCTTCTTGTGGCCGGTGGGAACTAACACAGAGACCCACAACTGGTTGATGATATACAGACAGTGAGAGATTTTGGAGTATTCAGTCCAAAAATGGGATGTTTTCATCAAATCCTCACCTCAGGCTCAGGGAACTCTGCAGAGAAGGTGAAAAGATTTTAAGAGCCAAAGAGGATGGAGGACAAAGAAACACCATCCTCCTGGAGCTACGGGGCTGATGAGCACTGTGGCAGCACACACAGGGGCTGCACAGGTTCAAGTCACAAGGGGTCCCAGCACTGACAGTGGGGAGGTGGACATGGGGTCCCAGCACTGTCAGTGGGGAGGTGAACATGGGGTCCCAGCACTGACAGTGGGGAGGTGGACATGGGGTCCCAGCACTGACAGTGGGGAGGTGGACATGGGCTCCCATCCCTAACCAAGAAGCTGCCTGCAACTGATGCTCACTTGCAAAGGAAAAATTCGTTTTCTCCAATGGAATCTCACTGGGTCTATCAATCGCATTTCAGGTTAGGCCCTAGATGCTTAACACAAACCAAACTCAAAGCCTGGTCAGAATAGATTGGCTGAAAATTATTCTCAATTAAATTTTTATTTAAAGAATAAAAAAAAAAGAAAGTTTCGGCTTTGCATGATATTTTTTCTTAGCTGTACCACTAGTTAGTGATCTCTCTCTTTCTCTATTTCTCTCTCTCACTTTTTTGTTCTCTTCCTCCCTTCTACTCGCCCCTTCCTCTCTCCTTCTCCAGGAAAGTTAACTCCAGAAGCTCTTTTTCGTTGGAGAACCTTGATAAATACAATAAGGGGATAGTTAATAGAGATAGTTGAAATGATCAGCTTAGCATACAAAAAAAGAAATTTTGTGCAAATGGAAAGATAACTCGAGAGCATTACTATCTTCCCCCATCCTAGTTGCCCTTCTCTGAGGCCTTGAGAAAGGAGGTACTCAGCTACTCTCTGCTCTGCTGTGTCCCTAATGCTGGCCACAACTTGTGACACATCATAAGAACTTAATAAATTTTTCGGCTGAATTAATGAACTGTTTTGAAATCTTACAAACAGAAGAAAAGAGGAACACTTAGTGTCACAGGATCAGGAAAAATATTATGACAAGATTGGGAAACAGTGAGGACCTCAGGATTGAAAGCATTTGGGGTTAGAACAGTTAACCCCTAATATGGCAATGCAGGCTGCTGAGTTTTGGGGACTTAACCTGTGAGCAGCAGGGAGCTGGCAGGTGGTCCCCAGAAGGATTAGATCCGTGTCCTTGGAAGTAAATCCCAGAACTTTCTCAAGTTATTGTAGAATTTAAAAGCTTTTATGTTTATCATGGGCCTGAGTGAATTTTAAATCAAAATTTATCCCCTATTTTTGATACATGGATACAGATTAAAACCAAGGTCCAGTCATGGCCCCACTGGTTAGACCTCTTTTCATCTCCAGCACCTTATTTATTTCTCAGCGGCTTTAACTATCGGCGTTGACACAAGGACGGCTTTGCTCTAGTATGGCGAATGAAGGGAGGGAGTCACTGTTGCTCTCGGCCACTAGGGTAGGGCAAGCAGAAGAAGCAAAAACATGTAAAGACTGAGCAACTAGTCACCGAGTACATTATTAGAGTTAACAACAAAGTTTTAAGTTTATCAAGGCTATTGGACACAGTATTAACATAACTCACTGTGCTTCTCTAAGATACCAAAAGAAAATACAATGTAATAAAATTTGATGGCACCGGGAAATACTAAGTTGCAAGAAACCTAACACAACGAATGTCCTGGAAGTTCTAGAACTACTGAGAGACAGGAAATGAAACCCAAATTAATAAAGGACCACACTGTGTTCGTGGGTTAAAGGCAATCCTGTACAAATTTCACTTCCCACCAATCCCCCTTCAGATTCCCTGCAGTTCTGATGAGAATGTTCATTGTGTATTTCAACAGAGAGATCCATTTAAAATTTCATGTGGAAATGCAAAACATTAGGAATAGAGAAGGCACGCACTGAAAAAAAGGCGCAAAGCTTGGGACCCACTCTATTGGATATGAAGATTTATAGTGTTTATACTGCTGCCTATCCAAATATGTACTGATGGAGGACAATATCGAGACAAAAAAGAAAGCCATGCTTGTGTATGGCGACTGAGCACAGGAGGAGGGGCTGTTTGAATGCTGTTGGGAAAACTGATCAGCCTCATTCGTGTCATAAAAACAAATTCTGGGTGCAGCCAAATTTCCATGTGAAAGGCAAATTTGTAAAATGGTAAGCTGAAGGCTAAAATGAACCGGAGGTTAAAGAGCTCCCAGAGTTCTTGCAGAGGATCAGGGTTCAATTCCCAGCACCTACAGAGCAGCTAACAGTCATCTGTGACTAGTTCCTGGGGATTTGACAGCCTCTTCTGGCTTCCAGAGACACTGCATGGACATGGTGTGTATACATGCATATAGGAAGGCAAAATGCCCATGGATGTAAAACAAAAATAAAGACATCTTTAAAAAGGGGTAAACTGGTTAGAAACAAGACGGAAATGTGTCTTACTAGCATGGAGTGGGAAAACACTTCCTTTTCTCTTTAAGTTCCATTAACTTTTCTTCCTCCTCCTCCTCCTCTTCCTCTTCCTCCTCCTCCTCCTCCTCTTCCTCCTCCTCCTCTTCCTCCTCCTCCTCCTCCCCCTCCTCCTCCTCCCCCTCCTCCTCCTCCTCTTCCTCCTCCTCCTCCTCCCCCTCCTCCTCCTCCCCCTCCTCCTCCTCCTCTTCCTCCTCCTCCCCCTCCCTCCCCCTCCCCTCCCCCTCCTCTTCCTCCTCCTCCTCCTCTCCTTCTGTTTTGTTTTTGTTTTTTTCCAGACATTGTTTCTTTGTGTAGCTTGACTCTCCTCAAACTCACCCTGTGGACCAGGCTGGCCTTGAACTCAGAGATCTGCCTGCCTCTGCCTCCAAAGTGCTGGGATTAAAAGCATGCCACACCATTGCCTGTCCATTAACATTCCTTTAATTTTAAATTTAATGTAATCGTTGTGGGAAGATTTCTTAGAAAGAAAAAAAATCACGACAGCAAATTTGGAGATACACACACACACACACACACACACACACACACACACACACACTCACTAAACCTCAGCATAAAGGATGACAGAGCATGGAGCTGGAGAGGTGGATCAGCTGTAAGCAGAGGACCTTAGTTCGCTTCCTCATAACCTCCTGTCATTCCAGCTCCAGGCTTTTGGCTTCTGTGAGTACCTGCACATGTGTGATGCACACACAGACATACACATGAATAAAAATAGAGAAATTAAAAAAATACATTCAGAAGGGTTGGGGATTTAGCTCAGTGGTAGAGCGCTTGCCTAGCAAGCGCAAGGCCCTGGGTTCGGTCCTCAGCTCCAGAAAAAAAAAAAAAAAAACAATAAAAGCAAGCTGATCATTTTTTTAAAAAAATACATTCAGGTAGAGCAACCCATATGAAACAGAACCAGGGAGCTTACCACTTGTTGCCAACTTGGTCCACATAGTAACTTCGAGACTATCTAAAAAGAAAAGCCACCACCACACCACCCAAAAAGAAAAGAAAATATAAAGTATAAACTCAGAGGCAACTTCCACAATCCTTACACTTGGTGAAAGGTCAGTATCCAAGATCTGCTCAGGAGCTCACACCCCCTCTTCAGAAAGTTCAATAGAAAGATAAAAATGTGGTTAAGAATTTCACAACACAGGAAAGCTAATCAGCTGAGGAACTCGTTAAATTACCTCATTCATAATCAAAAAAATGCACTTCATTAAAACAAGGACAGAATGACACCCAACCAATGAGGCTCCCAAAAGGTTTGTCCTTTAACAATAAAGGATGGGTAAGAGGTGAAGTAAAAAAGAGTGTGTACATTATGCATGGGAGTGTAAGTTGGTGTAACCACTTTAGAAAACAATGTATCCTAAACACTCTTCCCCCTGAGGATTCTAGAGTCCCATTCTCTTGGCTCCTGTGACTCAGTACCTGACAGGAACAAAGTAAGGGAGGAAGACTTTGTTTTGGCTCACTGTACACTTGTCCACATGGCACAGGGCTGCACAGTTGAAGCAGAGGTAGCTAGTTGCATGGTAGAAGCCAGGAAGCAGAGTGTTCAGCTCGTACACCGGCATCTGAGTCTGACATCCAAAAGGTTCCACAATCTCCCAAAACAGAACCAGATGGGGACCAAGTATTCAGATACATGGGGCCATGGAGAACATTTTCCTCTAATCCATAACATACTCACAGAGAAGCCCTTGCACATCTATGGTGGGGAACGTGAGAAAAACACGGGAATGTTTGGAGCAGTGATATGTGGAATGGGATTTCAGTATATAATACATATATACAGTGTATAATAGAAAGAAATGGAGACTTGATTGGAGACCTAATGACAGATGCAAGTCTCACTGTTGATGAGCAAAAGAGGAAGGATGGTCTGACAATGTATATAGTCCCTGAACTGAACAATGTGTTCTACACTGTCCAACCAGAAAATGTAGAATAAATGATTTCTTAAACCCAAGAAATATGCTTCATCATGTCCCTTCTTTCTGCCTCCACTTTCAAGATAATTTCTTTTTTTTTTTTCTTGGAGCTGAGGACCAAACCCAAGGCCTTGTGTTTGGTAGGGAAGCGCTCTACCACTGAGCTAAATCCCCAACCCCTCAAGATAATTTCTAAGCCAGGTGTGGTGGCTGTAATCCCTGAGCTTGGGAGGCAGACAAAGGCTGTGAGTTCCAGGCCAACCTGGTCTACATAGAGAAGATAACATAGTGAGTGTTTTGGTCTACAGACAAACAAAAAACAAAATAAACAAAAAACATACAGTAGGGAGAATGACTGTAAAAGAGAGATCATTTGCTGAATGGAAACTCTGACTTCAGAAAGTCTAGAGTGGGGTATACAAGAAAACACTTTAAAAACAACTTCATGATCAATTTGAAACATGTTCAGTAGTCTTTGACTTGGACACTGACGTTGTCTTCATTTTCAAACCTGCTTACACCCTAATAAAATGAACCAGAGGAGCCACGGGGAGGGTGTGGTCAGTTCCTTTTGCAATAGTAATGAGCTAATGCCTGAGAGCTACCCTTTCCTCATATTTGAGGCACTGATGAAAACAGCAGCTGTCTGAAGACTTGTTCCCTCCCAATCAGTGGATGAGAATGGCTCTCTCGGTGAAGGCAACCATGCCAAGGAGACTGTTTACCCAACGAAGCCCAGTTATGAGAATACCAAATGTGTTCTCAAGAAAAGCAACCTCAGGTTAAAAATTGAATCCTGGGGCTGGGGATTTAGCTCAGTGGTAGAGCGCTTACCTAGGAAGCGCAAGGCCCTGGGTTCGGTCCCCAGCTCCGAAAAAAAAAAAAAAAGAACCAAAAAAAAAAAAAAAGAAAAAAAATTGAATCCTATCTCTCTTCACCTCTGTGGACAGAAAGGATGGAAGGAGGAAGAAAAGAAGGACCTCTTGGGAAAGAAGAGACTTGGTTCACACTTTAGGGCAAGAAAACATCGTTAGCTTCTTAGACTATCTTATTATGCAAAGCAATATTCCCAAAGCAAATAGTGAAAAAGTTAGAGGGGTCAGACACATCTGGTCCCTGGTACTAGTGTTGCTAACTAGCCAAATTCTAATGCTGCATAGTCTTGAGAAATGCTTAAAATGTTATGCCTTGGCTCTTGTAGACTAGGCAAAATAGTAGGGCTGCCTTTCAGAGTTCCAAGAATATTTTAACGCCCATGTCACTTTTAGCCTCTTCCCTGGAAGGTGCATGATGACCTTAGGAGGGGCTTCTGGGCTCTGAGTTGAGTGACTTGTTTCATTTATCAACAGTTGCTTTAAAAGTGTCTCTTAAGGAGCCATTACACTGCCAAGTTCTTGTTCCATGTGTAAACCACAAGTTCATGATTGTCTGGAAGGGACAGTGACGAGGTGAGTCGACCACTAGAAATGGGTTAGGTAGCAGCCCATCCACAGTGTCTCTGTGAATGACACCTCTGATCTCCAGCATCCTATACAGAGGAACTTGTCTGACACCAGGGGTGGGTATGCTAGGCCTTCCTAATACAGTTCATCCAAACTGGAGCTCTTCCATCAATGAGTTTGTTCTTTCCCATTCTGAGAACTATGTTTTTGGTCATCCAGTTGCTCAAGCCAGAAATCTAAAAATCCTCTCCAAGTCACTTTGTTCCTTTTAAAGAGTCATGTTTTTTTTTTAATTGTTTGAGAATCTCTAACAATGTATTTTGACCTAATGCGCCCATCCCCCAATTCTTCCTAGACCCATTCTTACATCTCTATTCACCCAATTTCAAGTTTTCTTATTTTTGTTTTTTGCTTTCTTTTTCTTTGAAACTCCCAAGACCGGTTTGTATTACATAACTACACTCTTGGGAGTGGGGCCTGCCCTAGGATGTGGTCCACTTAATTATGGACCACACCATTTAAGAAAATTGTCTCTCATTATCCTAGCAAGAATCAAATGCCAGTAGTCCCTCTCTTAATGGTGGGATTTCATGCCCATCTCAACCCCTCCCATGGTGGTATTTTGTGTGGCTTCTGAGTTAAGTTGTATGTATGCTCTCAGCATTGTGTGTTTTTATGTACAACTGCCCTGCTATGCCCAGAAAATACTTTCCTGGAAGTCATCCATTACCTCTGGTTGTTGCAATCTTTCCACCCTTCTTCCTTGAAGATCCTTGAGCTTGGGTGGAAGGTGTGATGTGTAAATCCTACTCAGGGTTGAGCTCTCCCAGGTTTTAGTCTTTGGATGATGACCAGGTAAGAACCAAGACTGCCATCTCCTACAAGCAGAAACTTCCCTAGAGTCATCCCTTTTTAGAATAGTGTTTCATATTGGAAAGTCGATGGTATGTCGTGCAGTCCTTGCTAAAGATATTCAGTAATGAAGATAACTTTATTTCCAGGTGACTCACCTGGTCTTGCTTTCTCTTGCTTTGTTCCACGTATCACCTAATGAGTCTCTCTCCTGTGAGGTCCTGTAAGTTCTTCCTCCACTGTATGTGCCTGTGCCATGGCTTCGGGTCATTTCTTCTATTCTGCTCTCCACTGGGACTCCTTTCCCTTTGCCTAGCAGTCCTGTGACCACTGCTTTGGCCTCTTTACATCATAATAAAGCTCCTACTCCCCTCTCTTCTTTCAGGTTCTCTCTTCTCTGTGCTCTGTTGATGGCTTCCTCTCTTACAGTCATAATAAGAATTGGTCCATTTTTTAGTCCTCCCAGAACTATCTTGGTTTTAGAAAACCAAGGAGCAATGCGGTGTGCTTTAGCAGTAGACCACTTCCCTAGCACACTCAAGGCCTTGCATTGAGCGCCAGGTATAGGGTGATGTCATTATGAAGCGAGGTGGGGCTAGGATAAGGCAAAGCCTATCGTTGGATGAGAAGGAAGGGTAGGCGGGGAAAAGTCTAGGAAGGAGAGAGGAGGAAGAGGAGGAGCGAAAAGGAAAATGGAAGCAGAGGAGGAGGATGATTCCGATCCAGGTGGTCTAGGTCAATTTTATCTTGTCTAGATGGGCGGTTTCTATCTTTATTAGTTGGCAGTGACCTTGTTCTGTGGATGTATTGTAGATTGAGAATTTAACATATAAATCTAATTGTTAACCTACAAGTTTCTAGAGCTTTGATTTTACTGGGCTACAGGGGATGTGAGCAAGTTCCATTCGGACAGAGAGACAACCTGTCTCAATTCTGGAAGCCATGCTAGGCTATAGAATGCCTGGGGCTAGCGTGGCGTGGTGCTACGCCAGAAGCAATGTGTGTGTCACGTGGGGTAACAACCCGCCAAGGGGATAGTGTGTGAAAGCGGCTGTCAGAGAATCAGCCAGAGCACGCGGCTCCCACGGATCCTCCGCGTGGAGTGAGAACTCGCGGGTACCCGTAGCCGCCAATCCATTTTTTGTTTTTACTACAACACCTGAGTACTAAGAAGGAAAAAGAAAAGGAGGGGGAGTTATGTAGGGAAGGAGAGAAAATTTTTCCTTAGTGCTAGAAAGTTCTTCATGAAGGTTTCTTTCTTTCCAAGGGGTTCTTTCCCCTTTCTTCTGTATTTTCTGAGATTTTACTGTTACTGGTGCTTCCTGATGTCTCAGTACAGAGATGGCAGAATGGAGGAGTCAAGAAGGGTTTGCTTTTATGAGTTTTGTGTTTGTGACTTATGCTTTTCTGCAAACTTTTTCTTCTTTTTTTTTCCGCTGCTCTTCCCCTTCCTGTCCCCTTTCCCTCCCCTTCCTACCCCTCTCCTCCCTCTCCTCCCTCCCCTCCCATCTCCTTTCTTTTCTTTTCTTGCCAATTGTATCCAATTTCATGAGATTGGGGGGGGGGGGCTCTGGTTGTTGGTGACTTTCAGAGTTCAGCCAGGTGGGCCCTCTTTACCCTGAGTTCTAACATCCTCCCGTAACGAGTCATTTGTACACTTCAATTCAGGGCAAGCCCACTGTTTCTCATCTCCTTGATCAGCATGGGAAGCCCCAAACCACCACTGGTTACAGAAGACGCATCGAATACAGAGCATTACCATGTGACTCCATCTGGGACAGGAATGAGCTTCACGACTTGACCCTGAACAAGAAAGTGACAATCTCAGATTTCCATGTCACCTTGCCATTTGGGGGAAGCTCCTTTTTCTTTTATTCTAATTCATTTTCTTAGGATTTCTTCTCTTTGTTTTATGTTTTAGTTCCCAATATGGCTCTATACATGAACACTAGGCCATTCTTTGTGAAATCATCTCTCAGGAGCAGTTATTGGATGGCTCCTTCATTAAACTACAGCTACATTAAACATCCTTTTGTTTATTTGTCATACAGTATTTTCTGTTCTGCCATCTATACCTATCTGATGCTGGATTTTCAATTGAGAGGAAAGTCCTTTCGGTACAAGATGCTGTTGGTGGGTTTTCCTGGCTTGGGGTCTGGGCTGTGCAGGCAGTGGCTAGATCTAGGAGCAGCATGAACAAGCCCTACTGCCTGTCGGATCACTTGTTAACCTGGTATAGCACTTAGGAATTTCTAAGAATTTGGAACACAGTTCCCCAGAACTGTGGATAAAGGCCAACTGAATCTCCCATCTCTGTTCATGTATTCTGAAATGAAATCATGCTTTTAAATACTTTCATAATTCAAGAATCTGCTTCTCAGCCCTCCAAATCCCACTGGCTTTTCAGAAGGGCGTTTACAGCCAAGGGGCATTTCAAACCTCTCAGCAAGTCTTACTTTAAAAACAGAAGTGAGATAAATGGGAAGAAGAAACAAGTGAGTTTAAAGGTTGTCAACAAGCATAATGAAAGAGATTCTTCCTAATGTAATCCTGACCAAACTTGAACAAATACTGCAAACAAGATGAACCTCTGTCCTTCCCATGTTATATACTTATATATACCTATTCCACACACATGCCTGCACACATGCATACACACATCACACACACACAGATGCACACACACAGATGCATACATACACACAGACACAGACACACACACACCTCACTCTATGGCTCTGGCTCTCTACACTTGTTATCTAGACTAGACTAGTCTCAAACTTACAGAGATCGGCCTGTCTCTGTATCCTGGGTGCTGAGATTTATTGAATGTGTGCAATGCTACACCCAGCTTGTACATTATTTTTATAAAGTGCTTCACCCAGTTAGCCAAGTATCTTTACAAACACGGTCTTATCCGGGATTTACAGAAGGTCTGTGTAGGCTAAAATGAGCTCTCTTTCATTTACACACCAGGCAAGGGAGGTGAGGTTGAGAGTAGTTAATGATCTGCTCCTGGGTGGGACCCACATGACAAACTGCTGTTCACCTCTTAGGCAAGTGTGGATGCCACTGACCTAGCAGTAATAGGCTATTATTTATTGTTTATAAATATTATGATGAAATAATCTGAAATTTATCTATACCCTGAGACCAAGAGTTACTGTGAAATAGGAGGTAAGGTGCTATAGCATAAAAATAAAATATCTGGGCTTCTACTATGATTATTTTGCATAACTCCTTAAACTCTTGATGAGGGTATCTCTTATGTGTTAACAAAATAGTTGGTGACTCAAAGAGCCCATAGAGAGCATTAGATTAGCCAAAAAGTCAGACTCCCACCTCACCATGTGCCTTGTCTCCAGGAGAGGCCATACGACTGAAGTAGGGTCAATCACCAGCAAATATTGACTCTGTCATATCTCTTCAATGGCATTGGCCTGCAAACCTCTGAAAGAGGAACTTCAAAGAGCATCCTGTTGGGCAAACACATGAAAATCAATATTCCCAGAGAGCAGGTCTCAGCCCTAATGTGTTTTATAAAAAAGAAAGAAAGAACCAGTAGTGTTTTATAAAAAAAAGAAAGAACTGGAATATGTCTCATAGAGCCATGGTATGGTGAGATGGAAGGGGGTGTCACTGTGGGCCCCTGCTAAGGCATCCCTTCCCCATGAGGTACAAGGCATAAGACAGGTATAGTGTAGAATAGAGTTTGTTTAGGGCATGGGAAGGTAGGAAGGGGAGTTGAAAATGGAGTAGAGACAGAGAGACAGAGAGAGATGGAGACACAGAGTCAGAGACAGAGAGAAGAGAAGAGGGAGAGAGTAGAGGCCAGCTAGGAACACATGAAGAGAGAGGGTCAGGGGAATGGAGGGAGAAGGACAGAGAGGACAAGAGAGTAAGAAAGCGAGGAGGGGGCAAGCAACCCCTTTTGTAGTGAGTCAGGCATACCTGGCTGTTGCCAGGTAACTGTGGGGGCAGAGCCGAGAAGGAATGTTACACCCATAGCCCTGTTTATACCTTGCCCTCATTCTCTCTTCCTTCTTCCTGCTTCTGGGTAGTGTCCTTTATAATAAAATGACAATAGGAGGCAGAAGGGTTTTCTTGAGTTCTGTAGGTCACTATAGCAAATTATCTCAGGGTGTTTCAGGAACTCCTGAAGTTAGTCAGAAGGGCTGAGGATGGGGCTTAAGATAGCACAGCTGTTGGTGGACCACTTCCTTGGTGTATACAAGACCCTGGGTTCCATCTTCAGTACTCGAGGTGGAGAGAGTTGAGGCAGAGTAGCAGTGCCAACTCAGGGTGGTATCTAGAATCTGAGGTAGGGTAGTTCTGTACAACTGAGCTTTGTGGCAGAATTGAATTGCAGAATGCACACTTGGTATCTGGAGAATTAAGGAAGGGGCTGGTGAGAGAAGACGGTATTAGCAGCCACAATAAAAGTGTTGTGGGTGGAAACAGTTTGAGATGCTGTTTGTGCTTGTGGGTCAGAGAGAAATCCTGTGGTTTACACAGAACCTGGACCTAGAACCCTGGTCTCATTTAGACCTTCTTTCTGCAGCTGGTACACAGTCTTCCTATAAGGTAAAAACCCTCAACACTGATAGGAAACCACAAAGAAAGGAAGCTTGAATATTAAAGTGTCAGATGTTGAAAACTGGGAGCTACTCGAATTCGTTATGGAACATTTTCTTTCCTCTATGGAAAACATGGACAAATATTTATATTCAAGTCCTATATTTATAGCCTATGGGGCCTTGATATCGCAGAGGAAAGATCAGGACAGTGGTTAAGAAACACCCAGAAGGGCTGGAGCGATGGCCCAACCACTAAGAGCACTTGCTGCTCTTACAGAGGCCCTGGATTTGTTTCTGACACCCACATAGTGGCTCACAACCATCTGTAACTCCGGTTTCAGGAAATCCAGCCCAGTTTTCTGGCCTTCACAGGCACTAGGTGTGAACACGGTATTGATACACATACTGGCAGAACACCTATGTATAAAAAAAAATTAAATCTGAAAAAAGAATATGAAAACACTCAGATTCTCTCCAGAGGGAAGATGGACTGGAGGTCAGAGATGGAGTATGCAAGGGGCCTTGGGTGTCACCCCTTGCCTGACATATGTAGATGTTTCTGTTGTCTGCCTGAGAGGGGTGCCTTAAAAGTTATCTCAAGTGAATTCTTCTTCAAGGAGAAGCTCGATGAAAGACTCAAAGGAATCTTCCAGGTCTAATTGCAGGGCAGTGGGTCCTAGTCAGATTGTGTGAGCTTAGAGGCTCCTTAAAGATAAAGAGAGAAAACAGGAGCTGGGGCCGGGGAGGTCACCTGTCATTAAATCACCTGTCAGTCATGCTGTCACAAGCATAAGGACCTGGGTTTGGGTCCTCAATGGCTACATAAAAAGCCAACCTGATAGTCTAACTGTTACCCTGAGGTTCAGGGTGGAGAGACAAGTGAACCATGGAGTTCATTGGCCAGTCAACCTACCCAACCAATGAGCCCCAGGCTCAGTAAGCGACCCGACATCTCACAGTGACCTCTGACCTCCATGTGCAATAGTGACCCAAATGTCAACCAGGGCTCTGAGACACTTTATTCCAGAGCTGGACCATTTTCACCTCAGAACATAACCAAGCTGTTAATGCTGTCCTTGTGTTCTTGGAAAAGATAATTAATAATAGAAGTGATGATGGTAATGATGGTCGTGATAACAATAGTAAGAGGGCACAATTTAATACCTCAGGGAATTAGAAATTTGGCTGTGTACCCTCAGATCAGGCTGACCTTCAGGAAAGCATTCTAAACTGGAACTGGGCTATGGTTTTGCAATAGACACTTAAACTATATTCTTATGTACAGAAAATATTGTTTCCAAGAATTGCTGCTAAGTACACTGAGGCTAGACTTACTTTGTTTATCTATTACTATTACTTAAGCAGGTGAGTGTGGACTGTCTGCTGAAGTTTTCCCTTCTGCTGAGTACTCAGGAGAAAATGGCAAATGTGGTCGCCTCAGTGCCACAGAGAAAAACCACGTGGTATAAAAGAGGGTGCTGGTGCCACGGAGACAGATAAGAGAAGTACACAGTCAAGGTTAGAAAGGAGAGAGGCGGCAAGGTGACCAGGGTTCATGGCTTTTCTGGTAATTCTTAAAGACATGATACATTTTTGATTTACTGTTTTTAAAGGATCAGTGGCAAATAAGATCTTTAAAGTTGACCTCCACTAGTTGTGGTTTGGCAAGAATTTCTTGCCTAATTTCTCCAGAAGTCAAGGCACTGACTTGGGTGGCAAGGTAGCAGTTCTGCAGTCACAGGCAAGCTAAGTTTTTAACTTTGTGTTAAGGGTTGGGCCCAGTGTATCTTGACAAATATTTAAAGCTTGCCAAGTTAGTTTCCTCCAAGTACCACATAGAGGAAAAGGGAGTGCCTGCTAGATAGTTTTATGAATGGTGGAAGTAAAGTAAATACTAGCCTCGGATTATTATCTTCACATTTACATGGTAAACAGTTGAAAAAAAAAACCACCGTAGTTTAGCAACAACAATCTAAGATTAAGGCTAAATGCCTTAGAAGGTTTTACAAATAACAGTATATTTTTGTTTTAACACAGATTTTTTTATTCATTAATTTTTAGTAAGCATAAAAAATAATGAGATTTGCTTTTTGTTTTTTTTTTTTTTCCTCTCAACATAGGGTTTCTCTGTGTAGCCCTGTCTTGGAACTCAGCCTGTAGATCAGGCTGGCTTGAATTGGGAGATCTGCTTGCCTTTGCCTCACAAGTGCAAGGATCAAAGGGTGTGCGTCACCACCGCTGGCAACAGTGAGCCTTTTTTTTTTTTAAATTTATTTATTTATCATATATGAGTACACTTTATCTATCCTCAGACACACCAGTAGAGGGCTTCAGATCTCATTACAGATGGTCGTGAGCCACCATGTGGTTGCTGGGATTTGAACTCAGGACCTTTGGAAGAGCAGTCAGTGCTCTTAACCACTGAGCCATCTCTCCAGCCCAACAGTGAGCCTTTTATGAGTTTTTTTTTCTGTGTAGGTGTGTGCACGTATTTGTGCATGTGGTGTACATAGGTGTGCATTGCTCAAGGAGGTCAGAGGTTAACCTCAGCCATTGCACTTTAAGAGTCACCCAACCTACTTTTGGAGATAGAGTCTTTCATACGTAAGTTTCAAGATAAATAACAACAGAGGTTAGGTAGCTTGAAGGGACCAGTGGGGAAGGGAGGACCTTCGGGGGGGGGGGGAAGAGTGTCGTGTTATAAAGAGATAACAGGGGAAGAGCACATGGAAAAGAGGATGAGAGGGCAGAGAAAGGAGAGAATATGGAGACAGAAAACTCACATTAACGAACTTTTAAAAATCCAGATACACACCTAATACCACAGAAGCTTTCTAAAATATATGTGCATATGAAAGGAATTTAAATGGAGTCACCATAGAATGTAGGGGACAATGCCCCAACAAGACATCTTCTGCTACCTCTTAAAACCTCCTGTGCCAAGAATGGCTTGGGTTAAATCTTGGTGAGCTGTTGGTCAAAGGGGTCCCATATGCTGCCCCCCTCCCCCCAACATCACAAACTGCTGCTTAAGGCAATTGGTTACTCTCCACAACCTGATGGTAAAGGCCAGACCACGGAAGATACAGCTTCTCTATGTCACTGAACATAAGACAATAGCTGGTGCCCAACTGAAAGTTTCGCCCCTACTGACAAGTGCTGATAGTTCTGAAAGGGACTTTGCAGTCTACTGGAGGAGAAAAGTAATTATCAAGTTTCGCCCAGTGATCTCCCTGCCTGCGTGACACACCTGTGCAAAAGTGGCAGAGATGTTACCGGAATAACCAACCACTTTTACAAAACTGGATTCAGGAGATGGAGCCCGTACCTGACACTGAAGTGGCCAAGAACCTTGGACTAGAGAGGTCATGGGCCTAGGGGAAAACCATTTTTCTGTTACAGGAACAGACCAAGAAAATGATTATTCGGGACATATGGCTGTCCGCATAGAGCAGAGTGTCGCTTAACCCTCATTAGAGAAGGCTCTTCTTATAGTAGATGGGAATTAACAAAGAGATTCACAACAGGACAAGGTGCGGGGGGCAGGGGGGAGAGTTTGAAGCACTCGGCCCTAAGTGGGCAGTATTTATCAATGCTAATTGGCTCTGAGTTTATTGTGTGGACATTTTGTAGAGTGAGAATTTACTGATATAAATCTGATCGATAAATTATGAGCTTATTGAGTTTTGATTTTAACGGGGTACTGGGAGTTGTGACTATAACCACAGAGGGCAGATGCTTGGGACTGTGAACAGAGTTCGCGTCAGAGAGCCTCGAGGTAGACAGCGGCTGCTGGTGGAGATGGAGGTGGAGAGGGCAGCGGCTGCCAGGGCCAGAGAGTAGCCAGCGACAGCATGGGATGAAAATTGGAAACAAAGCGGGTCAAGTCGGGTTGAGACTTTTTTGCTGATTGAGATGAAAATACCCCTCAGATGCCATATGGCCCTGCAGTGCTGGTAATAGCATGAGTTGGTGTCTCATTATTAAATTTTATTATTTATTGTAACAGTGGACGACTCCAAGGAAACTGACTTCCAGACACAACAGTACTGATAAACAAATGAGCCCACTGTGCCAGCACCAAGGAGACCTGCACAGCTTCAACCCAGGAGTAGTTGAGCAACACAAAACAGACACCATGGTTTTGTGTGGGTTTTTTTTGTTTTGTTTTGTTTTGTTTTGATGATTTTTGTCTTATCTATCTTCTCTTTTTTAGTTTGTCTGTTTTGATTTTTATGGTTTTTTTTTTCTTTAGAGAGAGGGGAAAAAGACTAGAAAGTACATGTGTAGGGAGCTGGGGAAAACCTGAAAGGAATTGGGAGAGGGAAAAGAATACTATCAAATACATTGTATAACATTTTTAAATAAGAATTTTAAAAAATCCCCCCAATACACCAAGACCTAAAGAACATAAACAAAATTACATGACTAAAATTTTTAGATATTATATAAAATTATCATTTCTGATATAATTGAATGATCAGATTATTTCCAGTCACATTTATTGGGAGCCATCAAAGCTCATTATACATGTGTAAGTAAGACCAAATGCCAGAATATTTAAATAAAATAATACTCATTTTATTAATGTGGGAAATATATGTGTCTGTGAGGTGGGCATATGAGCACGTGTGTGGAGATCAGAGAGCAGCATCAGGACTCTTCCTCTGTGTGAGACAGAGTCTTAGAACCCAGAGATCACCAGCTTCGCTAGGCTGGTAAGCCTTCTGCATCCCAGAATCGGCCTCCCTAGCACTGGGGTTTGCAGCCATTCTTGGCTTCTGTATGGGAGCTGGGGATCTGAACTCTGGTCCTCATCTTGCTCACAAGTTTTCTCAGCTCTGCAACTATGTTTTAAAAGAGAACAAAGGGGAAAAGAAATAAGGACTTGGGATTTCAGGTTAACTTTTTTTTTTTTTTTGGTTCTTTTTTTTTCGGAGCTGGGGACCGAACCCAGGGCCTTGCGCTTCCTAGGCAAGCGCTCTACCACTGAGCTAAATCCCCAGCCCCTCAGGTTAACTTTTTAACATGGGGGTGTATGTTTGGTTTGGTGCGAGAGTCTTCTATTTGAGAGAGAAGAGGAGAAGCTGGGAGGGTTAAGGCACAACAGACACAATCCCTTCTAAGTTCTCGAAAGTCTAGTTTAACACCCTACGTTGTGAGTCAGCCACTCGCCTTACTTGTCAACAGTGATGAACTGGCATAAACTCATTTTCTTTTAGGAACTCAGAACACTGGAGCCTTTTGTGGTCACACATGGCTTTGAAACTTAGTTTATTCAAAGTTGTGAACAACGTCAAGAACACATTTGGCTACTTAATTACTATTTTAAGGATGGCGTGCAGATTCATAGAGTCAGCATTGTGGTTTTCGGGGGGAGTATAAAGATTCTGCCTCTACTTTCCTTTACAGTAAAACTGTGACAAATTAATGAAACAATTATACCCGCTCTAATTGTATACGGTGGTTCCTGGCCTCTTTTGTTCTACACCCCACCGGCTATTGTATACATAGTGAGTTTTAAGCTTATAAAAAATGTAGTAGAAATTGCTGTTGTCTAAATAGGTAAAACTATTCCTTTAGTAGCTTGAAATATTACTACGTGGTTGAATACAAACCTTTCTTTAGTACTACTTTAGTAACACTTAAACATACACAAAGTTTAAGGAACAAGCTTGTAACCAGTAAGTCTATGTAAAATTCTGCATTGCAGACTAAATACAGCGGATGGCGTATAGACATCAGAGAAAACAGAAACAATGCTTAGTGAGAAGGAGACCTGTTACGGATATGTTGGTCAAAAGAACCAAAGAAGGGGCAGAACAGAACTTGTGTGGAAGGAAAGCAAGCAGACAGGCAGCAGAGACATTTCATCCAAGTAGATGGGTGCATCGAAAGCCTCAGCTCTTCGGAAGTCAGCGAGAAGGACACAGCATGCCACAAACATAGGCAATAACCAGCTATTGAAAAGTTGAGGTCAATTTAGTGTCTTTCTAGTAAGAGGACTTCTGACTGCACCATGGGATCCCATGCTATTGAGATACCCTAGTGTATGTCCCTGGTTAGTTCTTACAGAAGACTTGAAGTTTGTTAAATATCGTCAATGATTTCAGTCACAGGTGCGAACTAAAATGTGTTTCGTTTCCTAATGTAAGCTGGCTTGCTTAAAGTTAAGTTGCTGTGTTGAAAAAAAAATGGAATTTTAAGAAGGAAACAAGCGCAGGTAATATCACTCCACTTCACAAACACAGACTTGTCTGTCTAGACATGTAGACATCTGGAGTGCTAGGGTTCTTGACAGAAAGGGCTGATCTGAGGGGTGCCTGGGGCATATAGCGATGCATTTGGCATTTTATTCTGAACAGTCTCTGGGGCAGTTGGTCCTCCCCTTAGCTGGTCCTCCCCCTAGCTGGTCCTCCCTCTAGCTGGTCCTCCCCCCCAACTGCTCTAGTATTACAATCTTTGGCTTAGAACCAGGGAAAATTGTGTAGGGTTTTTATTTTTTTAGTTTTGTTTTGTTGTTTTCTTTTGATGAAGATTTTTGAAAGCAAAACGTGAGCTGTGGTGCGTGCTCTTCTGAACAGGTCTGTGAGTGTGATTTCATGCAGGACTCAAAGCAGAGAAAAGGAAAGGGCAGGACTGAATCTGTTTCTTTACCAATTGCCCTAAGTCATAGAATCACGTCTTTGTTGAACATGCAGCTCTACAAAAGGAAATAAGAGAAAATCTTCTATATAACATTTCACATCATCTTAAACCAAGAACGGCTTTCTTTCTCTCTGTTGGCCTTTCTTCAGTTGGAAGCATTGAACCATTTAACCCAGAAGGCACAGACCTTTTATTACGTTACATCTTAGAGAGCTTAAACATGATATTGTTACAGCTCTCATCATTCTCTTCTACCAGAGCCAGTTGGTTGTCTTTTACTCCTATGTAAGTGCCAGGAAGATTCTTGCATTCGAATGAAACGAAGTCAGAGGACTTTTTGTGAAGAACAAAGAAGGCCTGATCTGGCGGAGAGACATCACCCTTTTGGAGCTGAGGAGAGAAGAGAAGAAGCCAAGGTGTAAGGAGGGAGTCCAGAGCTAACGTCGCCTTCCTGGGTCAGGACCCGTGGGGGACTGATCATTTATAGATTGATCTTTCTGGCAAGTTTGTGTTGAGTTGAGGAGGGAGAAATGAGCAGTGGAGGGAACACAGAGGCTGTGTGGCAGATTCAGAGAAGCTTGGCATAGACTGACCAGGTCTGCTTGCTTAATACCTCACAAGCTCTGGCTCTTTAATCCTCACAGCAAGTTTATCTGGAATAATTGCCTTGGTCAGCTATTGTGCAACAAACGACCACAAAACCCCTGGATGTGTTCCCCCTCATTGGCCATGTACTGCCTTTAAGCTAGAGAACACGTCTAGCAATGCATCTAGTAAGCCTTGACTTTTCACTCTCTGGGGATTGGTTCGGCACTCCCTATAGATTGGTTCATTTCCAATTTAAACACGGACAAATTTTAATTAAGTTAATTGTTGAATTAAGTTGTTCAATTAAGTTAAGTTAATTTAAATACAGACAGGGGTTGGAGAGATGGCTCAGCGGTTAAGAGCACTGACTGCTCTTCCGGAGGTCCTGAGCACAGAAACCACACGGTGGCTCACAACCATCTGTAATGAGATCTGATGCCCTCTTCTGGTGTGTCTGAAGACAGCGACAGTGTACTCACATACATGAAATAAAATAAATAACTCTTATAAATAAATAAACAAAGGCAGGTCATTTTTATTTATGTTATTTTTAAGAATTTATTTTAAATTATATGTATGTGTAAATTATATATATATTTATTTTAAATTATATGTATGTATATTATGTGCACATAAGTGCACATAAGTGTAGATGCCTGTAGAAGCCAAAGGCCTCTGACTGTCTTGGAGCAGGAGTCATAGGTGGTTGTGAGTCACCTGACAATGGATACTGGGGAGCCAACTCAGGTTGCCTCAATTGCTGAGGACTGATATGTGATTATTATTTTAATCCAATGAGTTCTGAGATAGTCTGTTGCACAATAGCTGACCTAGGCAATTATTCAATATAAACTTGCCGTGAGGACTAAAGAAACAGAGCTTGTGAAATACTAAACAAGAGTATGATATACCGTGGCAACCCACTTTAAAGCCTCATATATACTTAGAGTATTCGCCTGAGAAGAATGTTGACCACTGTCCTCTGTTCATGTTGATGCCTCACGCGACTGGATCACTTCAAAATTCTGTATATTTATAGAAATCATCTTTACTATGTCCTCCCATGTCCTTACTTCTTGCTCTGGCCTGTTTGTTCTTTACATGATCTGGATTTCCTGCTATGGCTGATGTGCTGTTTGCTGAGTAAGAATGGGTCAGGTATAGAAAGTAATGCTGCCCCAATCTGCTGATGTATGGGCACGTTCGCTGCCCTCCCCTTGACAGACTTGGAGCCAGGAATTATTTTATATACAAAAACATTCTGGGGCTGGAGAGATGGCTCAGCGTTTAAGAGCACTAACTGCTCTTCCAGATGTCCTGAGTTCAAGTCCCAGCAACCACATGTGATGGGATCCCATGCCCTCTCCTGATGTGACTGAGGACAGCGGCAGTATAATCATATACAGTAAATAAATAATTCTAAAGAATATTCCGGAAGAGCACAGCTGAGTGGAAAGGCTATGCGGTCAGTCTGGGCCTCACAGACTGAAGGGATCGAGCTCCTGAAAGACTGTTCAGACGTTAGATCTGATTTGACTGTAGGGGAAGCTAACAAATTCTCCAGTGATTCTGTATTGCCGTGCACACACCTCACACTTCTCGCCCTTCCCTACTCCCAAGCAAGTCGTTAGAAGTGACAGACTGTATTTTATTTACACTGTATGTACTTCTGCCTTCAAAACCGCCCTCACCTCTAAGTGCGCATAGACAGGAAGAATCAAATGTGGCTGTCACGTAGCCATATTTAGGTTACCTCCACAGAGTAGTCCTTGTCATTGGCATTCAGCCAGATGTCTGTGTCTTTGATAGGACTCATGTTCACCATCAGCTTCTTCCCATCCACACCGTCTCCTTAAAATGAAAATTGTAAGGTGAGGTGTTACAGCTTCCACTTGGCCGCATTTGACCTCTCTATTAGACAGAGACAATAGATCCTTCAAAACTCCTGTTGTGGGATAAGAGAGATGCTTCCTCCTGTACGAGAACTTGATGCCTTTGCAAGGGGACCTGCATTCAGTTCCCAGAGCCCATCGAGTGGCTCACAGCTACCTGTGACTTCAGTTACAGGACATTCAGTGCTGCCTGCTAGCTTTCCTGAGCACTGTATGAGTCTCAAGCACATACATGCAAGAAAAACATTTATAAAATAAAATAAAATCTTTTACAAAATCTGTTGCTCCAAAAAAAAATTCTGTGGTACATGATTAATAAAATTTGCCTATTGATTATAAGTTAAAAAAAAGAAATTATAAATCAAAAAAACCTAAGCCTTGTAACTCATCTTAATTTAACTTAACCCAAAGAATCCAATTTGCAAACAAAAATAATTCATTTATCCGTTTAAAAGTATTTGCACCCAAATATCAAGTAGATAGTCCTTCTGTCCTTCCGTCCTTTCTTTTTCTTTCTTGCTTTTATTTATGTCTCCCCTCAAGATAGGATTTCTCTGTGTAATCCTATCTGTCCTGAAACTCACTCTGTAGATAAGGCTTTGACCTCAGAGATCTGCTTGCCTCTACCTCCTGAATGCTGGGATTAAAGGTGTGCACCACCAAGCCCAGCCCAAGAGTCTTTCTAAATCTTTCTGAGGAGAGGTGTAAGTTTTTTACTGCCTGTTGTTGTTGTTGTTCTGACCTTTTGTAATTGAACTGATGCCAATGGATACTGCTTTGGTCGTCAGCTTCCCTTCGTTCATGAGAAGCCACTACGAGCTGTCCGCTAATAGCCGACAGTAGAGCATTTCCCCTCCTGCCTTCTCAGGGCTCAGCGTTGCTTTCAGACCAAGTTCTGACCAACTGAAGATAAGCAGACATGTGATACACAACTTCTAGTTGTGCCCTGAATGGGGGAAAAATATGCATTCGCCCTCCTTCCTCTCTCTTGCTGATTGGGCACAGTGGTGAGCCATTCCACATGAACGGAATGATGGTGTAGAAGGAACTGCTTCTGGACAACCTTTGAGCGAAATCGTTCAAGCCATGGCTGAGACGGGCTACACCATTATAAGTGCAGCTAAGCCTTTACCCTACTAATCCAGGAGCAGATGAGGTGGAATAATTCTCTAAGAAGCTAAGATTTTACAAGGAGTGTGGGGTTAAGGATAACCTTTTGAACCTCTTTTTCGTGATAATCATGGACTTCCTCAGATTTATCTTTGTTCTGCATGAGAATCCAAACACCACCACCACCCCTCTACCCCCCATCCCTCCATCCCCAACCCCTCCCCCGTCCCCCCCACCCCTGGCCTCCACATTACCTGATTGTGCAGGAAAGGAAGACTCGTAGTAACGGAGTAGCACCTTATCTGAAAGGCAACATTGGGTAACACTTGGTGAAGGATAAATGTATCAAAAGGTTTCAGTTCCACCCGGGTCCCCTGGGTAGGGAAAACAAACATCCTCTTTTTTGTCATCTGCCAAAAAAAGCAGAACTTTGGTGGTTCTTAGACAGATCTCGGAATATATTGTGCTCCGATGAATTCTCCAATATACAGGTGATATTGTTTATGACAGAGGGATATTCTTTCACAAAAGACTATGCTTTGGCAACACTGAAAAGGTGGCCAAGATCGTATTGCTCAGCATTAATAAATACATGTGGTTCCTCTTTCTGTATGTCTCAACAGGTATTTCTCAATGTATTATTCCCTGAAGAATGTGACTACAGAGTCCTTCATGACATAGGAAGGACTAGAATTACCGCAGACGGTGAAACTCACTGCTGCCGAGGATCTCAGTTAATCCATTATTGATAAATTGGTAATTTTTAAAAAACCCTGCCAGACATTATTACTAAGTTTAGATGTGAGAAAGCACTCTACCTTTTTCTTGGTTTTTCCCACAATCTTCAACATTGATCACGTAACATCCATTCTCCAAAACAAAACTAACAGATTGGTCGTTGTATGTGCTCAGGGCACAAGATTCTGTTAGCAGTGAAGTTCCTGCCATTAAGAACAAAAGAGAAACGATTCTGTGAACCATTCCCTTGGCTCTTTATAAGAATCATTTCCTCTGAAGAGCTTTGATTTTTACTGTGACGTGTACTTTGTCATTGTAACATAGGCAAAAGCTAATTACCATACCTGATCCCAGGGTGGGATTAAAGGTGTTAGCTTCCTGCACAGTGGGGGTAGGAACGAGGAAGACAGTTCCCTTCTTTACCTTCTTACAATCTAGGGGACAGTGGGGAAGAATGGTCATGTTTTGGAAGACATGGGTGAATGTGTGCCCCTTTATAAAGCATGACCACTTAGAGATTCCCAACAGTCTAGGACAGTGTTTTTCAACCTGTGGGTCCAGACCCTTTGTGGGTTGCAAGATCTTTTCACCGGGATTGCATATCAGGTATCCTACATAATAGATATTTGCATTAGGATTCATAACAATAGCACAATTACAGCTGTGACATAGCAACAATAGTAAGTTTACGGTTGGGGTCACAACAGCATGAGGAACTATATCAAAGGGTTACAGCATTTAGGATGGTTGACAGCCTCTGGTCTACAAGAGTGCAGATGTAAGCTAGTTCTGCTTCTGCCTAGATAATCGAGACACACACAGAGCACCTGATAACATTTTTAAAGCATATGTGGGTAAACTGAAGCAGAGTTGGACCCTTATGAGGATCCTACATTAAGTTTTGCTGTATGTTCTGCATGTCATTGAACTTTGCAAAGAAATAATATACTAAATAAAAAGAATTTACAGGTGGACATCTAAACCAAAGTAATTTAAATCCAGTTTGTGAGAAACTTGAATATTGACCAGGAGGTTAATATATTTATTTTAAACATACACTAAATACACATACTAAAATATATACAATACATAAAATACATTCTAAGTTGTTTTATATAATATCACATATAAAATAATATATTATTAAAATGGCAATATGTGATTCTTAATCAGGTTTCCTTAATGGTGTGGTTGTTAACTTGTTAATTAATTATTTAATTTGGCCTTTTGTCTGGTTGTTTTTGAGACATTTTCTCACTATACAACTCTGACTGTTCTGGAGCTCACTGTGTAGACCAGACAGCCCTAAACCCAAGGAATTCCCCTACCTCCCGAACGCTGGGACTGACGTCACATGCCACTATGCCCAGCCCTCGCTCTGAATTTTTCCCACATTAATAAAGACTGTGTAGAGCTTGCGGCAAATGTTCTACCACTGAACTACACTGCCTGGTTTCTCTTCACTTCTCGATAATCACCATTTTATTCAGAACTCAGCAAAAATGGTAAAAACTTAAAACTATTCTTCAAGCCACATCAAGTTAAAATTGTATTTTTTTTTAAAAAAATAGTTCTTTTATTTTCCTTCATGGTGAACATTTTGAAATGTGGAGAGTGGTGCATTTTTTTCTCTCTCTCTCAAAGGATAATACTTTTATCAGGACTGATGTAGACACAATTGCCAACCTATAGCAAGTATTTCAAAATACCAGTGGAATGCTAGCCATAGGTAGAATAGGCACAGCTTCACCACACCCAGTTTGGACACCACTGAACTGGCACACAAGCAGGAAACAAACGTTTCGGATACGTGTGAAGACACACTCTTGAGTCTGCTCCGTGGAGTAGGGTTTGCCAAGGCCCCATGTCCTATCTCCCCTCTGACCAGTCCTACCTTGGATACTCAGTGTGTCAACTGATGCAGCAAACGCTTGGATACTGCCAAGCAGGGATCTCTTCCTAGAATCTGGTAAACAGGTAGAGAGCCTCCCTTCATGCTTGCTACCTGCAAGACAGTAGAGGGGCTTGGGGTGAGCCATCAATCTTCATTCTGCAAAGATGCCATCCTTTTTGATGGCCGCTATGGTGACAGTGGTAAGTGATCCCAAGGTTGTGGTCCCCCAATGGTCTGAGGGGATACGTTCCTCCTTAATGACAAGGTCTTCACTTTTTAAAGTGAAGTCCACTCACAATCCAACAGAGCACACCAAAGGGAGAAACAAACAAACAACCAAAAACAAACAAACAAACAAAACTACTCACCACAGTTACTGCCTCAAAAGCAGCCACTGTGAACCATTTAGTTTGCTTCCTCTATATTAGAAAACATCATCCCATAGGATTACATGTTTACTCATAATCTCGGGTCCTTCTGCTTCTACTCACCAGTGTATCCATTTCTGAAATGGATTCTAGAATAGACTTTTAGAATGTTTATTTAGAAATTATAAAATAGGAAAACCCTTTCTAAAATGGCCAACACTTTATCTCTCTCTCTCTCTCTCTCTCTCTCTCTCTCTCTCACACACACACACACACACACACACACACACACACACACACACACACACACACACACATATATATATATAGTAAAAGCAAATGGATGCCCATCAATCTGTCCAGAAATGTACTTACCTGATTTTAGTGAATATCTTTTGGCGGGTTCTTTTCCAAAATAACAGGTCTCCTTTCTTATGGTGAGGCCAGAACGGAGCCTCATGCAGTAGACATGGCAGATATCTTTGGTCTTCTGTTGGGATCCTAACAATAGGGGGGAAAATGTTGATTTATGCAGTTCATATCCCATAATATATATAGCACCTCCAACAGAGACTGGAATAGCCCTACTTAATTAAAAATTAACTATTAATTTTATAGCACAATGATAAGATATGCAAAATGAAATGGTCTTTTCTCCTTTCTGGGACCAAGTCTCTGATAAGAAGCAGCTTAAAGGAGAAAAGGATTAGTTTTGCTTGTATCTCAAGTCCTTTATGGAGGGAAGGTGTATCTTTATCTGTATCCTTCTTAATTAGTTCTGGACCCAGCCCATGGGATGTCACAGCTGCCCATTTTCAGGGTGGGTCTAAGCTACTCCTTTCCAGAGAATGCTGTCATAGACACATACCTAAAGGCATGCCTCACTGCTGCCTTAAGTGGTTCTTAATTCAATCAAGTTGACATTTAAAACTAACCATTGCAGACCCTGGGATTTAATAGGCAATAGGCTGGAGTTGTATTTTGCTGCCAGATGTTTTGTTGAAACACTTTAGGTCTTCAGAAATTTTGGGGTTTTTTGTTTGTTTGTTTGTTTGTTTTCATAACTCCGTTTGAGGAACCATAGCTTACATTCAGTATGGACAAGCCTTTGCCTAACCGAGGGGCACATTAACATCCATAGGCGATTTCTACTCATCTAGAATAAACTTCTCATGGCTGTCAACCATACAGGTTATTGATACCAAAATAATTGCCATTATCCACATAGCAGCAGTAGGCCAAACACTCTGCTAAGTACTTTTATGTGTCTTTTACCTTAGCCATTCATGATAATCTTAGTTTTATAATAATAATGTGAGGCTTTTGAGAGTCATGACACTGCCCAAAGTTACATGGTTCATGAGTTGTGCTAAGAAGTGTGTTACAGTTAAGTGTTCCCACAGAGTCTTGTGCTCGAGCACTTGGTCCCGACCTTGTGACACTGTTTGGTAACTTGTGAAAGCTTTGGGGCCAGCCTCAGATGATAGCCTGGTCTCTTCAGTCTCCCACTCACCGGTGGTGCCATATGAGAAGCCCCTGGAAGCTATGGCTACCATAGACTGAAGTAGTCCAGCCACCATCCCTGCCACATCACCGTGGCCTGTACCTTCTAATCCATGAAGCAAAATGAATTGTTTGCCTTTACTCTGCTTCTGCAGGGTATTTGGTCATAGAGATGGGAAGTTAAGTGATGCAATATTTTTAATATCAAAGCCACTCTACCTGTCAAATTAGACTCTACCTCCACCAAAGAAAAGTACCACTGGCCAGATGTGGTCATACCTCTAGTCTCAGTACTCAAGAGGCGAAAGCAGGAGGGTTGTGAATTTCCAGACCAGACTCAGCTACCTAGAGTCTTCTTTGGTGGGGGAAGAAGTCTGCACTGCAATCTGAGGAACTAGCCAAACACAAATTCAGCCAACTGAACTCAAAAGGTTAACCAGTTATTCAGTAATTCTCATTTTACTTAGCCCAAGAAAAATTTAAGTCTCATGCAGATAATTCCATCGTGTCTCGGACATCATAAATTGCCGTCCAGGGTCAGATGGAGACGAAGACTAGAACATGTGAATTGCAAGATCTCAGTCTCTGAAGCAAGCTCTGGCACCAGTGTCAGACACTCTGGCCTGCCTACTCCGTAAGGCAGTGTTGGTAATGGGCCTCGGTTTTTGTTTTGTTTTGTTTGGATACGAAGGCAGTTCATTCTTTAATATGAGGAAATGGGAAAGCCAAGTCACTTGCACTGAATCGTTATTTCTGCACAGAGCATTTTGACTTAAGTACAAATGAAAGGAACAATTTAACTGTGACTTCCTGGCCATTCAGAAACCACTGTCAAAAAGAATTTTTTTTAATTCTGACTGCCAAAGAACTATGTGGGTGGTGGTCCAGCACCTCGGAAAGGGCAAAAGGGGACATTGCTTTCTTTTCAGGCCATTCATCACCCTATTTCCTCTCTTTATTGTTTATTTTAAGAGTCTAAGATCCCACAGCCCCGTCTCCTCAGAGGTATATGCTGCAGGTGAGGACCTACTATTTAACCTCATTTCTCTTTCATAGCATTCCAAACTTTGCATTTATAATTAAATAATTTTATATGGCTCCTTCTTCTTTATTTGTAACCTGGGTATTTTCACTTGAGATTTTTTTTTTCCTTTACAGATAACCATTGAATTGACACTCCAAAGGTCCTTGACAGATATGCAGACTGGAAGTGGGTCTGTTTAGAGGTTTGCCAGTTAATTAGCGATGAGGTTTTGTGGATCTGATGGCAGGAGCTGTGAGGGCTGCGAAGGGGTTGACACAAAGGAAGACTGTTCACTAAGCTCACACTCATCCATGGTCCCTAATGATCTAAGTGGTCCCTGTCCTGTGTTGTAGCAAATAGTCATAGTGGTGATGTAAAGACTGTTTAAAAAGACAGACAACAAGTCGTCTTTTTCTTTTCAGCTCCAATATTCTTGGGAGTTTTTGATAAGGCAGCCAGGCTTCGTGTTGAAATAATCAATAGTTGATAATAGATTTAATAGTGATTAAAGCGGGGACACTTAAGCTCTTACTTGTGATTTTGCAAGGCGGGACCAGGGCTCTGCCTGATGTGCTGTCGCACTTTGCCGGGGAAATCTTGGAGTTCGAATACTTCATTCTAGGTCTCATTTTTCAGGTTTCTGTGGGGTTAAGATATAACATTAGTCCAACTATACGTACCTGACAACATCAGAAGCAACCTTAGCTATCTCACCATGAAACTGATAGCCACATGGGGAAACAAAGAATAAATTTGAGCATAGTATTCTGACTGTACACTTAGGCTAGAATCTAGCCATAGAATCAAAAAATAAAATAAAATCAAAGCATAGGGAAATCTCAGGCTGAGTAGTCTTATTGTTAATGGCATGTTTGTAGTGAAATCTCAGTACCACTTTGTTGTAGTACATAGCAAAAAATACCAAAAAAAAAAAAAAAAGTAGCCATACTGATCTTGTATGATTTTTCAAAGTAGGGGGAAAGAAATATAAATACTTAACTCAGAAGCCAAGGCAAATGCCCTGTGATGTTAAATTTGAGTCTTTATTAAACAAATGCCAAACAGTGTGTGTACACACTTTATTTTCTAAATATTTTCTCCACTAAAAGGAACCATGACTCCAGATACGGGGTCAGGACAGTAATAATGACCATAAAACATGTTATGCCAGAAAACATTCAGCTATTAAAAGCTAAATGAGTTTGTGTTAAAAGCACACGGAGCCATCACGGAGAGTTTCCTCGGGTCAGATCTGGCACCAACTGAATGTCAAAAAGAGTAATGGTAACAAGAATAAGCAGAGTTTCTCAAGAAAAATGGGGGAAGATTGTCGGTTTCCTCTGCTCACTCACAAGTTCAAAGATCAGGGGAACAAAGGAGAAACTATAGCCCAAGCAGACACTGGGAAGAAAGGGGGAAGAAAAAAACAAAACAACGACCACACACACACACATACACACACACCCCAAACAAACAAACAAACAAACCCCAAAACAACAGGTTAACTAAAATTCACAAAGAAAAAGATAACTTGAAGTAGTAAGCAGTCCCGAGCTCCAGCCCGAGCTCCAGGCATTGGTGGAGGAAGGGGAGAGGGGCTGGGAAGGGTTAGGAGGGAGGGGAGCAACAATCGCATGGTCATCCTGAGTTTAGGTGGCCATAAGAAGAATAGAATTGCGCTGCTCGCTGCTGAAAGAAACCCATGGTTAACAGCACAGTTCTCACAAGCCTTAAATCCAGGGCAGGAATTTGGTCTGAGGGCGAGCTCCTCTTCACTGCTGCCTAGAAGTAAAGAAGCCACGCTATCCCTCTCCGGTAGCGTAAGAATGGTAAGAGTGCCGCGACCAGAGGCTGTCTTAAAGGGGGGCTATTGTTTGACACTGAGCCACTCTGGAGATCGGAAAATACAGACAGGTGACAAATCAGGATGCCTGGGAACGCTGCCATGCTACTGGCCAAGAGACAGTCCTGGAAGGGGGGGGTATGAACAATCCAATGAGAAGTTTCAATTACTGGGAGCCTGGGCCAAGGAAGACACAGTGATCAGTGGTCCCGCCCTCTGGTGGCGAGCCCTACTATTCAGCTCCAAGCGTGCAGCTGCTGGTTACTTATAAACCAAGGCACACTGATTGATTGCTCCTCTATCTGGACGTAACTAGGCGCGGCGTTTGCTCCCTTCGCTCGGAGGTGAACTAGCTGGACTTTGCCTCACTCGCGGACGCGGACGGCAGACTGAGGCTTCTCTGGAGTGAATGAGAACCTGCCTAGCCTAAGGAATGTAGAAATTGTTGTGAAATGCCACGGCACCGTAATTGCAAAAGACGAAAGCATATACTTTCAGATTCTAGAGTAAGCACAGCCCTGACGCTGAAGATGTGTGTCCTCACTACCCCAGCATGCTTACTGGGAGCAAGCTCTAAGCTACTGCCCTCGGCTCACAGACCTGGAAAGGCGCTTCGGTCGCTCTTTTTATTTGCCTTTCATTTAAACTATTACTTATTATTTCGAATTTTTTGGTTTTTTATCCCTCTTCTAATTTTACCTACTTCTTTTATATTTGAGTTTTAGTTCTCATTATCTTCCTCATCGTTTCAACCCTAAGACATTGTCGTTTTTTTCCCCTCTTTTTAAATTTTCTAAAAATTAAAATATAATGACATCGTGACTCGGGCCAATAGAACCATCTAATTCTTGATAGTGGCATCAAAAACACATTGGAAAAATATAGTCTTAAAGTATTTTTAAACTGGGGAAGCTGGATATCCACATGTATAAGAAACGGAAGTAGAAACTTATCTCTTATACTGTACCAAAAGAAGAAGAGGAGGAGGAGGAAGAGGAGGAGGAGGAGGAAGAGGAGGAGGAAGGGGGAGGAGGATGAAGAGGAGGAAGAGGAAGAGGAGGAGGAGGAGGGGGAGGAAGAAACTCAAACTGTTATCGCTCCTCTTTCCCTCCCTTACCATCCCATCTCTCTCCTTTGTTCAAAAGGATTAAAAATTAACTACTCTATACAAGTTACAACTCTGCTTTAAAGGAAACCATTTATTCTGAGCCAGCAATAATGACTGATAATGGGTTTAATAACATGGATTCAAGTCAACCTAAACAATGCATTCCCAAGGGAAAGTCACTGCATGAAGCTTTGCAGGCAATGAACACACGCCAATACGACCAACAACTGCATCCGTTAACAGCTGCGAGGAAGGGGCCAGGGGTAGATCAGAACTTGGTAGTTCGCTTTAAACATTCAGCCCGTGTTATACTCAAAGCAAAAGGCCAGCTTCTTTGAAAGAGTAATAATAAATTTCTGAAGATGTTGACATAAGGCAGAGTTCCCTGAAGGACCTGCGTCTGGGTTAAATATCCTACATACTCTTCTCCATCACGGAGTAAAATATTGCCATTATGAAAAGGTCTATGATCAAGAGCCAAAATCATCTCCGGCTGCCTCGGACATTTTGTGTAAACGGCCACTTCTTTTAATAATGGTATCTGATTTGATGCTCTCAGAAAGTGCTGTTCATGCTTAGCCCAAAGCTAAGACGCTAGAGGCATACAAAACCGACAAAAGAGATTTCCTCCTTTCTCTGTGCTTCCCTTTGTTGACTGTTAACGTTGAACGTACTGGCGTATGATTGGCTTTTGCTCGGGAATGTATCCTTTAAGATGACTTGAATCCATGCTACAAAGCCATGACCATCACTGGCTCAGAATAAATTATTTCCTTCAAAGCAGGGTTGTAACTTTTACAGAGTAATTAATTTTTAACCATTCTGTGGGGGATATTGGAATTAGGTACCCATATAAAGGTCAGATTTTGAGTTGGGCAGGAAACAGTTTAAATAATAACCTGCCTGCACCAGTCATCAAAATTGCCTTTAACTATTTAAATTAAATTATTTAAATCCGTGTGTTGAAGTCAATAGTCTACCTTCTTGGAGACTTGGAGTTCGTACATAGCATAGTATTGATACCAGTCGGTCCTCACTGAGGAGCCGTGCCTGCCTTTGTTTTTCTCTATTTTCAGTAATTATTTGATCTCATAATCTTCTCTTCCCTTCCTTCCTCCCATGGGCAAGCTTGCGCAAACACATGTAGAAGAACTCTGCCCTAAAGGACCATTAGCTTGCATGGTTCTACAAGATAAGAAACTAAGGAATGCGAGTTTAAGGACAAACTCATCGACCTAGAATGTATTAGAATTGCAAAACTCAAAGTATAATCCAGAACTCTTTTCAAATCCCATTCTGAAAAACCAACCCTTTTATCCAGTAACAAGTCTTTTCCTCTCTTGCTATCTGAATTATTTGAGAGCCTATAGATGCTGTGTTTGTTTCCCCTCAATAACAGAGAGCAAACATTCTTGCAGATCGGCACGGCACTCACCTTAATAGTGATGGGAGATAGCTGGTCTTAAAGGATGTACTTTCCTGCAGTGAGCCCTTGTGCTAATGCAGTCAGGCTGCAGTTCTATTTATACTGTAGTAGCTCCTATTAAGCAGCACTGGTTACAGTAGCTGATGAATGAATGAAGTTATGCAAATGAAGCAATCTGAATGGAATGTGTGGGTGTGTGTAGCCTTCTCCTCCAGACACATTCCCAACAGAGCAGTCCTTTCAGAGTTATACTTAATTACTGTCTTATAGATGTAATCTTTAAAACGGACGCCCAGTGATGCCTTTTCTGGAATATAGAATATCTAAGAAAACAGAACAGACCATCTCTTCTGTAGAAGAGTCGTTTTGTTGTTTTTTGGGTTTTTTTTGTTTGGTTTTTTTTTTTTGGTTTTGTTTTGTTTTGTTTTGTTTTTTGCAGGCAAATATTTTTCTGATTTTTCTGAAAGGATAGATGAGTGCCCTTAGAAAGTAGGTAAATGTCTAGGAAGTATCTATGCTATCACTTTTTTTCTTCCTTCCATGCTGAAATCTCACACATGTATCTATTTCTAAGTAGAAAGTAGAATGATACTACAAATGTTTCATGAGCCCCCGTTTCCATTCTCTAAAATTAACACTGTATCCCGAGTGTTTTCTGCTTTCCATCCTATAAATTTATTTTTATCAGTCCCTTCTTGCTTAACACTTGGCTCTTTCTAGTGTTTTTTTTTTTTTTTTTTTCCTCTGTTCACGTCAGTAGTCCAGCCGAAGGAGGGTGGCGCATGTGCACGATTCTTAGAAAATGTCAAAGTTCATTGGTAACACCAGTTTTACAGTAGTGGAATTTGCCACTGGATCAAGAGGTGCATGCACTTCATGACTTAATAGCTATTTCCATGCAACCTCCGAAGGTGTGTGTTGGTTTGTAGTTGGCTGACAGTCTAGATGAATTTTCTCCCTCTCCCGTTTCCCACCCCCACGGCCTGAGGCTGCCATAGTTGTTGTCACCTTTGACACACTTATCTTTCTGAAAAACAGGAATATTTTGAGGACACTATTCCGTGTGTTGTGGGTCTTGGACTGAATTCAAAGGGGAGAATGGGCCGAACACTGGCTTTCACAGCTTTCTGCTTGCTGGGTGAGGCTACCGTGTGAACAGCTATATCAGTATTCCTGCTGCCATGCATTCTCAACTGTGATGGGCTGTACTACCTGACCTGTGAGCTGGAATGAACCTTTTCTTCTTGAGTGGCTTCTACCAAGTATTTTATCACAATAATGAGATACAGTTAAGAAAGTCACCTCCGTCAGCAATGCTTATTGAAACGTTGTGCCTTGGTGCTTGGGCTTTTAAATGAAATCTTAATTGATAAATTTCGTGTGGAAATATCTAATTTCTAAATATCATATGGAAATGGTATTTGCATTTAAGAATTGTGAGTTTTGTGCCTTGCTTTAGGATATCGTTCACATCTATGACTGAAAGAAGATTTGCCTACAGCTATTTTCTAAATTTTACTTTTTAATATTTTATACTTGGATTTTTTGATTGATTCATGATTACTATGAGCACAGAAATGTAAGTTGTGGTGAGGTGTGGTGATACACTCCTTTAATCCCATCTCCCTGGAAGCAGAAGACAATATATCTTTGTGATTTTGAGACCATCCTCAAAATGTATGTATGTATATATGTACACATGCATGTATGTATATGTATATATGTATGTTGTTTTCAACTGCTTGTTCGAATTATGTTTGCAGTCCAGTTTAGACTACGTAAAGTTTTGATGCGTTATGTTGGGAGCAGTGTGCAAAGGGCTGTGAGTAAAGGCCTCTAATAGTGAGAAACTTCTAAAATTTATTTATTTTTTTTGAAGCAAGGGTCTCACTATGTAGCCCCTGGCTGGCCTGGAATTCTCCATGTAGACAAGGTTGGTCTTGAACTCACAGGGATTCATCTACTTCTGGCTCCAATGTGCTGAGACCAAAGTGTGTACCACCATGCCTGGCTGATAGCAGGAAGCTTTTAAAATATTGAGAAACATTCAATGTGCTTTGTGAGCATAGTCTTCTGACTCTGTAAAGGGCCATCCCAAGAAAAAGAGAGTAAAGAAGACCAGTTTGATGGCCAATTAAAACACTCCAGACACAGTGAGAAAAGAGCTGGGGTCATGTTTGTAGGAACAGTACAAAGTGTATGAGGTTGAATGTGGGCCAGTCACACACTTCGCAAAGCCCTTGAGTGTCAGCATGAGAAACCCCATAGTTCTGAGTCTCAAACAAAAAAAAAAGTGTGAGCTGTAATCATTTCCAAAGTACAAATGTGTGTGGTGGCCTCTTTGGCTGTAGGAAGTTACGTTAAACAAATACTGCATTGCCATTTTAGGTCAGGGACTGTGTACCATCAGCATGAGCCCATGGGACAGCATGTGAAGATTTTCTTTTCAGTTGGGTGTATTATCTACCTCTGGTCAACCAGCAAGTCCTTTAGACACTCCTGCCCTCTTACGTGTCAGGCAATTCCCTTCACTGACCAAAGCTGTTGATAGGTCATCAGAATGTTGGTTTGGCTGCTGACTTTTCTTAGTGAGAATCTTGCTTTGAAAATGTGGTGAAGCAGATTGATTTCCTGTAACCAATCCCATTAAAATGCAAGGTCCTTTAGAAAACTTTTACTAGACATGTATACTCAACTTGGAAAAGTTGGATAATATCGAAAAGAGGAAATTCAACCTCTGACCCTAAAGAAAGTAATTAAATGGTTTGGAATTCATTTCAAGGAAACCTAACTTCACTGAGGTCTCTTGAGGTCATAGCAGTGATAGGCTTGGGTCTGTGCACAGAGGGCTGTCTAATGATGATGCCAATAATAAGCCAAACAGTTTGTTGCTAGGCTAGGTGCTGGGGCTGCAGTGGTGAATCAGTCAAAGTTCTGCCTTCCGAAGTTTACTCCACATCGGGAGGAAGCTGTTGAGTAATATTCTGGCAAATACAATCTTCCTGAGCACGGACTCAGGAACCTGGAGCAGAGCAGGTGCTGAGGAAGTGCAGTCCCAACTTACGTCAAAGGTCCATCCACAAGGTGCAAGGGAGGTCAGGGTGGGGCAGAAAGAAACACCTTCTGGGCAAAGAACACTCCTGGTTAAGGGGTCAAGTCAAGACAGGCTCAATCTGCTTAAAGAACAGGGGGAGTCTGGCTGAACCATAGTAGGTTCTCAGGAACATAGTGGTGGGGTTAGAGATGGCAGAGAGCAGGAGGCATGTTTGGCTGGGCTCAAGAAGCCAAAGGAAGCAGCTTGGTCTCAACTTAAAAGACAGAAGGAGCCAAAGAAAAGTTTTAAGCAATATGTGATTTGACTTTTTTTTTCATTTCTCTTTCTTACCTCCCTCCCTCTCCCTCCTTCTTTCATCCCTTTCTTCCCTCTCTCCATTCTTTCCTTTCCTCCTCCTCCTCTTCTAGACAGAAATTTACATATCCCAGACATTGATACAAGTCACAGAGTAGAGGACTTTTTAAAATTACATTCATTTGTTACTCATGTGCCATGAATAATGGATAATAGGACAACTTGCAAGGCCCGCTGCTCTCTTGTACTACCTGGGTCCCAAGCATCAAACTTAAGTTAGCAGATGTAGCAGGAAGCGCCTTTACCCACTGTACCACTTTAGTGACTCAGTCTGGGTCTTCTGACCCTCTTGACTTGATCTCACAAGTGCTAGAAGCACAGGCTTCCATCACACCTAGTTTCTGGGATGCTGGGGATTGAACCCAGGACTCGTGCTAAGCAAAAACTCTACCAACTGAGCTTTGTGTCCCGGCCTTTTAAAAACAAACAAACAACAACACAAAATCTATGGCTGCCGCACAAGAGACATCTGAAGGTCAAGAAGGGTGAGCAAGGAGTTTACAATAAATCAGACTCTACAAAAATATACTTATTGCTTTAAAAAATGTATATGTACTTATATGTCTGTGTGAGTTTATGCACACCATGCATGTGTGGGTGTGTGCCTACACAGGCCAGAAGAGGATCTCAGATCCCTGGAACTGGATTTACCAGTGGTTGTGAGTTGCCACATGTGGGTTCTGGCAACTAAATCCAGGCCCAAGAACAGTATGCACTCTTAACTGCTGAGCCATCTCTAACCCTTAGGACAGACTCTTCAGTGAGGAGAGTGGCGGTGACTGCTTCTGCACTGCTTTGGCCATCCATCATAAGTGAGCCACGGGCTTTTTCATTAGCTGTTTGGATATGATTGTCTTCCTTTTAGGGGTGAGTAAACAGTAGCTCACCTCTTGCCAGAGGGATAGCTTGGCAAAGGCTATACTAATAATTGTAAGTGAAGCCAGATCTGATAACAAGCTCTGTCCCTGGAGGCATGGGAGACGTTGATAGAATGGGGTGATGCTGAATTCCAGGGCCTCAAGTCATAGTTTACTATTTTGTCAAGCCTTTATGGTCTAACATGGGAAGATTCATGAGTCTGTGATGGGATCGCAAGGACATATTGCTAGTTCACAGAAAGAAGCAGTGTCCCCAAATGATCTGCCCTAGTTTTATTTCTACAGCTGTGATAAAAACACACCAACAAAAAACAACTTGGGAAACGGATGGCTTTTTCTTACGCTCCCAATTTCAGGTTATACAGTCCTATGGGAGAAGTCAAGGCAGGAACTTTAAACAGTATTCACATCGCATCGCAGCCAAGGGAAGAAAACGAATGCTTACATGCTGGCCTTTTGTGTTCAGTTCCATTTCTCTCCATCTCTATAGTGGTCAGGACCTTCCCCCTCTCCCAACCAGGGAATCGGCCACTCACAGTGGACTAGATCCCTCCACATCCACTAACCCAACCAAGACAATCCCCAAAGCCATCCATACAGTGTGGCCCGCTGCACACGCCTGCCCCAATTGGTTAGTCTCTTTTTCTCTAGCGATTGTAGGTCATGTCCCGTTGAAACCATCACCTGGTCTTAGCTGATAGAAGAGGAAGCTTTCTAACACAGTGTGACTTCATCACAGGACAGCGCTGACGCACAGTGGGTCTCTTACACCAACCCTCTGCCTTCTTGGGCACCTCTTGGGTGGTTTCACTTCCTTTTCTGGCGGAAGTCGGAATAAAAGATACACAGGAAGGGAAAGCAGCAGTGAAAGCTACCTCCTCCGCTTGAGCAGAGCTGAGTTACTTTCTCTTTCCTTCCTCCCACTGCTGTGAAATTTCCCTCTCCTGGGGAGGGAAAGGAAGTGCTCCCTGGAGAAACGTGACAAATCAATGAGTCCAGACAATCACCCGCGAGGAGAAGCGAGAAGAGGGTGAGAAGAGGAGAGGATGCTGTTATTCCTGGAAAGATTTCTGAAAAGAGGCACTTAGTATTTTTTAAATTATTATATTTATTTACACACACACACACACAGAGAGAGAGAGAGAGAGAGAGAGAGAGAGAGAGAGAGAGAGAGAGAGAGAGAGAGAGAGAGAGAGAGAGCCCTGTGTTTGCCCTAGGAGACCAGGAGGGAGCTCCCTTACACAGATCCTGGAAAACAAACTGGGGTCTTCTGGAAGCGCGCCACGTGCTTTTAAGCACGAGCTGTCTTTATGGCCCCAGCTTTTATTACCTGTGACCCTCTGCTACCCACTGCTGCTGCGTCCTTGGCTCCCCCTTGGCCTCTATCCTTTCCCTCCGCCTCCTCACGCTGTAGCTTTAGGTCATAGGGCACAGCTGTCTTTCATCCGTGCCCACCGGCTTCCACAGCTGCACATCTTTGCTCACCGGTTCTTGCCAGTGATGCCGGATGTTTACCTTCCTAATACCCCACAGCTAAGTCGCTCGCATTGCTTATCACTGCCAACTCTGTTTCCGTGTCCCTTTTGTTGACCTGCGAACCCTTCGGGAGTAAGGGCTGTGGTGGTATCAGCGTCACTTTCCAGGTACTATTGATAACAGGTAATTAGTACACATTCTGTAGTTTGGATCAGTGCTTGCAAAATCTCCATGAACTAGGTAAAGTAGGCATCAGCCACGGAAGATGTGTGAGACACCACGGCTATCTCTAAGGTCTACAGAGCAGAGCCGGTGGAACTCTGGGTTGAGCGGTACCAAACTGGCACCACTCCGCTATTTTTGGCTTGCAGAGTGATAATTTTATGTATCTTAGCCTAATGGGAATCAGACTTCATGTTCCTGGGTGGCAATTCTTCCTGAAGTAAAGTAGCTGGCCGGCTCATGCTCTACAATCGTAGGTTACCCATTCAAATGTTCAGTTCAGGGCATCCCTTTATTTCCTGGCTTCCTCTTGAAACCCATTCTATAACTTTATGTGTTTTGGATGTCCCCGATGTGTGTGCACTAAGTCTGTAGTGATTTCAAAAAAGATAGACTGGCTTCCTGATCCTGACAGCTTAGGCTCAGGACCCCCGAACTCCCAACCCCCCCACTTCTTGGGCCTTACACTGTTCTATCAGGTTTAAAAGCGAGGCGAGTGGATGGGTGCGGTGCTTCCTGTCTCCCAGAGTCCCCTTTGGTACCTACACCTGAGCCTGCCCCTTGCCCACCCCTAGGATGCCATCCTGCTCCCCTTCCAGCCACTGTTACCTCCTGCACAGCGGTGTTCGCTTTGTTTTCTTTTGTTTTTCTGCATTCAGAAAGCTGTTAGTGCTAGAGAAAAGGTGTGTGTAACGGCATGAATGGTGCACTCAACAAACAGAGCTTTGCTTTTAGTTTAACTCTGAAGGGCAAAACAAGTTTTTTCTCCTACCTTAGACTAGGTTTTAAGTAAAACTTAATAAGTAAATACATAAATGACTATAATAAAAATTCAAAATTAATATGAAATATCCAATAGGAATAAAGTGTTTGTTTCATTCATTTTTCTCTTTATGTCCATTCCCAACCAGGAACATATCTTTTAAAAATTACATTATGTAGGGAGCCGTATTGGATTTGGGCCTGGCCGCTTTGTGACTGCATAGCTCAAGGTGGCTACGTGACTCTGGGCTGCATGGCCACAGAGGTTCAACCTTGAAATGACTGCCATACAGACATGAGATTGTTGAACTAAAGCCTCTCCCAGGAAGACCCTGGGAGCAATGACAGGATGTTTCAGCCTGAGCAAAACACCGGATGTCCCTGAGCAGATTCCTGAGAAGGGTTCGACCTTTTCAAAGAACATGTCCCCGGAAGACTGTTGCCTCTTTGTTATAGGAGGATATCGTGCAGTGTAGTGATTCACCTTATATCCTTGGGCACTTCCCCAACCCCTAAGCTTCAGTTCCAGCTTCTATTCCTGCCTCAGAGCTTTAAATGCTGTACATTTCTCTCAATAAACGAGACCTTGACAACAGAACTTTTGCTTGGTCTCCTTCTTGTCTTGCCCCCCATTTAGGCCCAAGGGTAGCGCCCCTTCGGGACCCTGAATAACTGGGTCCCCGCTGGCGGGGACAACATTATACATTATAATAACATATTACATATTAATATATTAATAAATATAGTAAAAATATATTAAATATATTTAACACTTGAATAAGCACTATGTGACAAGTATGTACTAGATTAAGTGTTTTTACATAGTTACATATATGATATATATTACTATATAATATATATATATATTCACACTTGAATAAGTATTGAGTACCAAGTACTGTACTTTACATAGTTAACTGGGTCATCGCAGCAATCTTGCCAGGGTGGATACTATGTTCTGTCCTACACAGATGAAAAGAAAATAGAGCACAGATATGTAAGTAATTCACCAAGGTACAGTGGCTAAAAGCCCAAGCAAACACTTTAAGGAATGGGTGGAGAGTCCTGATCCTGTTACATTTCATCTCTATTGCTACCCTCACATCCCAGCAAACTTCCTTTGCCATTCTGAGATTACAATTTCCTAGTTGGCAAAGGTTTGCTCTGCTAAGAAAACAAAACTAGAAGTTTGCCTTGATCTGGATCATTTGGCCCTGTGAGTGAGGGTCATACTCAAGACTTAGGGTATCATGGGATGTGATCTCTGTAGAATGTGCTGTGGTTAGAAAAGGGAACTCTCAGAGCATTTCAAGTCAAAGAACAATTTTCTTTAAAAAAAAAAAGTATACATTTTGTTACCAGTGCATAAACAAAAGGCAAAATCGTTAGTGTATTAATAAATGCATGGTTTCTAAGTTTAAAGTCACATTTGGTCATTATAAATTCAGTTAGACAAAAATTATTTCCAGCATAATGGTGGATTAGTTACCATGGAAACCTTCCTGACAAGAATGCTGAAACTAAAATATTAAAAGGAATGGTCAGGCCTGAGAGATGGCTCAGCAGTTAAGAGCACACACTGCCTTTGGAGAAGACCTAGGCCAGTTCCCAGCACCCACATGTTGGCCTACAACTTCCAGTAACTTGAGTTCCTGGGTACCCAACACTCTCCTGGCACCCAGAAGCACCAGGAATGTATATGGTACATATACATGTACGTGCAAATAAAATATTAATACACATGAAATAAAAATAAAACCTTTTAAAAGAATCAAAGGCTGCGTGTAGTGGTACACACCAGTGATCCCAGTACTTGGGAGACGGAGCAGAGGATCTCTGATTTGAGGCTAGTCTGGGCTGTAGTGTCCAGAACACTGTAGGCAAGCTCTGTTTCCGTCTAAAACTGTCTTTTATGTCCCAGAAAAAAAGATAGAAGTTATACCAAGTGCCAAAGTTAGGGGATAAGGCCCAGGACATGCCCAAGGTGGTGATTCTAACTGGAAATTGAGTTCCCAAGGAGCTGCAAACAGAACACAGGAAGGACTGAAACAGATAAACCAGAAACACAAAAGGAACAGCTAGGAAGCCAGCCTCAACCATGCCCCTTTGAGAGTTACTTGTCCTCTGACAAGTGTGTGTGCTGACATCATGGTGCCTCTGTGCTTCCAAAATTCTGACCCAGATAATGACACATAAAGCAGTTTTAACATAGTAGTGCCCTAAAAACAATGAGAACAGCAAACACAGATCTTAGAGATGGTAGCCAGGCGGAAAACCACCAGCTATTCCTCACGAGAGGCTTTGGGGCAAATGAATAGTTTATAGTCCAATTTGACAAAGTAAATATGAGTTCTGAGGATGGTGGCAGGAGCTGACAGAGAAAAGAAGCAGAGACCGACCACCAAGGCTTCATTCATTGGAACGATCTGCAAAGGTGTGTGACACAACTAGTTTTTTTTTTAAAAGATTTATTTATTTATTATATATAAGTACACTGTAGCTGCCTTCAGATACACCAGAAGAGGGCATCGGATCTCTTTACAGATGGTTGTAAGCCACCATGTGGTTGCTGGGAATTGAACTCAGGACCTCTGGAAGAGTAATCGGGTGCTCTTAACCGCTGAGCCATCTCTCCAGCCCAACACAACTAGTTTTTAATCTGTTTATCGAGCAAAGAAATGAAAAGTATGAAATATGAAACTTTTAAAACAAGTATTAAGACGAACACCGAGTATAGCAGCTAAGCATCAGATTTGACACGGGTGGATCAAGTCCATGGCCTGGGAAGTGTGTGAAAGCCTTCCTTCAGATACAATCCACAGACATGAAGACGTGGACACGTGAGAGAGAGAGGGTAGGAAATTTGGAGGGTAGATGGAGACAGTGTGCTGTGTATTTGAGGAAGCAATATTGAAGATATGTATGATGGCTGAGAACCTTTCAGAACTTTCTAAAGAGGTCAGTTCTCAGATCCAAAGACACCAAAGTGTCTCAAGCAGGAGCGAAGGTGGAAGGAAGCACTCTGCATCTTGAGGTATTACTCGTGAAACTGATGAACATGTAAAGAGAGAGAAAGAGAGAGAGAGAGAGAGAGAGAGAGAGAGAGAGAGATTATAATGTCAGTTCCCAAAGAGAGAAAAGCTGTGGGCTCGAACAAAACCAAAGTTTAGAGTAGGCTTCTGGGTGGATGGTTATGTTTTACATTAGCCCCAGGATCTTAAAGCTAACACCAGATAGTCAATGAAGTACCTCGGGCATCTAGGAAGTCCTCCTGAGACTGCAGGGATGGCCCCAAACACCTTACTTTACTGGTAAGGCATATGACGTGGTGAGCTGGAGTCTGCTGGGCCGGGGAGCAGGACTCTGGGGTTTCAGCTCACAGGACAGTTATTGTGGATATCATGCTCCCATTCTCCTGGTGTTTCTTTAACATGCTAAACAACAGCAGAGAAGAAAGGAAATGTGAGGAAAATTACTGGATATCCGTCAGGGAGGGGTTTGTTTTGGCCATTCTTGTCTTGTGTGTGGGATTGAGTGACTGACTACCGTGAGCCTTTCTCTGGGAAGACTCGGCTCATCTGCTTGCTCTGTTGCATGATGGGACGGGATGGAGTCTTATTTGTTTCCTTATAGTTTGGAAAACGTAGGAGGGCGAAAGAGGCAGGTTGTAGGCATGTGCTCAAGGCTGAGTCACAGCCACTACGTTGTGTGGAAGGCAGCAGAGGACAGGTAGGAGAAAGCTCCGTGTATACAAAGCTCAGGAATATTCAAGGGAAAAAGGTGCCAGACCATAGCCAGGCTTTTGAATCAGTCAGCTTACCAGAAATCCAACCTGTTTTCCTTCAGCTCCCTTTAGAGCCGGTGTGGCTTGCTGTCTAAAATGTTTATACCAAAGACCCACAAAGGAAAACAGTTTGCAAGAATAAGGAATGGTGACCTCAAAATGTATCGCTCTGCTCATTCGTGAAGACAAAATATTATATGCATGCATGATAAATTATTTCTGGTTCTTGCCTAATTTACCACGGGGATATTCTGCCAGGTCTGAGGGGGACTGCAGCTGGCAGCGATTCAATCAAAATAGATTGCTTAAGTGAGGATGAAAACTCGAAGGCTAGTATGAGCCTGGAAACAGTACCTAGATCCCAAAACTTCAGATGGTTTCCGCAGTGTGCACAAATCCGGAGCATAGCCAGGGTAATGTTGCTGGCAAAGCCCTGGCTTTCGTCACCTGGTTCGCTGTTTATTTTTAAGGGAAGCACGAGGCTTTTCCAGACTGCGGTGCTCTGGATTCGTGGGTTCAGCCTCAAAGGAAAGCACACCGTCTCTTTAAATTACGACCCCTGTAAAGGAGCAGGCTCGCTTGAGCTGGAGGAGTTGCTCAGATACACAAAACACTGAAAGGAAGTTTGTTTTCACACACACACACACACACACACACACACACACGACAGGTTTATATTCAGAGCCAGTACCCCCAACTCCATTCTTGGCACACGGGATACTCCAAGAAGCTCCTAGAGTAGACCCTATGCACCTGTGGACTGCGTTTAAAGGCAACCTTAAAACCATCAAGGACTAACAAGGGGAGCTTCTGAAAGAGTGAAGCATGTGTTTTTAGAAATGAGGAAAGAAGGTTCTAGACTTTAACATTTAAGACCCAAAGAGGGAAGCTCAAAGCAATAGATACAATAGCAAGATTACAGTCATGGAAATGTGCCAACTCCATTTAATTATAAACACATGCACACACACATACATACACATACACACACATTACACACATACATATACATACACATAAAAGCACACACATACATACACACGCATACATACACACACGTGCACACACGTAAACACATACACATACAAACACACACATACAACACACACACATACACACACCACACACACATACACACATATACACATAAACATACACAGACATACACATACACACACACATACAAACACACACACACATTACACACATACATATACATACACATACAAACACACACATACATACACACGCATACATACACATGCATACATACACACACATACACACATACATATACATATACACACATTCACACACATACACACATACAACACATACACATACACACACAAACATACATACATACATACACTACACACACACACACACACACACACACACACACATCTATGTTTTCAAGCCAAGCAGGTTAGTTCACACCTGTAACCTTAGTCCTCAGGAGGCTGAGGCAAGAGGACTGCCACAAGTTCAAGGCTGGCCTGGGTTACACAGTGAGTTCCAGGCCAATCTGGGTCACAGAACAAAACATTATCTCAAAATAAAAGTGATCTGTTTGTAATTCTTATGTAAATGTGTGTGTGTTTGTTTCACAGAAAGGAGGTCACCTACTGTTTAGAGTAGAGTGCTTGCTGGTTAACTGAAAACAAGTTTCAAAAGTTTGCTTTGCCTGAACCTTTAAGGAAGATTTATTTATCATTTTATGTGTATGAGGGTTTTGTGTGCACTGCGTGGGCAAAGTGCCTGTGACTTATGTCCATCCATGTATGCCTGCAGTAGCCAGGAAAGGGCATCAGATTGCCTGGGACTGAAGTTAGAGTCCGTTGTGAGTTGTCATGTGGGTGCAGGGAACCCAACCCAGGTCCTTGCAAGTTCATCCCAGAACACGGAACATCCCTCCAACCCAGGGCCCAAGCTCGCTATTCTCAGGCCTCTGACCCCCATCCAGAGGTAAGAATTGTCCTTGGTGGGGTGTGAGGCAGAGGGTTGGCTAGCTGTACACAATCTCAGTCAGCCTGAGGTGCTTAGGTGTCACATACAGAACTTCTGTGTGATGTGGTTTATGAAATGTGATAAATTAAACAAAGCACATCATTTATTACATAAATTGTCTACTACTTCAACAGTGTTATAACTGAGAAAATTAGTGGGGTAGATTATAATTAATTAGTAATAGCTTAACAAAAGCCTAAGTAAATTTTCTTAATGTAACTACCTTCAAAAGTCTAAAACTTCATTGTTCTTGGTGCTCAACCCCCCAACCCTGTGAAATTAACCCTTTAAAAACAAACATAAACAAAAGCTACTGCGGTAGAGCATTTGAGCTAAGGATTATGACAGAATCTTACTATGTAGCCCAGGTTGGCTTTCACCTGTCTGACTCCACCTCCCAAGTGCTGTGATTAAAAGCCTATGATACCCCAGCCAGCAGCAGAATGTTTCAAAAGTACTTCTGATCCACTGTTTTTCCCACTGAAACACAAGTGCAATGTGAGAATTTGCTTGTTTTACTAACGTTTCCTTCCCATATTAACGTTGCTTTGCAACTAGGACGTAGGGGAGGAGTGCCTGCTAATTATAGGGATGACCTTTTTTTCCCCTAAAATATGTTTAATGCAAGTCTGGAGTGGGGAGAAAAAAAAAACTCAAATAAATGACATTTCATCAGACTGGCAGAACATGTTTCCAGGCAAGGTATCAGAATGTCTAAGATGGGAGAGAGAGAAAATTCCAGAAGCATTGACAAGTTTGGTGTAGATCTGGAATTTTCATGCATCACTGGTGGAAGTGTGGATTGCTACAACCTCTATCAGAAACAATGTGGCATTTCCCACTAAAGCTCAACAAATGACATCTTTGTCTCACAAGTTTGCCTGGAAAGTAGGGACTCAATACCAAGGCACAGATGCGTTCACCAGAAGGCAGCTAGAGAATGCTCGGAGCTGGTCATACACTCTAAGCAGGGAGCAGCACGCACGTCCATTCGAGCCGTCACAGATAAGTAGAGGTACGTTTATTTAGGGGAGTTCTAACGAGCTATGTGAAGTAAAAAGCTTCTGCTACTCGGACGAATAACAAAGTTGTGTGTTAAAAAGATAATGCTGAAGGAAAAGCACGAGGCAGGATACAAAGTCTGGACCAGCGAAAACTACAACATCAGGCACTTAAAAATTAAGCAGACCAACTTGTCATTTGTGGCAATTTGACTCAAAAGAATTGCTAACTAAAATGACCTAGCCAAAACAATAATAAAACTCTAAGTCCACAGTGGCATTCAGAAGACAAAGCAACTACAAAATATTTTCCAATTAAGATATTATTTCGTGTCACCTATCTTAGAAAGTTAATTTAAATCCATCCATATGGCACAGCAAGGCTCTCCCTTGTACAAGGACTACAGTCGCTCCCAGTGCAGCTCTCATGGGGTTTCTCGTGTGTTTTCGATGTCCACATTGGAGGGCAACAGAAACGCTCACGTTGAAGAGCAGGCAGTTAAAAGCTCCACGTTTCACAATGACACGTTCCCAAGCCAGCTGGCACAGCCAAAGGCCAAAATCCAGAGCTCAGTGCTGGCATTTCGCTGCCAGGCTTCAGCGATGTAATTGTGTAAGGCTGGTGGCGTCTCCAGCTACCCATCCCCCATCACTTCCTGTTTTTATTGTTTTTTGCATAGGATTCCTAGTGGTCTCTGTTTTGGCTACCAGAAATTGGGCTAAAGTAAAAACATTAAGTTACAAAGACTGTTGAACGCTGGTCTCCTCATCCGTAAGACTAATAACAGCGCCGTGCACTGAATATTAACTGACAATGACACGTTTGAAAGTTGAAGGCATAGGGGTTTTTCATGCATAGCTAATGAGAGTTCCTAGCCATGGAGCTAAGTGAACCAAGCATCAATCCACACTTTGGATTGCTCCACGGTCTAGTGATTATGCATCACACGTTAACAGAAGTACTCTTCAGAGGTCTGAAGATGCACAGACATTCTGGGGCAGACTTAATATGCGGCAGCGGCCATCCGCTGGATCCCTGCCTCCGCACTTTAAATGGGGCTGATAGCAGGCTGAGTCTTCCTGACCTAGTGACTGTGAGAACTAGGTTTGATTCGAAACTACTGAATGGAAAGGACTGTTAAGTACCCCTCTTCTCAAAGATCACACCAAAGAGATTCCCCGCTGTCGTATCAGAACTCTAATAGCTTTAATACTTCTGTGTCTGAGTCTGCTCTCTTGGGTCTGATACCAAGGACCAAGGAGGCGCCTTCCACTTGATATAATGAAAGAGATAATAGCCAAATGTCCAGATCACAAGCTTGATGTCACATCGGAGGCACGACACTCTCTTCAGCTCTTTTTATTCCTTGCAGTTAAGAACACCCAGTTTAACTTGCAGAGATCAGGGAACCTGCAGGGCTCTGACCCAGGTCCTCTGCATGCCTGTTATGGCTGAGTCGCTTGACCACATTCCTGTGGAAATCGTAACAGTGGGTGCAGGGACTGTCCCTGACTCTTTTGCATACTTGTGGGACCCCTTTCTTCCTATTGGGTTGCCTTTGCCCAGCCTCGATGTAATGGTATGTGCCTAGTCTTATTATGGCTTTTTATATGATGTTCGATTGATGTCTGTGGGAAGCCTGTCGTTCTCTGAGGGGATGAGGAGAGGGAATGGGTCCGGAGGAAAGGATAGGTGCGGATGGGAGAAAGACTGAGAGGAAGGGATGGAAGGGAAACTGTGGTTGGGATGTAATATATAAGAAAAGAATACAAAAAAATTAAAGCACCCAGTTTATTATATTAAATGTCTTCTAGATAACGATAGCTACGTTTGTATTCACAAAACATACTCTTAGGTCAGAGAAGGAAAAAAATGTGCCTTCTTCAATAAAAATAATCTATAGCTCCATTCAGGGATTATGTATTTTGTTGTTGTTGTTGTTGTCACACATTGGCATTTCAGTTCACCAAGTACATAAGAAGTTACGTAGAGATCTGATGAAGCGTGGACTTGCTTTTGTTTTAAGGCAGGCAGGCTTTCACTGTGGAGAGTCGTGACTGGCCTGGAACTTGCTTTATATACAGACCTGGGAAGGACACACAGAGATCTGCCTGCCTCTGCCTCTCCAGGGCTCCACCCCATCTGTCTACAAAATATTTTTGAACATGATTGGTGTGAATCTGGACGGGTCGTATACAATAGATGCACAGAGGATAACAGAAGATACCACCCAGGGAGGGAAAACCCAAAGTAACACATTCAGGGTTGAGGAAGCTCCTGTTTGGCTGTGAGATATGGGGGTTGGGGTGAGGGTAGGGGGAGAAGAACCATGTGCGGTAGCTCAAGCCTGTAATACCAGCATTTGAGAGCCTGCAGGTGGAGGATTGTTGTGAGTTCAAGGCTAGCCTGAAGGGTTCCCAGCTAGCCTGGGTTACAGTATGAGACCTTGTCTCAAAACCCCCAAACTTTCTTTAAATGGGGGAAGGGGTAGGGAGCTGTCAAGAAAGCTCAGCTAGTTAAACCACTTACTATGCAAATCCAAGGAGCCCAGTTCAATCCTCAGAACCCACAATAAAGGTGGAAGGAGAGAAAAGACTCTACAGAGTTGTCCTGTGACTTACATGCGAACACACCCACACGCATGCACAGGCACACACACAGGTGCACACGAACACATGCACACAAAGAAGTGAGCTAAGGAAAACATGACTAAGTATTATTTCTTAAGTATCTGTCATTCACAAGCCAGCAAGCTAACGGTGGTTAAGACAAGCAGAATAGCCATACATAGCAATGAAAGTTCGATTAAAGTCCTCCCCAGAATGTTGAGTCCCTATTAGGACTCTGTGGGATTAACGAGCAAAACATTCTTCTGATGATTTTTTTTTTACTGCATTCTCAGAGGAACTCTAAGGAATTTTATTTTTAAAAAATCATTTGATTTATGAGGTGTTCAACATGGAAGGGAATTGGATATAAATTGTAAAACACCTAGCCAAGTTTGTGGGTGGATCCCTCTCGTTCATAGCAACAGCAATCATAAAAGAAATAGAGAACAGGCAGTAGCTGGTGGGAACCTCTCACTAGAGTAACAGTGGGCTCAGCCCTGGCCAAAGAGGTGAATGTTTAGACTATAGTGTTTTCTCACTAATATTTTACCTTTGAAAGTGACGGGAATTTTGAATCAAAAATTCTTCTTCCCAGAGAGGCTTTAAGACATTAATGACAATGGTTAGAAGCTTTTTTACTTCTTTGTCTTTTGTTGTTGTTTCTTAATGACACTTAGGATTTTAATCCCTGACCTGAAATTTATCAACTTTACAATTCATTATGATAGGTACAACCTTCCTGAATCTCACTTTCTTGGCATCCCAAATCGAGACAGTAACATTTGTGTCACCAAGGTTGCAAAAACAGAATAACTGGAAGATTATCTAATGTTCAGTAGACAGAAATGGAATCTGACCTATAGCCTCCGAAAGTCACTTCCAACTTGTAGAACCAGTCACAGACCTTCTCTTGAGTAGGGTTTTGGTGATGTTTGTTTATTTGATAGTTTTGTTTTGTGTCACATTTCACACAAGAGGGGGCAAAAATAAGCCTCAGGAATGTTGGATAAAATCCAGATTCACATAGCTGATAAATGATAGCTAGATAAATGGATTTGAAGCTGCCACTAAAACCCGTGGGTTTTTTTTTTTCCTATTGCACTAAGTCATGTGTTTCCCCTAAAGGAAAAAAATTCTCAGGGGTATAACCTACCAGTGGCAAAAGCAGTATTTCCAGGAGGCAGCATCAGCAAGGGGAAAGTTCCCCCAACTTCCCACATTCTTTGGTCTCCTCTCATCCTGAGGTCTGCCTGCCTGTAGGGATTGCTCCCTTAGAAGTGCTGTCACAGGCTGGACAGACAGTTCAGTGGTAGCATGCTTACCCAGTGTGTCCAAGTCTTGGGTTTGTGTCACAGCACCGTAAAACAAACAAAAATGTTCCTTTTGCACCCAGACATTGACACCAGAGAAATGGTAAGAAAATGGAGGAATGAGAGATCCTACCGTGACCCCAAAGCCTTTGACCCGATCGTCATTTTACATTGCCCCACAGAATTACGGTTCCTTTCTACTGTTTGAGTAGTTCATATTTGATTGTGCAGTATCTAGCTGTCCCTTCTGCAAATTGATGCTCAAAGGGGGAATTCTGTCCCCCCAACCTTGTATGTTCAGTGTTTGCAAAAGTGCCAACTGTTACATAAAAGATGCATTGATTTTGGCAAAGTCAGACTCATGTTGTAAAACACAAAATGAAAAGCATATTATCAGATTTCTTAAGCATAAATATTCCCAGGCACTTATCTATTTTCTCCCTGCACTGTTTCTTTGTGGCATTTCCTTCCAATGATTTAATTTCTGGATGGAGTATAACTTTTTAACAATTGATACTCCCATTCCCAGAAATACCCCTGATATTCCTGCCCACAAAGCTCTTTTCTTGTGACCCTCGGCAGACTCCGGAGTTAACCATCCTAATCTGTCACCTTTTTATCTACTTCCAACACGATCTCTCCTGATAGTTTAAGCTCTCCATGGAATTATTTTTTTCTGTTAATGGGAAGCATACTGTTAGGAATGATCCAATGAAATAGCATTTAGGTGCCAGAGGCCATCAGAAGTGACTGCTCACGCTTTTACGGGAGATCCAGATCCTCTCAGAGAAGAATGGAGACAATGTGAAACTTGAGCCAAGAGGGCAATAGTACAAGCTACACGGTATGCTTAACTGTTTAAGGGGACTCTTCCTGTGTGACAAGGCTCAGGGGCCCCTAACTCTGAGAGATCAGAGGATGCTGAGACGTTTGAAACACAGAGCTGTGTGTCATCCAGGAGGAAATAGGAAGAGAACCATCAAAGATGTGAAAGACAAAAGTGAAAAACAGTTTTCCAGGATGCTGGACACAGTGGTGGACCACAGTAGCCAGTCAAGTGACTTGAGGAAGCAGACGCAAGTGGGAAACAAGTGTAGATTGGGAAGACAGCCACATGCGGCCTCCGGCTCCTGCGAGAGCACAGTATAGGGTATTTCATGCTGTGCTCTGTAATATCTGAACGACATACGTGCAGTTAGAGCAGTGGTTCTCAATCGGTGGGTTGAGACCCCTTTCACAGGGTCGCATGTCAGATAACCTGCATATCAGATATTTACATCACGATATTGTAACAGTAGCAGCATTGCAGTTCTGAAGTAGCAGTGAAATAATTTTATGGTTGAGGGGTCACCAGAACACGATAAGGGTCGCAGCAGTAGGAAGGCTGAGAACCACGGATGTACAGAGAGGTAAAGCAGAGGAAAGTATAAGGAAAAAAAAATTGCCAGGAGCATAAAGGACTAGCAGTCTTCAGAAGAAAGTCTCTGGAGTGAATAACGTCACAAATGGTGAGTGTTTTAATGTTTATCCATTTAGATTGTTGATTCCTTATTTTTACCCACAAACGCTCTGTTCTCAATTTTCCTGTAACCTTCCTTTTACTCACAGCCACTTGCAGACAGCTGCTGAGCACAAAGGAGGAAGCTGGATTACCTTCTTGCTTTGTAAAATTTCGTGGCAGTGGGGATTCAAAGACTAACACTGTCTACATCATGCAGTTTATTAATAATTTTAAAGATCACCCAAAGGGAAGCAATTAGCAATGTGAGTTAGTAGCAACGATTTTTCCATCCACTTTACTTCTGTTAGCAGTGATCACAAACCAGCCTGGTAATTTATTTCTCAGAAATAAGAAGGGAGCGGGCGCTCTGTAGGTCCTAAGGCTTTCCTTTGCAAAACCTACTACAAATTCCCCATGGTTTTGATCTCAGTCTTACCTTATTGATCCTGTCCTGATTTCTCCCTTCCTTGCAGCTGCAGTTTCTCCTCCGTGCAGAGCGCCTTGGGCTCTTTTTATGACCCAGAACTTGGCAGAGAACCAAATGGTCTTGGAAGAGAACTGTGGGAGGCAGGATTGGGGCCAGTTTTTCTCACTTCTTTTCAATAAGCTAATAACATTCTCGTCAACATTCCTGGTATGGTTCCATAAGCATCTAAGACTACTGATTTCTGCCTCCCCTCTGCCTTTCCTTTATCTCTTGATTTTCTATGTGTGTTGGGGGTGGGTGGTGGTGAGGGACGAGGTCTTGCCATGTAGCCTAGGCTGGCCTCTTAATTCACAATCTTACTGCCTTGGCCTCCAGGGATGAAACTATAAGATCAGCACACCCATTCTCCTCGTCTGCCTTAATTATAAAATTTAACTTCTGAGTGATGGATTTTGTCCACCCGCACCTTCCAGACTCATACCAGAATTAGCTCACGTACATCCCTCTCCCATCTTGTGTCCCGACTCCTTCTCTGGCCCTCACCTTCACAGTTTGGCTCATGGTAAGCCAGTGGCTCCCAAGTTTTACCTTCAGCATTCCTTTATCGACACTCTTCTGGTTTTCTATTTCACTTTTGTCAAGGGCTTATTTTGCAACCTTCACTAAGGTGCCAGTTTTTCTTACAAATTCTTTGATAATAAAATCATTCCCTATGGCACATCAGAAATAGGCAGCTTGTCTATAGATAAAATCTCTCAGAGCTCCATGTACCTCAATGTAGCTGACCTGCCTCCCTACTCTGACCACAGGGCAATTAAACTACTAAAAATAATGATAATGATAATAATACTGATGATGATGATGATAATACTACTAATAATACTAATACTGCTACTAATAATAATGGAAAGCAAATACCCGTTGTTTGAAGAGTCCACATGGGGAAAGAAGAAACAAAAATCCTGTTGGATAACTAGACTAAGGTGATTACTTCATACGATGTAGTGACCATCAAGACTGTAAAATCTGTGGTTCCCATACAGAACAAACAAGGTCGCTTGATGAAAAAAATAAAGATATGTTTCTAGAGATAAGTGGTGTTTGCTTTCTTGCATAGAAAGTTCATTTCAAAGAGGTTGATGTGGAGTTGAAGTAGAGACAACTTCCTTCCCCTGTCAAAAGGACCAGCGCTCCTTTCTCTTAGCAGCTAAGCAGCACCAGGAACAGATCCCTAGTGACAGGCAGCCAGAGCCTGACTGGATGAACCTGGAGGACCATATGGTGGCTGGTGGAGGGTGGTACATCTTAAGAGAGGAACAGGAACGCCAGGTCCTGCTACCTTCAGCTCTGTGAGGAGATATGGTTAGGTTGAGAGAACAGAGGAGGGAGAAGCTAAGAGACAGATGGAGGTCACTCACACAGTAACTACCCTCACCACGTGGTAGAAAGAGTAAGTTGCATGTGTCCCATGACTCAAATTTAAAATTAAACTGTCACTGCACTTGCTACAATCCTTAAGAAAACTGAAATCTTCTCAGGTTTGCTCACTAATGAACAATGGAAATTATATAAAGAGAACAGAGATAGCTCCTGGGAGGATTCCCCTCATTAACCATTATTCACCAGGCAAGCTTTAGCCTACTGAATCATGGGCTAGTGGGTGGAAAAAAATCCCCTGACCATCAGACAGTTAGTTACCCGTCTGGGAAGTCACCATGATAACTCTTGATATCATTCCCAACCTCTTCACTCATTCACTTCGTGCTGTGACAAAGAACACAACTAGAAAAGAAAGTGTTGTCTACCAAGTGAATGGGGTTGAGGCCACTGATGAGCCCAGCGTTTGCTTGTGGAAGTCATGAACATGACTCACTGTCCCTCTTAGTTCTCCATGTTAGTGCCAGCAGGAACCTTCGGAGGTCCCCACTTAGGGGACCCCACCCCACCCGTGTTTGGGAATCTTGATGTACACGGTAGAAAGGAAGTTCATGTTGAATCATGATAAAGCAAAGTTGGATTTATTAAGGATATGAGCAGGGACATATGGAAAGACAGATGTGACTTAACGATACCCACGTAGATGACATTATATATTTTAAAGTTAAGTTGCTTGAAGCAGTGGTTCCCAACCTCCCAAGCTGGCACCCTTAAGATACAGCTGCACATGTCATGGTGACCCCCAACCATAAAATCACCTTTGTTGCTACTTCCTAGCTGTAATTTTGCTACTGTTATGAATAGTAATGCAAACATCCGTGCTTTCCAGTGGTTCTAGGTGACCCTTGTGAAAGGGTTGTTTGACCCTTATGGGGTGGAGACCCACAGGTTGAGAACCACTGGCTTGAAGAGTCTATTTTTCCACCAAGGTCCAGAGATGAAGCAAAGGTTAAACTTCTAATCTTATGAAGTTAACTATGAAATGTGGGGGTCAGTTGACTTAATTTCTCTTTGCATGAGGAATTTCCTTTTGTAAGTGAAATTATGAGATGGTTCATTAAGTGTACCACTCATCTCTATGGGCGTCGGTTATATTCAACTCAAAGGTCACGTGCACTCTGGCTCTGAGTCAACGTGGTTTGCTGTGACTTAGTACTCTTTTCTGAGATGAATCTCTCAGAAAAAAAAGGAGTCTTTCTCTGTAGGCAGTCTTTATAACGTGGCTTTTAGTTTTGTTTGAATATTTTATTTTCACCAATGAGAAGTCCAGATCAAATGAACCAGTCACTTCTTGACTTTTCCCAGCTTTCTGCCCTGATTTGGGAAAATATTTGAGGCCATCTCCCTACCTCTGCTAGGTAGGCCTCAGACCACGCTGCCCAAAGAAGAGATTCCATGCATCTGACAAGTTTAGCTTGGCTTAGCGTGTCTCAGACCTTTCCCAGAACCACAGACAGTTTCTAAAACTTTTTTTTTATAGAGATAGCATCTAGCTTGGAACTCACAGACAATCCCTCTGGGATTGAAGAGGTATGCCACCACATCAGACTTAAGATAAAACCTTAACCAAAACTATCATGTATGCCGACCTCTGTATGTTAGACAAGCACTATTGCTTAAGTCCTCTCGTCTTGGGAGGCTTCCAGACACCAGAGTTCTGCAGAAGAAATGCAAAGAAGCCTGCCAATCCAGCAAGATGTGCCACCGTGCCCACATCCGAGGAATGTCCTGAGAGAAGCAGCATCCAGAACGTTGATTGTTTGCCCACCCCCCCCATTTGTACAGAGGCACCGACAGTGTTTTAATCATGCTCCACTTCCTTCCTCAGTCCCACCACAGTGCGAAGAACGTTTTATAGAGTGTGCAAAATTTCCTCATTTTCTTCTTAATCAAAAAAAAAAACTATTTTATGTACATGTGTGTGCACGTGGGTGCATGCATGTGCGCCAGGGTGCAGATCAGTGCAGGCATCCGGTCCTCTGGAACAGAGTTACAGGTGACTGGGGTCGGCCATTTGGGTGCCGAGAACTGAACCTGGGTCCTTTGCAAGAGCAACACATATTCTTAAGTGCTGAGCCATCTCCCCAGCTCCAGTTTACTCGTCTTCAATAATGCAATAAATACTATTATCACAGTGTGCTGCTACTTTTAAATAGGTACTAAATCACTAGAGAGAGCCATTGTTATTTCTCCTCGATCTCATAACCCCAAGGGCGTTCCCATGGCTCACAATCACCTCCACCTAAAACAGGAAAATAATCACTTTTCTGTTGAGGCCTAGTAAGGAGAGAGGTCAACAAAGAAGCATATTGACTTTTCTCCCACTGAAACTGTTCCAAGAGTGGCTGACCCTTCAGCTGGAGTCCCTCGATAAGATGTGTTTATCAACCTTGCATACTACACGCATAGCCAAGCCAGAGAACGGATGTGTCACTTCCCCCGACTCCTTGTACAATAGACAGAGCTAAGTACTTACTGTAAACACCAGTCTGCTTCTGCAATTCATCACCCAGTGAAAACTGACTAAACCCTGTCACCTTGTCTGGAAGAGACTTCCCACAAGGGCAGCCTATGAAATCAGGCTGTATGAACCCACAGCAGAGTTGAAAGACTCAGGGTATAAAGAAGCCCACAGAAGCCATCCAGCCCACAGCCTAAGTACTCCCTACAGATATTTGACTCATTGGTCATGTCTCTTTGAGGACATAAATTCCAGTCTTCTGATTTTTTTTTCATCTTTTGAGACAGGGTTTCTCTGTGTAACAGCTCTAGGTGTTCTGGAACTCAATTTGTAGGCCAGTCAGGTCTTGAACTCAGCCTCTTGAGTGCTAGAAATAAAGGCATGACCCTCTACCACCCAGCCCAGACAGTCTTCTGATTCTTAGTGACTGCAAAATGTCTTTTAAAAAAAAAATACGGGTACTTTAAATCTGTGTACAAAGTTTCTTACTGGTAGAGTGTGTTCCTAGATTTTCCTCTTTTTAATTCGTCTTGGGGTAGTGCAGTAAGACCCTTGTTCTTTTGCAGATCTATACCTCCCATATGCTTAGATGCAGATTCATTACACAGAACAAAGAAAGTCCAAAAGCCAAAGACTCAACCAAACCAAAGCCTGGGCATGCCCAAAGCTGTCCCTGTCTGCCATTTTAATCTGAGGAGCATGGGCTCCGTGTCCTGCTGGTTAGTTTTTGTCACCGTGACATAAGCAAGGTTCATCTTGGAACCTCAGCTGAGAAAACGCCCCTAGAAGACAGAACGGTAGATAGGTCTGGAAGACAGTTTCTTGATTAACGATTGCTGTCAGAGGGTCCTGGTCAGGTGGTTCTGAAATGTATTTTTAAAAAAACAGCAAAACAAAACAGTAACAAAAATCAAGTTAAACAAGTCATGAAGTGCAACCCAGTAAGCAGCACCTTTCCAAGGTCTGTTTCAGTTCCTGCCTCCGGGTTCCTGCTTGGAGCTCCTGTCCCGGTTTCCTTTGGACCTCAATTGTAAGTGACATAAACTCATTCCTCCCCAAGTTGATTTTGGTCATGGTGTTTATTACAGCAGTAGGAACCCAACAGCATGGAGATCTTTCCTTGAACTAGAACCTTATACTAGTCAGGGATGTTCTCACCCTTTAAATGCTTTTTCCTACATGTTTCCTTCATTTGAGGAGGGGAGGGGGAAGGGAGAAGAGAATTGAAGGAGATACTACGGGGTGAGACAGAATTGAGGAACACTGAAGAGTGATATTGGAAACCTAGTGCAGTGGAAACTTATTAAAATACATGAAGGCAATGCTAACGAAGTCTCCAAATGATGAGGGAGGGAGAAACAGTCCTGACTGGATATCGTTTGCTGGCAAATCCCCAACTCTAAGCCAGTTCCAGTAACTGGAGTGGGTTACATCCAATTCCATTGAGTCGTTGGACGAAGGGGTCCTATGGAAATCCCCAAACAGCCCAGATTGCTGCCAAGACATAAGTTGCTATCCACAAACTGACAGCAAGTTCCCATTTAAAACAAGGAAGAAGAAGAAACTATAAAGATAATTTTAAAAAAAATCAGTCAGGCAGTGGTGGTGCACATGCATGGCACAAGGCAGGCAGAGGCAGGCAGATCTCTGAGTTCAAGGCCTGCCTTGTTTCCAGAACAGCCAGGGCTATACAGAGAAATTGTCTCAAAAAACAACAGAAAATTAATGACTTATTTTATTTTATGTGCATGAATACTTAGCCTGTGTGTGTGTGTGTGTGTGTGTGTGTGTGTGTGTGTGTGTGTGTGCATGTACCACATGTATGCCTGATACCTGTGGATGTCAGAAGACAGCATCTGACTCTCTGGAACTGGAGTTACAGACGGTTATAATCCACCATATACACCCTGGGACTTGAACCTGGGTCCTCTGCAAGAGTAGCAAGTGTTTTTACCCACTGAGCCATCTCTCCAGCCTAGTATGCCACATTGTTTATTCATTTTCATTAATGGACACTTAAGTTCCTTCCTTTTGTTAGGTTTTGTGTTACAATGACCGGTTCCTATGCTGTGTGCCCAGTAGCAGGAATGCTGGGCCATATGGAGATTTTTCTTTTCTTTTTTGCCAGGAATGACGGTTTACTTATATTACTGTCTAAACATATAACCTTACATTGTCCCTTAAAATAACACAAACCATGTAAAACTGACCATTTAAACTATGGATTTTCTGCTCGTGCCTATTCTAATGTCTGCGTTGCACTGGGGGAGAACATTGAAATCTGAGGCTACTGTGGTCCTAAAAAAAGTCCTGATGCTACTAGTTACTGTGTTCAAGAGTGTGCGACACAATTTACAGACACGTAACATTTAGTATTTAACAGAAACCTGAGAACAGAATTGTATGCAATAGTGAGATGAGATGTTTTTAATAGATCACTTTAAGTAATGTTAAAGTAGTATCAAGAAGACATTCAGATTCTTAGAATTTGTAGTAGCATTTCATCCATCACGAATCTTCTCTATGTGCACATAAATTGTATGTCCACGAAGCTGTTAGGTTTTGACAAGTGGTTGGGACAATAGTCACAATGTCTCTCAAAGGCTGGTTTCTCACATCAAAAGTCAGTTCTGTGTCTTTCATTCTCTTAACTGTCATGCTTAATTTTCAGGTTATCCCAAAATAAGTACTTTTGTGACACTCATTCATGACCATTATGTCTAAGACTCAAGCATTTGCTTTAAATTCTTTAGCTATGCTTGATGAAATTTAGAGCATTCATCATAACTTATTTTCAAGAAGGAACAAGGTTGCTTCTCATATCCGTGTAGAACGTTGTATTTTAATACCTTTCATTCCCACCATTACATGTTTTGTAGAAAGTGGAGGAATATTAGCCTGGATAGCAAGAGATTTACTTTTGAGTCAGGTGCAGTGGCCCCTGCCTGGAGCATTCAGATCACAGAGGGAACAGGATTGTCAGTTCAAGGGTAGTTTTGAGGTATATATCGAGATCTTATCAGTAAAAAGGGGTGAGGGAATAGAGAAAAGAAGAGAAGAGAAGGGAAGGGAAGAGAAGGGAAGAGGAGGGAAGGGAAGAGAAGGGAAGGGGAGGGAAGGGAAGGGAAAGGAAGGGGAGGGAAGGGAAGGGAAGGGGAGGGGAGGGGAGGGGAGGGAAAAGGGAAGGGAAGGGAAGAGAAGGGAAGGGAGGGGAGGGGTAGGGAGGGGAGGGGAGGGGAGGGAAAAGGGAAGGGAAGGGAAGGGAAGGGAAAAGGGAAGGGAAGGGAAGGGGAGGGGAGGGGAGGGGAGGGGAGGGGAGGGGAAGGGAGGGGAGGGGAGGGGAGGGAAAAGGGAAGGGAAGGGAAGGGAAGGGAAAAGGGAAGGGAAGGGAAGGGAAGGGAAGGGAAGGGAAGGGAAGGGAAGGGAAGGGAAGGGAAGGGAACGGAACGGAACGGAACGGAACGGAACGGAACGGAACGGAACGGAACGGAACGGAACGGAACGGAACGGAACGGAACGGAACGGAAAAGACCAAGCTATATCCTTCGCTAGGTCAGAGCGACAGCAAGCATTCTTAGTTTTGTGCTCATTTGCCAAAAGTGGGGCCTTCTTGGTAATTTGCAGGTATAGTAACTCAAGTTATGATGAAATATGCTGAAGAAAAAATGTGAAATCAAGTACTCTTATGTTGATTGCCTCATCAAAAATAAGTGGGTGTAATCAAAGGTTGATATATTCTCCTAGGGTGGTCCCCTCACTAGCTACATGCACTGGCTCATACCCACCAGACGTTTTCTTGAGTCTCCTCTTAGAGGCAAGACGCAAGCTCACACCAGCCCAGAAATAAAAGAGACAGTGCCTTACAAGGAGAGTCCCCTCCGAAGTACCTTACAGATCCACGTGTAACTTAGGAACAGGTCCTGTGTCTTCTCATTAAAACTTAGATGGCCAGAGGTGAGAGTCCTTTGAAGCATCACCCTTAACTGGTGATATGGGATGCAATAATCTAAAAATCAGCATCCTTTTGTGCAATGGCGTTATCCAGGCCTTTCAGCCATTTCTGCTGATCTCTCCTTTTGACTCCAAATGCTTCTCTCTAGTGTCTGTGCTCTGAAAGGGTGCAGGACATGCTGTGATAAGATGTGTTTTCTCTCCAGACATCTGCTATGACTCATATAAAATCATAGGAAATATGACATTTTATACAAATAGATTAAAATATAACCCAGATGTGAAAATATCTGCAGTAAGATTTTTCTTCTAAAACCGTACGTATTGCCCCTCTCACACTGGGCCGTGGTTTTTTAGAGTAGGACTCCTCACTCACATTTGACTTAGGGTCTCCCAAAATGAGGGATTAGCTTTGGACCACATTTCTCTTCTGAGAATTAGGATTTCCAGAATTCATTTCCGTCGCGACCCAGTTGTTGTTGTCGTCTGTTTATATTTTTATTGCATCTTAGGATAAGATTTGACTGAGACAAAATCTCAGGAATCTCTGTTCATAAATCCAAACCGTATTCTAGCAAGTGCCAAGTGAGGGTAATGCAGAAAACTAAAATGCCCGGAGTGCTTGCTGAATGCCAAGGCTCTTTTCATATGTGGTCATTATTTATACTGCTATACATCACCTCATCTATATAATACCCCTAGGAGGGAAACTGAGGCTAGTTTTCTTGCCCAAGTTAACGGCGTAAATAGACAATGGAGCTGGGTTTCAACCCAGGGATGTCTGGTCACCTTTACGTGTCTGCTACCGCCGTTGGACGGTGTGGCTACTGTCTTCTGGGACGCTGAAAGTCCACCAGCTTCCTGAAGCTGTAAGAACGCGGGAGTCCATCGTCCTCTCCACCCCGGGCTCCGCTCACAGCTTCTCTCTTCTTTTATTCTCCTGGTCCTTCCCCCAACACCGGCCTTTGACAAAATTCCATCTGCAGCTGCAAGGGGGTCTGGGAAAGTAGTTGGCAGAGCTTTCCACACCACCCTGCTCCCCGGAAGTAGCGCCTTATCACTGACCCACTTGACTTTATAATGCTCACTTTGTGTAAACTGTGTAGCAATTCAGTGTTCCAGGGATGAGTGGCTTGGCGCTCTCTCCTGACTTCAGAAGAAAAGGGATATTTATTGGAACGACATTGCATGACTCACGTTAATACTGGAAACCTATAGAAACCAGTTTCAGAAAGAGCAGGCGCCAATCACCGGAAAGCCGTGGCTGGCGTGGAGACTGCAAAGTGTCCCTGTTCCAAGGAGGTTATTACAACCCCCCTTACATCCTCAGATTCTGAACCAGTCAAAGTTCCTTGTGTCCTGGTTACTTCATAACTGTAATTTTGCTACTTTTATAAGTTGCAAAGAAAATATCTGATATGCAGCTCCACAGGTAGAGAATAATAATTATTATTTTTGGATAATAATTTTATGGTGTAGGCCCATCTTCCTCCAACAGTTGGTTGCCTGGAACTTGGTTGAGTCATCTTAGACATAACATTTAGGAACCTCCTTTCCCTTGAGCCTTCTAAGCCCCCAGACAGTTTGGACGTGAAATTCCCCACTGACTCATGTGTCTGAATGTTTGCTTGGTGGTGCAGTTTAGGGACACTATGGAACTCTGGGGACTCAGGGATGGATGATGGCAGGTATCCCTGCCCTGCTCCTGGTCTCATTCTCAGCTATTTCTCTGCTGTGGGGATATAAGAAGCCCCCCCTACCCACCAGGGCCATAAACATGGTGACAGCGGACTAAATTTCTTCTATTGTGAGCCCAAATAAACGGCTCCTCCTCTGAGGTGCTGTCCTCAGGTAATTTGTCATGGCAGCTAAAAAAAAAAAAAAAAAAAAAAAAAAAAATTCTATGTTGAACCAGAGAGTTGATAAAACTTGGAACTTTGGAGAGGATCCCTTAAGAGGAGTTCAAGTTTCATTTGAATGGGAAGAGAGTTTTTGATGAACTTTGAACTTTTGAATCTGATGAAGATTTCTAGCCATCTTATTTGTTCCCTATGGAGAATGATCTGCTACAGTCGTGCTTTTGATGGTGTTGTTTGGAATCAATGGGTTTATTAAGTATATAGCAAGCAGGAGTAAAAGACTAAAACAGCAGCAGATTTGGGCTATCTTGGTATAAACACAATCAGCCTTTGCTTCTGATGGACGAAGTGCCCTTGGCAGAGAGTCCTCTTCTGGGTGAGACTTTCAATTTTCCCTCTTTCTCCTTTTCACTGTTAATTGTTTGCATAATTGGCTTATTAAGGATGGGTGGCTCTGATAGAGCATTGGTCTCCAAGCCAAAGTACCACCATTGTCATGAATTCAATTGTGCCTGCCTGGAAGACATCACCACAGCTGGCTTTATTGACTCTTGGTAACCTCACAATACATTAGTTGACAGTCACTGATGTGTGCAGGACTATTTCTGAGCCAAAGTGTCATCCTCCCAAGTTTAGCTGTGTCACTTGCAACAGATTGCCACAGGTAGGCTTGTAGATTTGTTGACTGTTCATAGTTTTCATAGAAGAAGAGGCAGGGAAAGTCATGGGACTCCATCCAAGTATCTGGCCATGCCTCTCCAGGCAGTTATATATAATTCTTTCCTAATTGTAAATGTCCTCAGGAAGGAGCTAGAAGTACATAGATTGGGAAGGACTAGGGAGGGGGCTCCATCTTTGGAGATGTTGGGGACTTGGGGGTGTTATCATCTATGCAGGGTACAGACCTTATATTGTGGCTACTTTATGCTCCTACCTTCTTACCTACTGCTCTGTATGTAAGCCTAATAAGCTCATTGTTTCCTCAGAGTGAACTGGTGTGGAATTGTACCTCATTTGTTTGCAACTTTATTAGGAAGGGAGGCAGATGTCGCCTGGTTTCCCCTTGTCACAGAGAACTTCTTACAACAGTGGCTGAGCCTGGTTTATTGGGGGTGACCAAGGCCCAAGTTGTTACTCTTATAACTGTCATATTTAAAAGGGGTATGGGAGGCCTCAGTTTCAAACCATCTTTTCTCTTTATGCAGTATCCTTTCCTAGGGCTATTCCATGTTCACATCTACAGCTGCTTTATCAGGCAATGACTCTCAAATCTCTGTCACAATCCGCACACATCTTTCTGTCTTTTAAACTTTGATGGAACAACCCACAAACATCTGCGGTATGCCATGCTCGAAATGGAAGTACTTTTCCATTCACCCCGCCCTTCTCCTTACTCCAGCAAATGGTGGTGTCAATTGCCCAAATAAAAACTTAGGTGTTGTTTTGTTTTGTTTTGTTTTTTTTATCTCTCCTTTTCTTCCATATATTCTCTAACCTATAAATTTCCATTTGATGGAGAACCAAATCCTCTCCACTCTCTTTCCCAAGCATCTCCGGAATCCACGTTCCTCTCTCTGTATGGGACTCTACTGTACTGATAGATGTTCGAGTAGCTAATTTAAAAATGCACCAGAATGGGAGGAATAACCGAGTCTCTGATGGTTTAGCTGAATTCCAAGGAAGAGGTCGACGCAGGAAAGCACTGTTGCTCCTTGCTTTCTCCTGTGGGAGAAAAAATGCTGGGAGAATACATTCACCATCAGAAGCGCTGAAAGGCTGGAATTGGGGCCAAAGATGAGTAAGATACAGGAAGGTTAGCTGCGGGAAATACTGAGCACTGAGTCCAAAAGGAGAATGTGCATTTAAGGTTTAAGACTCAGTGATAAGGAAAAGTCCTCCAAAGGAGGTGCTTGCATGAGAGATGCAAACTTGTGAAAGTGCAACTGACAGCATACAAGCCCTCGACTGGAAAGACTGCCATACCTTGGCTCTGTGCCGTGTCAGCTGCAGAAAAGCCGTGCTTTTCCCTATGAGTCCTCCCAGGGAAAGCTCCTAATTACCTATGGTCAAGTTTGAAGGATTACCTAGGATTTTGCCCAGGTCTTGTTCTAATCCCACAACCTCTGTCCAGCAATCCCACCCAGGATATAGTCCTCTCTAGCCTCCAGAGTTATAAGATCCTCCTCATGGGTGGCCTCAAGCCTATTGTCTTAGTTTGGGTTTCCACTACTGTGAAGAGACACCATGACCAAGGCAACATTTATAAAGTATGTTTCATTAGAGCTGGCTTACAGTTTGAGAGCTTCAGTCCATTATTATCATGGCAGAAAGCATGGCACTGTCCAGGCAGACATTGCAGTATGCAAGCTGGAGAAGCAGAGAGGTCTATGCCTTGTTCTGAAGGCTGCCAGGAAGAGAGACTTTTCTGCAGGTAGCCAGGAGGAGAATCTCTTCTATGCTAGGTGGAGCTTGAGCATAGGACCTTAAAGCACAACCCCAGAAGGATGAACTTCCTCTAACATAGCTATACCCACTCCAACAAGGCCACACTTCCTAATAGTGCCACTGCCCGTGGGCCAAGCGTATTCAAACCACCACACCAGTCTTCCTATCCTCCAGCTTTCTCTTTACTATTAGTGTGCACGGGTGTATTGGATGCTTGTGTTGTATGCACACATAGAAGGAGGTTCATGTGCACACATATGCAGAGGCCAAAGAAGATGTTGGGTATCCTTCTCTATTTTTCCACCCTATTCTTTTGAGACAGGGTCTCCCTCTAAATCTTGTGCTCATGTTTTTTCAGCTACGCTGGAAGCAAGTAAATCCCAGTGATCCTGTCCGGTCTGTTCCCCCAACCCCCATTAACATTGTTGGGATTACAGGTGCATGCAGAATCATGCCTGGCTTGTTGCATAGTTGGTAAGATCTGAACTCAGGTCCTTATGAACAATATGTGGTCTTATCCTATGAGCCATTTTCTAGCCCTCAAACTGTTTTCTATAAAGAAGCCAAAGAGGGTTTTTATTGATTTTTTTTTATACAGGTCTTGATATGTAGGCCAGGTAGGCCTTGAACTCATGAATCTCCTGTCTCAGCTTCCTGAATGCTGAGATTACAAGTGTGCACTACAGCATTTGGTCTCCAAAGAGATCTTAATCAGTAAGAACCCAAAAGGAAATGGACTTTATTTCAAAAGGTTATAAATGAAAAAGCTCCGACAACCCATCTAGTTAGAAAGGTGTGTCAGGATTAAGGAAACTAGAAGCAAGTGAAGCTGTGCTCATCCGTAGGCCTGAAGGGACAAGAAATAGTTATTCAGAGAAAGCTGGAACCACAGCGGGGCATCTGGCAGGGCCTGTGGTCAAGGTGTCACACTGTGACAGATGTCGTACTGGAGCAAGGGGGGGCCAAGACGTGGACAACCCATGGACTGGACCCTGCTGGAAGCCAGCAGGCAGCGTGGCAGGATGAGGGGCCCTCTAGGGATCCACGGTCCAGGCAGGAGCAGAGATGCATCTGGGATTAGTGAGACTAGAACAACTCTTCCCCTTGATGCTACTGATTTGGTCACACCGCACGTTGTGGAGATGCCCAGCTCCTGGATGTATGTGGTTTCCAGGGCCTTCCTGGCTGGGCTGGCACTTCCTTGTCCCTTGAGCATGCGCTTTATCCGTTCATCCTCTCCACCTCAGCTGCACACAGCTTATTTGCTTCTTTCCTATCCACAGCGTTGTCTTTAGTCCTGACACGTGCCACTCACCTACTATATTTCAACTAGGTTGTCCCTCTGCAGGCACTGGCTGGGCTTATCATCGGTTCCCCATCCTAGTGCCACAGCAGACCCTTCCCCTCTCTCTCTCTCTCTCTCTCTCTCTCTCTCTCTCTCTCTCTTTCTCTCTCTCTCTCTCTCTGAAACAGGTTATCTGTCTTGGAATTCACTCTGTCGAGCAGACTGGCCTCGAACTCAGAGATCCACCTGCCACTGCTTTCTGGGTGCTGACATTAGAGGTGTGTCTCCCCCCCCACCAGTTTAGCAAATATTTCTTGCATCTCCCATCATATTAAAAGCTTTGGGGAGCACAGACAACATCTATCATGTTCAGAATGGCATTCCCAGAATGCATCTGGTACTAGTAAGTACTTAAATACTTATGGGCTGAACACATATTTGGTATATTATAGGAACATTTCATTGATCGTCCTTCAGTTCATAGTGAAGCTGTGTGTCTAATATGCTTAGTGGACTGGCTTCCAAAACAGTGTGAACCAAATCTTTATTACATGTATGTATTCATAGACACACATGTTACATATATTATTTTATTGGTCATTTTATTTATTTACATTTCAAATGTTATCCTCCTTCCCAATTCTCCCTCCACAACCCCCTGATTTTATGAGGGTGCTTCTCCACCCACCCACCTACCCACTCCAACCTCAGCACCCTAGCTTTTCCCTACACTGGGGCATCAAGTCTCCATTGGACCAAGGGAATCCCCTTCCAGTGATACCAGACAAGGCCATCCTCTGCTACATATGCAGCTGAAGCCATGGATCGCTCCATATGTACTCTTTAGTTAATGGTTTAGTCTCTGGGAGCTCTGGGAGGTCTGGTCTGGTTATTTGGTATTGTTTTTCTTCCTATGGGGTTGCAAACCCCTTCCGCTCCTTCAGTCCTTCCCTTAACTCTCCCATTGGGGTCCCTGTACTCAATCCAGTGTGGTTGGCTGTGTGCATCCACATCTGTATGGGTCAGGGTCTGTCAGAGCCTCTCAGGGGACAGCTATACCAGGCTCTTGTCAGAAAGCACATCTTGGCATCAGCAACAGTGTCTAGGTTTGGTGTTTACAGATGGGATGGATCCCTAGGTGGGGCAGTCTCTGGATGGCCTTTCTGTCAGTCTCTGCTCCACTCTTTGTCCCTGCATTTCCCTTTGACAGGAGCAATTCTGGATTAATGTTTTTGAGGTGGGTAGGTAGGGGTCCTTGCCTAACCTCTGGATATGGTCTCTACAGGTTCTTTATCCCTACCTCAAAAATATTTCTGTATACAAACACTTGCAATATCCAAGGTGCTATTTGGGGTATACAGAACACAGGGTTTCCATAGTATTAAGGTCCCAGTTGCACAGATGCAAAGAAGGGTCTGGTGCACTTGACCTTAGGAAGGAAGAACTTATGAGCACCCACATGTTGTCTTCTGGTATACCTTTCCTTTTTCTTTTAGTTTTGCTTCTATGTGTATGGGTGTTTTGCCCGCATGTATATCTGTGCACCACTTATGGGTGTCGTCCTACTGAGGCCAGAAGAGGGAATCAAATGCCCCAGAACTGGAATTAGTCAGTGTTGGCTACCATGTGGGTGCTGAGAATTGAACAGTCGTCCTCTAGAAGAGCAGACAGTGCTCTTAACATCTGAGCCATCTCTCCAGCCCCACTCCTGAGGAAACTTTAAACAGTCCTAGGCCCTAAAACACACATGTAAGGAGTTGAGTTGGTTACAAATAGTTTCTTCTTATTATCTCCATTTTCTTCCCATGATAACTAATTTCTTCTCAGCTCCTCTGGAGGGAGATCAACCTTGAGGCCATGACCCTAGGAGAGGAAATACAAATACAAGTACTGCTCTGCTTTGCATTTTGGGAAATCATGGAATCACGTTGGTCAAAGAGAGCATTCCAAGATAGAACCTCGAATTATCTGATATGTTTCATTTAGACTGACCCAGAACCAAACTAGGTAGAAAATTAGCCTGATTCTCAGAACTGCCTATAGCCTGACTATTACTGGATTTATTCCTGGGCTCCGTCAGTGACCGGTCGTCCATGTGGCTCCGTCAGTGACCGGTCGACCATGGGCCCATGGCTGTTAGCCCTCATCTACACCCATTACTAAGTCCCACCTTCCTAAGCCCCACCAAATGGTTTCCTATTGAGAACCATCTTTCGGTTATAACCAAATCACACTCCCTACAGCCCTCAAATAAAGTTGTTTTATACTCTTTTGATATTGATCATCGGTATGGATTAGATTATGACCAAATTTTTAAAGATCTACAAGCTACACGTTTAAAATAGAAACTTAGCTGGTTGAACGCAAATTAAATTTTAATAGGGAAGTCCCATCCCATGGAAAGATCACTTGGATGGAAGGAAAGATTTACAAATAATATCGTGTTCACCCCCAGTATCCTCTGATTTTCCTATGCTTATAGCTAAGTTTTGTCTTTTGTCTTTGTTTTTGTTTTTTATAACATGTCACAGACTTTTCTGGCAGTGCTAGGCAGCCCTTGTCTGTAAGTTTCTACCTTCAGCGGCTTCTAGGGCCCTGAGTAGTTCTGTCATATAGACCATGGCTGGAGCACAGGAGCAGAAGGACATCCAACTGGGTTGTCTCCTCCTCCTCCCCTCCTCCTCCCCTCCTCCTCCCCTCCTCCTCTTCCTCCTCCTCCTCCTCCACTTCTTCTTCCTCCTCCTCCACTTTCTCCTCCCCCTCCTCCTCCCCTTCTCCTCCCTTCCCCTCTTCCTCCTCCTCCTTCCCCCTCTTCCTCCTTCCCCCTCTTCCTCCTCCCCCTTCTCCTCCCCCTCCTCCTTCCCCCTCCTCCCTCCTCCTTCCCCCTCCTCCTTCCCCCCTCTTCCCTCCTCCTTTTCTTCCTCCTATTCCTCTTCCCCTCCTAAGCACTTTCAAAATCTAGATTTGGGCTTTAGTAGACACCTAGACTTTATGGATCTAGTATTCAGTTATAAACATTTGCAAATCATGTCATATGTTTGAGCGACAGATATTATGAAGGTGGAGGTACCAGAGAGAGTTGCCAGATAACACTCGATGTCTGCATCTTGTGTTGCCTTTGCTAACCCAAGTCACAGGAGCATGCTACTGGAAGGGTGAGGTGCACACACATCTTTTTAAATTTAATTATTTTATGTGTATAGGTTTTTTTTTCCTGCGTGTATGTCAGAGGCCAGGTGAGGGTGTCAGATTTCTCTGAAAAGAGAGTTACAGACAGTTGTGGCTGCCATGTATGTGCTGGAAATCGAACTCCCGTTCCCTGGAAGAACAGCCAGTGCTGTTAACTGTCAAGCCATCTCTATAGCTCCTAGGTATGCCTCCTCCTCCTCCTCCTCCTCCTCCTCCTCCTCCTCCTCTCTTTCCCCTCCCCCTCCCCCATTTTAGTTTTATGTGTAAGTGTTTTTGCCTGCATGTGTGTTTCTTTAGGACTAGAGTTGTAGACAGCTATGAGCTACGATGTGGGCACTGGGAATCAAACCTGGGTCCTCTGGAAGAGCAGTCAGTGCTCTAACCACTGGACCATCGCTCCAGCAGGCCCTGGACACACATTATTGCAAGTGAAAGAATGGACAAAGTGAAGGTGAGGTAGCGTCTGTGACATGAGGCTGTGGCCAGGAAACATGAGACCTTCTGTGGGAGCTGAGATTTGGGGGAAATCCAAGCATCTGCTTGAATATTTCTCTTCTCACAAATCTGAGTATTCATGACCATCTTGGACTGTGTCCATGGTCAAAGTTGGGGTTTATACAAGTTAATTATTTTCAAACAGGGAACAAGCTAATTGTCTTACTCATGAGCAGTAAATCATTTCTTTCTCTCCTAGTTCACATGAAAAAAATGTCTTTAAATTTCTGCTCTTGCAATACCTCTATCTTGACCGGTACATCCATTTTTTGTTCTTCAGTATGATTGCCTGTGGCCTGGGACATGAACAGAGCCTACCACAGTCACAACTCAAGCTTTTTTCTAGCCACATCAATCTGAAATCAACAGGGGAGTCCAACTGGCAGGATCCTTCCAGCGTCTGGTGTCAATCAAATCCCTGTCAGTGTAGAAATCACACAGAAAAGAGAGACGCTGACTTATTTTTTCATCTCTGTTCTTTTCCTTGCGGGTAGAAAGAGGCACCTTTATTATTGTAAGTTTGGGGACCCTTTGCTTTAGATGCAGAGAATGTGACATAAATTGGTATGTCATAGACAGCGTGACTACATCTGCTGTTCTTATATTTTTGGTTGTGAGCCTAGCCTTTAACGGCTGAGCCATCTCTCCAGCCCTAAATCTGCTGTTCTAAAAAGAAGTTGGAGATCTATATTCCTCGAGGCTTAGAGAATTAAGACCCAGTCTAATGGTGTGTGTGTGGGTGGGGAGGTGTTCCTATGTTCTCCAGTTGTAGCACTGCTGTACTTAGACCAATATTTTTATATTAGCACATTGTTAGTGTCACATTTTAATGTTCTATGTCCCCACCATGTATTGATGAGAAATGGTTCATATTATAACTTGGTGGGGAGGTGTTCAAGACAGAGTCCCATATGGCTCAGGTTGGCCCTAACCTCTTCATGAGGCTGAGGCCAAACTTGAATTCCTGATCCTTTTGCCTTCCCCTCCCAAGTTCTGTGATTACAGGCAGTGGCTACCATGCCTAGAAAACATTGCATGCAGTGTTAAATGCTTATGTTCATACCCAGGGAGACCATATAGCCCACACTTTGGGAAACTAGACTGCAGGCTTCATGAGGCTGCTTCCGGCTTTAGCATTGTAACTGGTTGACTCTTGCCACATGAGAACCCATGCCCTCCAGCAAGGTGTGGGGACTTTTTATTTTTATATTCCCCCCGGCTCTGACATTCGTTGTCTGTGTAAATGAGGGCAAGTCATTTGAAACTTCCTACCTTGGCTTTTCCCACCTCCCTGTGCGGGTTGGCATGAATCAACGAGACAACAAACGCCAAGTATTTACTGAGAGTTCAGCCCTGCAGCATACACTTGAGTCAACCATTATTATCCGTGCCAGGATCACAAGTGAAGCAGAACAAGCCAGGCTTTGCTTCTAGGGCACCAAAGTTCTAAAGATAAGGCAATTTCAAGGCGACTGAATGAGTGCATATTTGACTGTGTTGGGAAAGTGCTCACTGATACTTTTTAGTTAATCCTGCCTGGCTTTCTTTGGGCCTAGTGCCAGGCCCTTTGACATCAGGAGAAAATGAACAGGGACAGAGTTGAGAGGTTCTAGCTGCAGGGTTTTTGTGTTGAGACCCCAGGCTAGTCCTCTGGTTCAGGCTCTCTTGGGCTGAAATTTCAGGTATGCATCACCACACCCTCTTCAGGTGCCTTTTTAGACGTGGCGCGGTGGGACCATTTCCTCCACACAACCTGCTAATCGCATCACTGATTTGAAGGGAATTTGCTTCTGTTTGCTCTTTAAACCAGTTAAGGCTAGTTCCAAGGGTTGACTCAGAAGGCAAGGTGAGCTTGAGCAGAAAACTATTTTCCCCGAGTGAGTCTTTCTACAATTCAGGAAATCTGCCTTAAATCACATGTCTGTTATGGTTGGTCCTAATGGCACTATCTAAAGTCAGTGTGTCAGAAAGGAGAAGGCTGAGACAGAGACAATGAACTGACCCCCAAGCTGTGTGATTTGTGAGCAGCCAAAGGGTGATTTTAAAGACAGATGTTTTTGGTTTAGAAACCGTGCTCTTACGGTACCAAACCCAGTGTCTCAGCATTTGCCTTTTAGTAATGTAGCTTTCTTGTCCCCAGTTACAATCAGCCCTCAATCAGTCTAGTCCTTGTTCAGAGCTCACCTCGGCCACCTTCATACAGCATGACTCTGTGTGAGGTAGGTACCTGTTCCTTCATCCCCCTGCACATAAAGCAAAAACATGATCAAGATGACATTTCACTGGACGCTTGTGGGTAACAAGTAAAAGGCTTAGAACGCAGAACAAACACATCGTAACTGTTGGGTATAATTAGTGTCTCCTCTCAGGGCTGAATTCAAACGTTTCTCTTAATCGGTCATAGAATGCTTTAGATTTAGACCCTTCTGTGGTTTATCTAAATTGTCATGACCTGCAGTACCGCCACTCTGGAAGCTTTGGAGCGGTCCCCTCCCTTAGCGCTGCTGGAGCTCCTAGCAGAGTGAGTGATCTCACAGCCCCTCCCCGGGCTCTGGATCCTGACCTCCTGGCAAAGAATACATGAGGCTCCTCATGCTTGAAGGAAATTCTTTCTTGAGACTTTTCTACAACCAAGGGCCTTTCTTCTCACTCAAACCTTTGTTTTATCCCTTGGCTTTTCTTTCCTTTCTGTTTGTCGTTTGTTTGTTGTTGTTTCAATACCTGCCTTTTTTCCCCTCACCCTAGAAGTTTGGACAGCTAATTGGCAGTGAGTCTCTGAACTTCTACAGTGTCATCTGCATTCACCCTCGTTAGCCAGCTGTATTCTTACCAGAATGGAACTTTAAAAAAATAAAAAAAACCCTCCAATTTAAAAAATAATGAGGTCATATGTAAGCCTTGAAAACCATTTCTCTAAAGATCACAGAAAAATCTGTCACTCCCAAAAGGAGTGATGGGTCTCTTTTTAATAAGTGAAATAGGAAAATTAAAAACAAAAAAACAAAACAACCATAACCAAAAAAACCTTCTTTTAAAAAAATGATAGAAGGCAGGTGGTTGTGGCTCATGCACGAGGTGAAGGCAGAGACATGAGGATCTCTGTGAGGCGAGGCAGGCAGTTCATGCAAGTTCGAGGCCAGCCTGGTTCATACAGAGGGAGTTCCAGGAGAGCCAGGGCACAATGAAAAACGAACAAAACAAACAAACAAACTAAAAGACAGCAACAAAAGAGGTAGATTGTATTGAGTACACTGATGCACACCGATAATCTCTGTTCTCACCCTGGAGGTTGGAAGCAGGAGCCTCAGAAGAAGTTGAAGGCTAGCCTCAGCTATGTAGAGTTCAAGGCTAGCCAGCTACTAGAGACTTGGTCTTAAAAACACATTAAAATATTACTTACATACACTAAGGATACATATATATCCTTTTTACATTAATCTACACAAATTTTATTTTACCTTTTTTTCTTCAAAACACAGTCTACGTAGCCCTTGCTATCCTAGTATCTAAGCCAGCCTGACCCTGAACTCTCGGGGATTTGCTTGCGTCTGCCTCCTGAGTGATGGAATTAAAAGCAAACACCAGAATGCCGGCCCCTATTTTACCTTTAAGATTTGTGTTCTACGTTCTGTGTTGGAGGTTTGACTTGCCCAAACCTGTGTCACCCGTACGCCTGTCTCTGACAGAGGGTAAAAGAACATGCCAGATTCCCTCCAACTACAGTCACAAACGAATTGTTGTAAGATGCCATATGCTTGCCAGTGAGCTAAAACAGGGTCCTCTGGAAGGACAGCAAGCATTTTTGACCATTAAGTCATTCTCTAACCCTAGACATTTATTTTTTTTAAACATCATACATGTAAGACTCATTGAATCCTTTAGGATTAAGATACTTTATTTTACTTTAAAATTTTTTAGAATCTTATTTTCTGTACGTGTGTATACTGCCTCACATGTAGAAGTCAGAGGTCAGCTTATAGGAGACGACCTTCTGCTTCAACGGCGTAGATCGTGGGGCCCAGACTCCAGTTGTCAGACTTCATAGTAACTGCCATCCTATGGACTCCTGAATGGAGATTTTAAAGATGCTTTCACGGAACATTCTCGGGGGAGGGGGGTGCGTGTGGAAATTCAGTACTATGTTCTTTTAGTTTTTTAAAGCATGTAGTGTATTTAAATGTCCATTACACACAGATATGAAATGTCTTCAAGAAATGTCCATACTGGGGCAGAGTTCAGCAGTTCAGAGTGCTTGCTGTGGTACGGAAGTTTGGTTCCTGGAACCCAGTTCAGGCAACTCATAACTGTAACTCCAGCTCCAAGGGTTTCAACACTTTGTTCTGGTCTCCATGGGCACTAAAACACACCAACACACACACACACACACACACACACACACACACAAAACGTATACACACGGATACATAACTAAATCGTTGATTTTTGGAGGTGGTTTTTTTTGTTGTTGTTGTTTATTTTTTTAGCAAGATTGGGGCTGGAGAGATAGTTCAGCAGCTAAAAGCATTGGCTGCCCTTTCAGAGGACCCAGATTCAATTCCTAGCACCCACAAGGTGGCTCACAACCATTTGTAACTCTAGTTCCAATTGGTCCCATGCCTTCTCTGGCTTCTGCAGGCACCAAGCACACACATGCATCCAGGCAGAACACTTATACACAGAACATAAAGATAAATTCCTTTAAAACTATTTTGAAGGTACATACAAATTTTTGTTCTCTATGTTTGGCATTGTTGACCTGGCAACTCCACCTGAATAAAAGCATCCAAAGGAAGAAATTATATAAGGATGTAAAATATTTATACAATATATACATAGAATATTACTGATGATGGATAAAAAGTTGAAAAACATCTGAAATCTCATTAATAGAGAATTGGATAAAATAATTATAATATACCCATAACACCCATAACAGAAGGGATCCTTCAAAATTTAGTTAGTGTAAATGTAAGTTAAATGACAAAGGAAGTTGATCTTTTTTTAAATTGATACACAGTCTCTCTATGTAGCTTAGGCTAATCTCAAACTCAAATTCACTTTGTAGCCCACACTGATCTTGAATTCATGATCCTTGTGTGGTAACTTTTCAAGTTCTGTGATTGCAGATTCAGATATGTAGGCCTGGCTAAGACATGAATTAAGTAATATGAAATTCTGTGTGCGTCCATGGTCATGCACACACGTATAGTTATATCTTGCATGGTGTGCACCTAAAAGGTACCTTTGATATTTTTATTTGCTTTACTTTTAAATTCTACATTTTGAAATAAACTTATTCAGAAATGTTTGCTTCAAAGATCTTACTAGCAAAAATGAATACATAAAAAATATAAATACGGGGTTGGGGATTTAGCTCAGCGGTACAGTGCTTGCCTAGCGAGTGCAAGGCCCTGGGTTCGGTCCCCAGCTCCGAAAAAAAGAAAAAAGAAAAAATATATAAATACGTACATTATTAAAGACAGGGCCTTAGCTACCTCCTTGGTTGCTCGACTTCTTACCTATACCTTGCTCTTGAAGTAGCAAATGTGAGCAAAACCTTTCTCAATCAATAATCGAGTTTGCCCAAAAGTTTTTCCTAGGATGCAGTAATTCTGTAGTGAAACTCCACCGCAATCCCTGTTCCTCCAGGTCTTTCTTGGTGCTGAGTCCTGGTTCTAACAGAGTGTAAATGGCACTGTCAGCGCTTCAGGTCTGAAGTGTCATGGGACCAGCACGGTGACTGGAATTCATTCCTTCAACCACTGTCTCACAGAGAAGGCTGGATCTCAAGAGCCGGCACATGACTCTAATCCATGGTGCGTGTGCTAAGAGTTTTCTATTCTTTTCTTAAGTTGTAGTTGATCTTTGTGCCAGGTCTTCTTGCCTCTCAACATGAGTGACTCGGCATCTGCCTAGGAGATTAGTAAAGCACACGTCTAGGTGTGTCTGTGGAGATGTTTCCAGAAAGGAGGAGTAAGTGAAGCATGGCCTCCCTAAGAATGAGCAACACTGGCCATCTCTGCAGCCCTTTTACTTCTTTACAGCCAAAAAATAAAAGAACAACAACAAAAAACCTTCTAAAAATTCTTCCTTCTATCTCTTCAGGGTAGAGAGAACATAATTTTTGTCTACAGTTTCCCGGTGTGAAACAGCACTGCAGAACTTCATGTTCTGAGCTGTGACTCCACACCTCTTCTCCAACCACTTCCACCCTCTTATCGAGTTTCCAGTTCTTTTGGATTGAGAATTCAAGAGTCTTTGAATTGAGCTTTTTCATGGAAAGTACCAGAAACACTGTTTGGGCTCCTAAGTCCCCAGCCAGTTTGTGTTACTTTGGGAAATGCTGAAAACTTAGGAATTAGGGGCTGGTTAGAGTAAGCTGGAGCCCGGAGTGTCCCTCTGAACTGTATGGCTTCCCTGGTTCCTTCCTGTCTCTCTATCTTTCTGGTTGTCCTGGTTTCCTGGTTACCCCCTCAATCACATGATGCTTCCTCACCTCAGTCCCAAACCAATAGAGCTACCTAACTTTGAGCTGAAACTGAAGTAAAACATTTCCCTAGTAAGTTGTTTTTTGTAATCTGCTTCGTTAATTAAATTAATTTGTGTAGTAACACAAGACTAAACTTTCAGTCCATTCACCTGTATTTTGATGTCACGGCTCTTGACTGTCAGTTTTATTAGATTGACACACGCCTGGATGATTAGTAAAACACACACTTTGATGGGTTCTTGAGGGCATATCCAGAGAGGATAGTCTGAGGAGGAAAGGCCCAGCATGATTTTGGGTGGCCTCATACAGTGACCTAGGAGCACAGAAGGAAGTCACTCCAGGCAGGCATTAGCTTTCTGCCTTCTGGTTGCCATGAGGCACTGTCCCACCACAGGCGAGATCATGGGACCAAGTGAAATAGACAGAAACATCTGTTCATCCAAGTCTAGGGAAGGAGGGGCAGCACCGAACACAAACGCCTACAGTGACAGAGCAGTCAGATGGAAAGGACCAAGGGACATTAGGAGACAGAGTCATCTTTAGGCATGGGGCAGTTCGAACCCTCAGCTCTCTGCTGTAGCTTCCCCATTGAAGTTTGCCAATTCCTACCAACACTGGGGAGTTAAAAAATGAATGCAGTACGACTCCAAGAATTCAAAATTCAGATCTAATTCGAGATGCAGGGCTGTTCTTTGTGAGTTGAGTTACTGTGCCTTGGTCGAACCATCTGGGCTGTGGACAGACAGTATCGACCTACCCCACAAGATTGTTCCAGGAATCAAGTGATCTGATAAAGGGTTTCAGTGACGCGTAGTAATTACTCACTCAATCTTACTGATCATTCTGAATCATCCAAGCCGGTTTCTTAAAGTTCAACACTTGTAGGCTTCCCCTCGTGGCTTATTATGTGAGTCATGAGTCGTGGCATCTCAAACTCACATGGCCACTGCTACGATCAAAGAGCATTAATACCTCCCTTGAGTTTGCAGAGATTTTTTTTTAAAGATTTAGTTTTCATTGTTTCTAATTACACGTATGAGTGTGGTTGTGTGCATGTAAGTGCCACACCTAAGGCAAGACAGCTGATCCTCAGAATACATACATACATACATACATACATACATACATACATACATACAGTTTCTGCCCAACAGAAAAGCCACTGTCCTCACCTCTATGGAGGCATGTGGTGATACTTTTAGCCAGAGAAGGAACAATTGCAGACGAAACATTATTTTTTTGATGGCTGTTGCAGTTAACCAGAGGTCTGCAGTCTATTACTGTTGCCCATCCACACTTACTCATTGATTATCACTGTTTATACTGCTGCTGAGGGAACCCTCAAGCTTCCTTCATTTTTCATTGATTTTAAGTGTTACTAACGTGGGGTGACAGAGCTGAGCAATGCATCATTCATTCTCCTTTAGGTTTAGGGATGATATTTCCATCTGAAGCTGCCAAAAGGGGGTTAGAAAAACATTTCCCCGGAAAAAAGTATATTACGCACTGTCCAGCCTTGATCTATATCCTAAATGGCAGGGTTGGATCCTTGTCTCCAAAAGAGACGTAAGCCATACCACACACTGAGCTGTGACTTCAGATTTATAGAGCGTACCTCATATTGCACATTCAGACACTAGAACGGGGCCAAGGCCTCACTAATCATATCATTTAATTAAATGTACAATGATATTTGGCTTCCAGGGAAATCATGTATTTGCTTTAAAAAAAGTTGCAGATACTAGAACAGGAGATGAAAACTAATTATTAGCACAAAGATAATTCTAGGCAAGGTTAGAGAGATAGGCAGGCAGCACTGAAGAGTGCTTGCTGCTTTTGCAGACAACTAGAGTTTGTGTCTCAGCGTCCATGCTGGGCAGTTCACAGCTGACTGAACTCCAGCCCCAGAGGATCTGAGGTCCTCTTCTGGACTCCTCCAGCACCTCTACTCATAGCTACACACACTCACGTACGCACACATGTGCATGCGCACACGCCCATGCATAAACACACAATCAAAAAAATAAATACTTAAAAGATGTTCCAGGAAAGTAAATAAAATATCCCATGTGGCAGATGGCTTCAAGCCTGCATTCATGTGCCTCAGGCTGTAATCTCGGATATAAACCTCCTCCCTATAAGCCTCATCTTTCTATTCTTAGGTTCCCTAAGATCAGTTTCTGCTATTACTGCCGGCTGTTGAATAAAGCTCAATCTCTGGGCTTGAGAGATGGCTCAGCCATTAAAAATATTATTTGCTCTTCCGGAGGATGCATGTTTGATTCGCAGCATCCACATCAGGTAATTCAAAACCACCTGTGGTTTAAGACCCAGGGGAATCTGACCCCTCTAACCTCCACGGGCACCAGCACTTGCATGCACACATCTACACACAGACACAGAAAGATAATTAAAAATAAAATAAAAATTTCAAAACTTGATTTTCTTCTTTTTTTTTTTTTTTCAGAGCTGGGGGCCGAACCCAGGGCCTTGTGCTTGCTAGGCAAGTGTTCTACCACTGAGCTAAATCCCCAACCCCTTGATTTTCTTCTTACCTCTCAGTCTTTGGGTATCAGCTTTCAGCAATGAGTGACTGGACTTGGGTTCATTAAGAGTTCAGTAAGCTGTGGTCAACAACTATCGCTTTTGGAGGAACAGGTTCGGACCAAAGATAACGTTGTCAGTGGCCTAGAACAAAATGAACAAAATGAAAACAACGCAAGATTAGGAATGGAAACTGGCAAAGGTTCCCTCTGGATCAGTGTGAACCTTCATTAGGATAACACTCCTTCTACTCGATCGGTGAAAGGGAGGATGTCATGCAAATCTGCTACACCTGACTTCAATAAAACCATCTTTATGTGTTATCCCAAGCTAATTAGCAGCGTGTGTATGTGTGTGCATGTCTGAATGAGAGCCTTTCTGAACTCTGTAGAGAATCCTAAAGAACTGAAGATGTCTTCCTTCAACATGGCCAAAAGCACCTACAGTGGCCTCATCCGCTTCAGGGCTCAGGATCCCACAGTATGTGGAGGACTCCACCTCTACCGAGAGTTGTCAAGGGAAGGGAATCAGGGTCTGGTGCTGCACTCAGTTGGCAGAGTCCTCTTCCAGTGTGGACAAAGCCCTGGTTCAATCCGCAGCACTGGATGAACTGGAAGGCTGGCATACACCTGTAAAACCAGAACTTAGGAAGTAGGGGTAGATGTTCAAGGTCACCCTTAGCTGTGTAGCAAGTTCAGGACCAACCCGATATGTATGAGACCCCCGTCTAAATGAAAGGAATATAGTTCAGCAGGCAAAGGAATTCGCCAGCAAGGACCTGAGTTCAGTATCTTGGACCCACAAGGTGGAAGGAGAGAACGAACCCTGCAAAAGTTGTCATCTGACGTCCACATACCCCTCACACACAACTTTTTTTTTCATCTTTATTAACTTGGGTATTTCTTATTTACATTTCGATTGTTATTCCCTTTCCCAGTTTCCAGGCCAACATCCCCCTAACTCCTCCCCCTCCCCTTCTATATGGGTGTTCCCTTCCCTATCCTCCCCCCATTACCGCCCTCCCCCCAACATTCACGTTCACTGGGGGTTCAGTCTTGGAAGGACCAAGGGCTTCCCCTTCCACTGGTGCCCTCATTAGGCTATTCATTGCTACCTATGAGGTTGGAGCCCTGGGTCAGTCCATGTATAGTCTTTGGGTAGTGGCTTAGTCCTGGAAGCTCTGGTTGGTTGGCATTGTTGTTCATATGGGGTCTCAAGCCCCTTCAAGTTCTTTCAGTCCTTTCTCTGATTCCTTCAATGGGGGTCCCGTTCTCAGTTCAGAGCCTGCCCCACATGTGGCCCATACATATACAGCCACCAAACTAGATAAGATGGATGAAGCAAAGAAGTGCAGGCCGACAGAAACCGGATGTAGATCTCTCCTGAGAGACACAGCCAGAATACAGCAAATACATAGGCGAATGCCATCATTAAATCACACATGACTTTTAAAAGCAATGTAAAGCATAAAAAGAAAAGGACTATCAGAGAAATTAATTCCTGGGCCTTTTCAAAGCAGCTATATATATATATACAGGATATATACCTAATTTTATATGTAATACATTATATGACATAATATATTTCATATGTAATATATTATATGACATAATATATTTTATAAGTAGTATATAATATGATATACTATATCTTATATAGTATATATTTCATATTATAAAATTATATGTAATGGAAATATGTATTATTAAATTAATATACAATATAAAATATTATTAAATGTAGGATATAATATATATTATATATGATATGACGTGATATAATAAGTAATATGTAATGTGTAATATGTAACATGAAATATAATATGTAATATGTAATGTATAATATATAATAAATATTTTGGATATTGGATTCTCAGCAGTGAACGGCTGGACTTGGGTTCAGTAAGAGTACAATAAAATAATCCAAATTATATATATAATTTATATTAGATGTTATATATTATATATATATTTATTTTTATATAATATAATTATAATTATACATAGTCTATGTTATGTTTTATGTGTAATATACATATATGTATATGTATATTATATATTATATGCATATTTGTATGATATATGTTATGTGCATATTTTATGACATACAATATATTTTATATATAACATATACATGCATAGAATATTGTACATTATGTAAAATAAATTTATATTATAAAATATAGTATATATTTTATATATGCATATAATATTTAATTATATATAGACATATAAGATATGTTATAAGCTATAAGACATATATTCACCTCTGACCTCAGAGTAGCCCAGCCCCTACCTTATTACTCCAGATTCCCTAGCATCTAACAGTTCCTGATAAAGTAGTAACAATCTTAAATTGCCTTAGTGTCTGCTCCTTTCCCCTGAACGTCTCAGAGTTCTCTGCAATCCAGTCCCATACTCTGTCTTCTACATACCCTTTATGTATATTCTATAAATATTGATTTATATTTCCCAATGGTTCCTCCCAATTCATTCACTAATTTGTCTAGTGTGTACTGGATACCTTCTTTGTCACAACAATCCCCTTCAGGGTGTGCACACACATGCCATGACATCTGTGAGAGGACAACTTGGGAGTCAGCTCCCCACTCCCATACAGGGTCTCAGGGTTTGCTAAGTGGGTGACTTTAGCCACTGAGTCACCTCACTGGCCCTTGAAGAATGCCTGACTCGTTGGTGAAAACCAGAGCACCAGGCACATTAACCGCTGTGCTGCTGTCTTCTCTTTATTCAAGCTAAGTTTAGGGTGCTTCCGGCACCCACAGTGCTGCCTCTGTGCCAACTCACTGGTACCATTTTGTTACAAAAAAGAGGAAAGAGCAGAGGCGAGCTGGTCCCGAGGCTTTAAGGGGCCGGAAGAGCTTTGCAATGTTCAGAAGAGTTCCAAGGGCTCCGCTGCACACTGCTCTCACAAAAATGGCCCCCGCACTGGATCTCACATTTGTCTTCTAAGGGAAGTGTCTTTAGCAGTCAATGAAGTCCCTCAGGGATGTGACCAGGGTACCAGTTTAGATGGAATTTATGCAGATAAAGTACATAGGACTTTGCAAAATACTAAGAATATTTGGACAGATAATATATTATTAAGGATTTGATTTATCTTTTTTCACACAACATATTTAGATTACTTTCTTTCCTCTCCCCCAAATCTTCCCAGATCCTCCCCAACTCTCAACCTACCCATCTTCATACTCAAGTATTCATGTGTGTTCTCTCTTTCTCTAAAAAAAATAAATAAATTAACAAAAAAAAAACCCCAAACAGAATGAAAACCAAAATGATCTAAATTTTAAAACAGTAAGAAAAAAATATCAAGACAAAGTGAAAAGTACATATACAGACACACGAACATCGAGTCTGTTTTAGGTTGACAAGTGACTGGAGCCAAATGGAATCTGCTTTAGAATGTGGTTGATATACCCAGTGACACTAGGAGGATATGTTTGTGTTTTCTATTTTTTTTTTTTTTTGGTTCTTTTTTTCGGAGCTGGGGACCGAACCCAGGGCCTTGCGCTTCCTAGGCAAGCGCTCTACCACTGAGCTAAATCCCCAGCCCCTGTGTTTTCTATTCTTATAAAGCCAGATATAGTGTCACAGGAAGCAGGTGAGGTCAGATCTCCATGAGTTCAAGGCCAGCATGAGCTACGTAGTGAGACCCTCTCTCCAAAAAAGAGAAAGACAGAAAGGAAGGAAAGGAGGCAGGGAGGGAGGAAAGGGGGAAAAGAGAGAGAGAGAGAGAGAGAGAGAGAGAGAGAGAGAGAGAGAGAGAGAGAGAGAGAATAATTCAAGATTGGACAATTTTGGATTTTCATTTTATTACATATGCTTTTTGCCCTCTTAGAGGCAGATTGCAACAATGGTTTGTTCATCTCACAGTTCTGCAGATGAGGATGTCCAAGGTCTTGACACCGGCATTTGTTTGGCCTCTGGTGACGTCCTTCCTGTTGTTTCATATCATTGCCATGTGAGACAATGTGCAAGACAGAGAAAGCTTGCCATCCTTGTCATAACCTGGCCGTCCACAAAGGAAGCAATTCACTGCATTAGTCATGTTTTGTTACTTCAGTGAAATACCAGACATAGCTACTTATGAATAACACGTTTCCTTAGCTCATGGTTTTGGAGATATAAGGTCACAGCCCTACATCATCTCACGTTTTAGCTATGTTTCATGATGGTTGATTCCATGATGTGAAGACAAGAGAGTGGCTATATATCTTGAGCCAGGAGCAGAAAGCATGGGTCAGGCTTTCCCCTTTTATAGTGACACTCAAGAACTACCAAAAGAGCCACACAAGAGCTATATAGAAAGTCCCAGAAGACAGTCTTCATGCTCTTAAGTGACTTCAACACTTTCTACGGAGTCTGGCAGTACTTGTCACAGGTGCCACTCTTCTGTAGTGGCAGACTGGCTATTGGCTGATATGGATAACCTTGGCAGGGAGGAATGACTCTGTTCCATTGTCACATCCTCCAGCAGTTGAGATCCCACATGATCTACTGAATGCAAGGGAACAAGAATGAACAGAATAGAATTGGAAGCCTAGACTTGGAGGCAGACAAAGATACTTCTGTTATGTAGGCAAGCATTAGGCTTTAGAGAACAGACTTAAAGGAACAGATTCCGCTTACCCTGGAGCTCTCAGATTGTCTATCCTATCCTGACAGCAGAGCCTGTCTCTCCCTCTCCATCACTAGAGTGACTGATGTGCCATGCCTGTCTTTTTACATGGACTTGGGGGATGGAATTAAAGTCTTCATGCTTCCAAGACTCCCCTAGATTTAATAAACACAATTTTCCTACCACAGTGCTGTGACAGAGAGGAAGAATGATTAAAGTGGCATTAACGTTAATGACAAGGTGACAGTCAACATACCAGAGAGTAAAAGACCCCGGACAAAAGAACAAAGCACTGATGGTGGTTAGTTGGGAGCACTCACAAGATACCTTAGGGAGCTAATCGAAATACGGCCGGCATGGTGGCTTTGTCAGTCACCTTCCCATCCCTTTGACAAAACACCCAGGAAAACAACTTGAAGGAGGAAAGATGGATTTGGGCCCACAGGTTGAGAGTTTTCAGTGCACGTTCCATTAATTATGGGTCTGTGGTAAAGCAGAGCATCATGGTAGACGCTGTGGTAGAAAACAGAGCTGCTCATCTGAGGGCAGCCATAAGAGAGAGAGGAGAGAGCCAGAGGGACAGGACACACCTAGGGCATGGCCTCAGTGTGGCTCCTTGCTCCAATAAGGTTCTACCCGGTTCAGTTTCCATCACTGCTCGGCTGTCTACTCAGTTATGAGTGCATGAACAGATCAGTCCTCTGAGAGGACTGGAGCCCTATGCCACAGTCACCTCTCAGACCCAAAGCATTCAGGGACGTAATTCCTTCAACACGTAAACCCTTGGAGTTGTTTCAGATCCAAACCCTAAGAATGCCTAATCTAGCTGTAACTGGAAGCGATTCTGAGGCAGGTTGTAACATTATCATGTGCCTTCTTTATCTCCTCTGACATATTCCGTCTTCTCACTTCTCCTCACCCCACCCCAGCGCCATACATACACTAAGGAATCTGTTTCTTGCTTTGGTTTCAAAAAAGAAAAAGAATCCAATGATTGAAAACAAGAGGAAATGTTGATAGGAAATAGCAAAATTAACAAAAAGAAGGACCCCTCCCTCCTCAAGAGACTACAAAGGATTTTGTAGGAAGGATGAAGAAAAGCAAACAGAGAGAGGTGAAAGGCAGGTGATCTTGTGCCTGACTTCTGGGAAGAATTCCTGGCTGGCAAAGAGAACACCTAGAACAGAAGCCAGAGATAGAAGCTTCTGGAAGACTCTTCAGCCTCTGTGCAAGGGGAAACAAGGCTTGCTGGGCCTCCAAAGTGAATGTGACAATACTTGCAAAACATGTAAATCCAGGAGCCAACTCTGGGAGGCCAGTTACTGCTGTCTTCACTAGCCTATGTGACCTTACACATGTCTGGTAAATTCCATGTCTTCTGGCTTCTTCCCTCTGAAAAGTTGGGAGAAAGAACAGCTTTTAAGGTGTGATATATAAATTAAATTAGCATATGCAAAGCAATTAGCCAATGCCTGGGACATGGGAAGCCCATGAAGGAATAAGCTGTCACATTGCTAGTATCTGAGCTGTAGTGGTTTTGCTCCAGTGACTAGCTGGGCTTCTGGATGTCTCTGCAGGTATCTGGTGCTGACCGTTGTCATGTAAATGCATGTATCTCTCCCGCTTTGGCGATGTGGATGTACCAGAAATTCAGATACAATCCTGGAAAAAAAAAAAAAAAGAAGAAGAGACTCTTAAATTTGCTAAAATTGTGTTTCTTTCACTCAGCTGAAGTAAAACCTTCAAATAAGACTGAAAGTGACTTTGAAAAAAAGAAACAAATTTAACTTTCTTTTACTTCACACTTCGGGGTTTATGAACACTGTCCATGTGCATTCCCCAGACTCGACTGAGCGTCTTGTAGGTTAGACGGTTGGTCTTTTAAGTGTTGGTCTTTTAAGTGCAGAGGTCATAAAGCAGGTCCCTAGTGGGCTTTAGACAAGTGAAAGAGTACGATGAATTTTTAAGTCTTTAACCAAAATTCATAAACTATTCAATAATTACAGAAGACATAAAAAATTCACTTTTTACTGGTTTCAGTTGCTCAGTAATATTAAGTATATTTCTTTTATTGTACAATTACCACCTCTGTAAAGTCTTAAAATATCATCCTAGGGGGGAGGGGGATGTTTGCCTGGAAACCGGGAAAGGGAATAACACTCGAAATGTAATAAAAAAAAAAATATCATCCTAAAAGGATCCTACAACCCACTAAGCCGCTAGGCATGTCCCTCACATACATCTTCTGGGCCCCTGGAAGTGGGGTTTCTCTCCCTCTGTGTATTTACCTATTCTAGGTAACTCATGTAAGTGGACTCATACAGCATGTAATCCTTCAATTCTGTTTTTTTTCCTTCACTAGAGTGCTGTTTTCAAGGCTCATCCGTGTCAGAGTACACATGTGGTCTCCGTCTTTTCCTCACTAAAGAAGTCCAGGAAACATCCAGGCCACCATGTGACTATCTCTTCATCCTCTCTGGGCACTGAGGTCATCCCCACCCAGGGCGTATGCAATGGATACTCACGTATCTTTTAGAGTACCTCTTATTAATTTTTTAGGAATTAAGTAGCTAGAAAATGTGGTGATGTGATGCTTAACTTTTTGAAGGACAGCCAGGTTGTTCCCACAGCAGGAATGTACCACTGATTAAATCGAAAGCCCCTTCACATCTTTGGATGGCCAGACTGCAATCTGTATTGATTTTTCTTTAGTTCAACAGTTTCCCGAAATCCCTCCGATCTCTGGTCCCTGGAGACTGAGCTCTGTTTCCCAGCATAAGGCTAGGACTGCCCTTTGCCTCTTGGCCTAACTCTTGGAACACAATGCCTCATCCACCCCATGCACCTCCCCTTCATTCTTTTTTCCTAGACCTGAGTCTTGACCCCGCTTCCCCAGGGTGTATATATATGATTACAAACTGAAATTTGCCATAACCCTCTTCGGACTAATCATTTTATACAGTTTTAATCATTAAAATGACATGAATACAAAGTCTGAAGAAGGCTGTGGCAGATAAACAAATGTGTCACTTAATTATGAAACACATCTTGTGTTTTTAGTGTTAGAAATCAAACCCAGGACTGGGCCCATGCTCAGAGCCCACTTTACCTCTGATCGAAACCCCCGTGCAACCTCTGTCTGCTCAAGTAGAACTCGGCCAGCCTGCCCAGAGGTTCTGCTTGTGTTCCCTCTCACAAAAGGCACTGTCCCATTGGCACGTCAGATGTCCTGCAAAGCAGATGCTCACATTACAATTCATACCAGTAGCAAAGTTACAGCTATAAAGTAAACAAGGAGATACTTTTATGATTGGGGGCCATAACAAAATGAGGAACAGTCCTAAAGGGTGCCAGCATTAGGACGGCTGAGAACCACTGCTGTAGAGAAATCACTTGGTTTTCTTAACGGCCTTTTGAGCCAGGTATAGACCTCTGCCCTACGCATTAGTAATTGGATCCCGAGGGTAGTCAGAATCCATGTTGACTGTTCAAGCAAAGACCGCTTTCCAGATTCCGCATCACTCACCTGGAAGGACCCACTGTGTTTGTTGTTCGGAGCCCTGGAGACTTGGTATTATATCCTTAATTCATTCAGCATTGTAAGATGTTGACATTCCAGTGCTATTATTTCTCCCTCGCTTATTTGTTGGCATGTTATATTAAGAGACACTTCCACTCCCCAGCCATTAAGCTATCCAGTGGGGACTGTTTGTATTTTGAAGACTTTCCCTGACTCTCGCTCTCCACTTGCTAAGCTGCAAAATATACGATCTCCTGACATCTTACAGAGGTGGACACTTAGAATTTCAGAGGACACTTATGAACAAGTCTGCTGCAGCTGTTGCCTCTCTTGATGCTGTTGGCCAGTTTTAGGAGGTACTTTAAAAAAAAAATTAGCGTATGTTCACTGTGTAAAATTAATGGTCTTCATGATGATATTGTCATCCAGATGTATCATGTCTGTCCATGTCATTCACAACCTCTCCTGTTATGTCCCCTCCCCATGGTGCTAGTGAAGCATAAGAAGCTACTGGCTGTGTTACGGGATTCACTTAACGGAATCTGGGAAGAGGTTCTTGAGGAAAACTCATATTTTAAATCTGTTGATAAAGTGTGGGCCTCTCTCCACCTCCACAAAAGCACTGTGGAGCACTGTTCCTGTTGTTGAGTACTAAGGGGGCTGCAGAGATGGCTCAGCGGGTAAGAGCACTGACTGCTCTTCCCGAGGTCCTGAGTTCAAATCCCGGCACCCACATGGTGGCTCACAACCATCTGTAATGGGATCTGATGCCCTCTTCTGGTGTGTCTGAAGACAGTGACAGTGGACTTATGTATAATAAATAAATATTTAAAAGAAAAAATTTGTAAAAAAGAGTACTAAGTTAGATTCTCATAAGACCCACCTCTGCAGCCTCCCTGCCCCCAGCTCAGTCCAGAGTCCCCTTACTCACACATGTGAGGAGTTTGAATGAGTCCTTTGTCTTGGGAGGTCTCCATTTCCTCTCAAATTTCCACTGTGCCACAGGCCCTTACCTCCCCAAAGGACACTTCCCAATTCACAAACACACCATTAGATAAAGGAGGAAAATTGGAGCTTTCTTGTGGATTCCGGAAAAACAAAGCAAGAAGCAAAGTGTCCAGAGACCTCTATTAGGACATGTCCTTTCCGGACAGTCTAACAGGGACCTAGCTTGGAAATAACAAGTGTCCCAGAGGTCTCAGTGAAGGGAAAACCCTGACCTCCCAGATGTAAAAACTAAAAACTGGCAAAACAAAACAAAACAAAACAAAAAAAACGAAACCAACAAACGAAACAAAATATCATGTCACAGTGGAATTGCTACATTTCTTTTGTATTTCTTTTTGCAAACCTCCACAGAGTCCCTATGTAAGCGCAACCAAATGGTGTTGGTTGTTTGTGTCTGGATTGTTCCGCTTGCCATGCTTTCTAGGCTATTCCATACTGCAGTGTGCATCGATACCGTATTCATTTCTAAAGCTGAATAAAACGCGTTGCATGTGTGTATAAGCCCATGCCTTATTTTATCTCTCAGCTCATCTGTTGAACATTGGGGTGGTTTCTGTCGTGTGGTTATTATGAATGGATAGCCTGTGGATGAGGGCATATGATTTTCTGTTTCAGTATTCATTTCTATTTTGCATATATACCTAGGAGAAAAACTGCTGCGTCACGTGGTGTTTCTTTTTTCCAAGTAAGGGATTTTTGCCCCTTTTTAGCTTACCATTTTGTTCGTTGGTGGTGGGTGAGGTGGTGCTGGGTCTCGTGCACGCTCAGAGCTCATGTCCCTCTGAGATCTCTCGACCCCATTACGTGCTATTTCTATGGTGAACGCTTTGGGGAGCTGCTATGCTGTTTTCCACAGCAAGTATACCGCTCCACAATCCTGCTGGCAATACACCAAGATTCTAATTCCGCCATATCTTTACTGTCATGTACACTTCCCCACTTTCTACCTTTCTGCGGGTTGTTGCCTTTTTTTTTTCCTAATCTTGATGGTATCTTTTATTTTACAAAGGTTTAATGTTGATGAAGTCCACATTTTGCCTCTGTTAGATGTTTTTGGGTTGATGTTTAAGAAAGCGTTGCCAAAGGCAGTGCCACGGACATTCATTTCCCTCGCTTCCTCCTAAGAATGGCGTAGTGCTAACTACTGTCTTTAGTTCTTTGATCCGTTTGGTTTTGTTTGCGCTGTATAGTGTCTCTGTCCTGCAGATATATAAACAGTGTTTGAAGGTATTAAGTAGCTTTCCCAAATCAGCTTCCTAATAAGTTCAGAACTCCATCACTTCCCATGGTCCAAGTAAATCACCTCTTACCGGCATTACTACTCCGGCCTTGATTCCAGTCCAGCCCCTGCATGCTCCTCCTGGGGTAATGCCAAATAGCTTCTTAAGTGCCTACCCTGGCCCCACATTGTTTAATCAGGAAAAGCCTGGTTTTGTCACTGACCCTTCAACCTCTAGCTACCACGATCCAGTTACTTCTTTGTACTGTCTTCAACACTCTAATGTCCCTGTTGCTCACAACAAACTCCTTCCTGCTTCTCAAGCGGACTACACACCCTCTGGCCTTGTGGTCTCCGCCCAGCTGCCTCCTCAACCTGGGATAGTCTTCGACCAGATACACCCACAACTAACTCTTCATGTCCTGCTAACCATCAACTCTGAGGCCTTCTTTTGTAAAATGGCAGCCTACTACTTCATGCCTCTGTTTCCCCAGTTCTCCCTCTGTCTCGAATCTCCCCTATGGATGCATTCTGATGTCATTTCATTGTTTGTTTGTTATGTTTCTTCTTTCTGACTCTCTTTTTCCCCCACTAGATTTTCAGCTTCCTGCCAACTGGCAATTTTGTCTATGTCACCTGCCGCTATGTTAGGTTTGTAGGACAGTACTTGGCTTACAATGAGTGTCATATATATATATATATATATATATATATATATATATATATGATGAATGAAGTTATAGGGCAGTATAGTGAAAGCCAATCAGGCTTCCAGGACCAACAAAATCAACGCTCAAGGACTAATTCCTGCTGGGCTAGTGTGTTCATCAGTTAGCCTGCCCTCCTAAGTGAGCCACGTCCTGTCCTCTCACTATCCCAGTCTTTCTTGCTGGTCACAGTAACCTAGCACTCCTGTCTCTTGTGGTATAAAGGGTTTTTTTTTTCTCTTTTTCGGAGCTGGGGACCGAACCCAGGGCCTTGCGCTCGCTAGGCAAGCGCTCTACCACTGAGCTAAATCCCCAACCCCTATAAAGGGGTTTTATATATGTGGGCCTCACATTCTTCTCAGGCTCCTCATATCTCAGCTCCAGGTCGCTCTGTCCTGGAGTAGCATCTACTTTGTTAGTTCCTGCTCTCTGTGAGTTTTCTGTCTTCTTCCCCATCTGTGTGTGACCTAGACTGGGCATATTTACTAGTAAGGACTAGTGGGATTGAAGGCCATGTTGGGTACCAGTAGAAGTTACAATTGAAGAGTTGATGCCCCAGCTGTTGCTGCTGGAGTCCAGGGACTTGATAGATCAAAGTGACTCAATGTCCAGGTTTTGTGGTAGCCTAAACTCATCCAAAGAAATCGAAAAAGAAGCAAAGAGTGAGTGTTTCTGTTTCACAATGCCGGCTTGCCCCTGAAGGTTATTTCCCAACACTTCGGTGACATCAGGGGGGAGTGATGTACTTTTAGATGCTTCCATGGAGTATGAGCAAATAGAGAAGTCACTGGGAACCCCCGGAGTTAGATAGTAATAATGACATGTCAAAATCTGAAGATAGGGAAGGCTAGAAAAAATTTCCTTCAGGTAAAAGGTTGTGTGTTGAAGCAGCTGTTGGATCACTGTCGTAGGGTTTTACTCTGTGAACAGACACCATGACCAATGCAACTCTTATAAGGGACAACAGTTAATTGGGGCTGACTTACAGGTCCAGAGGTTCAGTCCATCATCATCAAGGCAGGAACATGGCAGTGTCTAGGTAGGCATGGTGCAGGTAGACCTGAGAGTTCTACATTTTCATCTGATGACTGCTAGCAGAATACTGGTTTCCAGGCAACTAGGATGAGGGTCTTAAAGCCCACACCCACAGTGACACACCTACTCCAACAGAGCCACATCTTCTAATCTTACCACTCCCTGGGCCAACCAAGAGTACACATGGAATGACCCAGGGCTCCAGCTGCATATGTAACAGAGGATGGCCTTGTTACAATGGGAGAAGAGGTTCTTGGTCTTGTGACAGCTCCATGTCCCATCGTAGGGGAATGTCGGGGCAGGGAGGCAGAAGGGAGTGGGTGGGTTTGTGGGGCAGCAGCCTCATGGAGGCGGAGGGTGGGAGATGGGGTAGGGGTTCCAGAGAGGAAACTGGGAAGGGGAATAACATTTGAAGTGTAGACAAAGAAAACATCCAATAAAAAAAAATGGGAAAAAACTGATGAAATTTTAAACAGGTCCCAGTGCTGGTTTATTGTGTGTTTACATTAGTACATATAATTTTTGTTTAAAAAGTGTACTTAATTTACTCATAATCTCATTTGACTCTTGAGCAAAATGAGACAATGGATGTCCAGAGAAAAAGCACAATTTTCCCTTTTATTGAAAATGGATTTTTTTTTTCCCCACAAAATATATCCTGGTTATGGTTTCCCCTCTCCCTCCTCCTCCTCCTCCCAATTCCTCTTCACCACCCCTCCCACCTGAATCCACTTTCTTAGAAAACAAGCAGGCTTCTCAGGGATGATTAAAGTAAAAAATGCTGAGAAAATAAAAAATTAACACATCAGAATTGGACCAAAAGGAATTGAGCTCAGGAGAAGGCACAAGAAAGAGTCCCACTTGTTCACACCCTCAGAAATGCAAACACTAAACTGGAATATGTATACAATATAATATACACAAAGGACCTGAAGGGTAAAAAGAGAAGGAGATATATAGATATAGATATAGATATAGATATAGATATAGATATAGATATAGATATAGATATAGATATAGATATAGATATAGATATAGATAGATATGTATATATATAATAAAACAATAAGATAATTTAAAAATAAATGGAAAAGCCCTGACATAACATTATGAGACTAGGAACCTCTAAAGATGCCGGTGAGTTAGTTATTTTCTGTTGGCTGCCTATGGTTGGGCATGTGCCAACTCAGTTCCTATTAGAGCTCCATCTGGCTCCTTTTCCACCCTCATGAGCAGGCATTGGGCACAGAAGGTACAAGAAGGCTGAGCCAGCTTTAGGTATTTTCTCTAGGAAAGATGTCAGTTGGGACCATACTTGTCAAACTGGCTCGGACGACATCTCTGACCCTCAGACAGATGGGGAGATACGAAGAGACTCCTGGCCTTTGGGTAGAGTTCCCTCGGTGCATGCCTCTAGCTATATTCTCCTCCCTCCTCAGGACTGCCCTGTGGCTGGAGAGGCTAGTTTTAGAGAATGCCCTCAGCAAGAACCCTTGTTCTTGAGCTATGGTTCATGGGATGGAGGTAGTGAGCCTCATCGACCTAAACTTAACCAGCAACTTCAGATCATTGCAACAAATGCCTCTTTCCATCTCCCAGTACACAAGAGCATAGCCGTAGCTCTGTAGCCTGAGTCAGTGAACACAGCCACTGAAGGTCTGCTCTACCTATCTTTTCTCTCATCATGGACTCCAGCTGAAGAGCAACACAGATCTTGGGAAACACCCAGTGAGGGGAAGGCCAGGGTTTCATTTCCTGGGCTCTGTAACAGCTGCTTTTCTCATAACTGTGACAAAAGACCCAACAGAAGCAACTGCAGGGAGAAAAGGTTGATGGCGGCTCAAGGTGTCAGAAGGCCCACTATGGAAGAGAGGGCATGGTGATGGGAACATCTCTGCCTGTGCTACTGGAAGAGCAAGGGAACTGCAAATCACATGGAGGCCGGATCAGGGAGAAAAGGAGCATGATGGGAAGGAGCCAGGGATGACATATCCCCAAGAAACAACCCCCTGTGACCTACTTCCTTTAGGTTGGCTCCACCTCCTAGAGATTCCATAAGAACACTATCAGTTGAAGTTCAAGAACATAAGCCTGTGTGGGGCACATTATACTCAAACCATAACATCCCCCTGTTGCTAGGCTCGTCTGGTTGGCCATTGGCTTCTACCAATCCCCAGTTACTATTAGACAGCTCCTTTTTACAACTGTGTTCTGTGGGCCCACTGTCTTCCCTGTGTTTGACCCTCCTGCTTCCTTTAACCTGACCCAGCCTGCTTTTTGTTAATTCTCTTTATTCTGTCAGGGCATGTCATAGTTCAAACATGTTTTGTCTACGTCAAAACTCATGTTGAAGCTTTACTCTTCAGTGTGCAATATTAAACAATGGATTCTAATGGGAGGTCATGGAGGCCGGGTACACAAAAATAATGGATCAGTTCTCACTCTTGGACTGACTTAGTTAATGAGAAGGTAGGTTTTACAAAGGAAGAGGCTACCCCTCATGTTTTGTCTCTTCTCCTTGTCCTTCCACTTCCCCCTCCCCCAGCCCTCCATCTCCCCTTGTTATAAAGATACATGAGGACTTAGCCTTACACGCCTGTCTAACCTTGAACTTCCCAACATCCAAAACCATAAGCCAAAATAAACATATTTTCTTTGTAAATTGTCCAGTGCTAGGTATTCTGTTACAGCCACAGAAAATGGTCCAGTGTCTCGGCTTGCCTGTCAGGGCCTGTTTGATTGAGCATTGTAACAAGAGCTGGAAACGGCACACAGATCAGTGCACAGAAGGGCCTGTGTATCTGAGAAAACAGAACCTAAATCCTGAGCCAGGACAGGCAGCCTTGCCAAACAGCCACAGCGTGGCTCACAGAGCTCGTCTTCCCCTTGCCTTGTTTATTACAGCCCTGATCTTTGCTATGTTAGAATAGGTCTGTCCCGTGTGCCCTAGACACTCCTAGGATCTTTATCCGTTAGTCCTTCTGCATCCACACTTGTGCCTTCAGGGTTGAGGTCTCTTGGATAACTGTTTCCTAAAGTCAGATTGGAATTTTGCATCTCTACCCTTGGTGGATAAGACCATGGCTTTACAGCCCCCTCCCTGGCTAAAGGCACTAAGGGGAGGGTGGGGGGGTGAGTGTACCAGTGGCAGAGGAAGCTGTCAGCTCTACAGCAGTGCTTTCTAGAGTTTCTTCATCTTTCTCTTCTCCCTGGGAGCGAAACCACAACCACAGGATGTGAGCATCATTGGCAAAGTTCACAAACCTTGCTGGAGGACCGATTGGGTAGGTAGTTTTCTGGGCCGTGGAATGACAGAGATCAAGGCACTAGAGCACAGAGTGGTTGGTCTCTGTGGGATGTCTGTATCCTAGCAACCTCAGAGCAACCAGATCTCCCCTTTAAAGGATGTGTGGTCTTGGAGCCTGGCGTCTCTGAAGACCTTGGGCGGATGCCTCATGTCATCCCTGTTTGCTCTTCACTTCTCCAGAGATTATCTTGCTTCCCCCTATTTTAGCACAGCTTTTTTTTTAATTGATTATTTTGTTTATTTACACTTCAAATGCTATCCACTTTCCTGGTTTCCCCTCTGAAAACCCCCTATTCCACCTTCCTCCCGCTGCCTCCACGAGGGTACACCCCACCCACTCCCTCCTGCCTCCCGCCTTCACAGGACCAAGGGCCTCTTTTCCCATTGATGCCTGACAAGGCCCATCCTCTGCTATATATATGGCCAGAGCCATTGGTCACTCCATGCATATTCTTTGGTTGGTGGTTTAGTCCCTGGGAGCTCTTGGGGTGTCTGGTTGGTTGACATTGTTGTTCTTTCTATGGGGTTGCAAACCCCTTCAACCCCTTCAGTCCTTCTCCTAACTCCTCCATTGGGGTCCCCATGCTCAGTCCAATGTTTGGCTGCAAGCATTCACTTCTGGGTATCAGCAAGTGTCTGGGTTTGGTGGTTGCATGTGGGATGCATGCCCAAGTGGGGCTGTCTCTGGGTGGCTTTCCTTCCATCTCTGCTCTACTCTTTGTCTTTGTATTTCCCTTAGACAGGAGCAAATCTGGGTTAAATTTTGTGAAGAATGGATAACACAATGCCTCAACCGGGGGCCATGCCTAACCCCTGGATATGGTCTCTACAGGTTCTCTCTCCCCTGTGTTGGGTGTTTCAGCTAATGTCATCCCCATTGGTTCCTGGGGCCTCTTGCTTTTCTGGCATCTGGTCTTACCGGTGGCTACCCCCAGTTCCCTATTGCTACACACCTCTGTCCAATTTCCAGACCCTCTGTCCATCTCACTCATCTCCTCCCCACCTAATCCTGCCCCCTTTTATCCTCTTCTCCTATCTTCCTTCCAAGTCTCTCCCACCCTAATCTCTTGTGAGTATTTTGTTTCCCCTTCTAAGGAGGACTGAGGTACCCACCCTTTGGTCTTCCTTTTTCTTGACCTTCATATCATCTGAAAGTTGTATCATGGGTATTTCAAGCTTTTAGCCTAATATCCACTTATCAATAAGTACATACCATTTGTGATCTTTTGTGACTGTATTACCTCACTCAGGATGACATTTTCTAGTTCTATCCATCTGCATGTGAATTTCATGAACTCGTTGTTTTTCATCTCTGAGTAGCACTCCATTGTGTAGATGTGCCACATTTTCTGTATCCATTCCTCTGTTGAAGGGCATCTGGGTTCTTTTCCAGCTTCTGGCTATTATAAATAAGACTACTATGAACATAGGGGAGCATGTTTCCTTCTTATACATTGGAGCATCTTTTGGGTATATGCCCAGGAGTGGTATGACTGGGTCCTCAGGTAGAACTATGTCCAATTTTCTGAGGAGCCTCCAGACTGATTTCCAGAGTGGTTGTACCAGCTTGTAATCCCACCAACAATGGAGGGTGTTCTTTCTCCACATCCTCGCCAGAATCTGTTGTCACCTGAGGTTTTTGTCTTAGCTGTTCTGACTGGTGTTAGATGCAATCTTAGGGTTGTTTTGATTTGCATTTCCCTGATGACTAAATGCCATGGACCACCCCAGTCGCATATGGGGTCCCTGGGACAAGGTTCCTTGAAGGCTAGGTGGGTAAGGGTTCAGCGGTGACAAACAGAAACAAACACAGAGGCAGTTTGAATCTGAGTGTATTTTGCAGCTTTCAAGCAAAGATTTTTGTACATAATAAAATAGGTATTAAAATTCTTAGAAGATGTGTTTAGTGAAGGAATCACACATAGAACAGATAACGTCACTGTCATTTGGCACAGTAAAGTGCAGAATCCTCCAAGGCTAATGGCATATCTCCAAGAAATGGTTGATTTTTACGGTCAGTTATTGTTTAACATCTACTACCTTATTCTTGTGAATCTTCAAGGTGTAAGTTTAAACTATTTTAATTCTTTTTTTATTTAAATCTTTATTTACCACACAACAAAGCCCACTTCTGATGACACAAGTATAGCCATATGAAATTTTATTGTTGGTAATGTTTTTATCATAATACTATCCTGTAATTTTGTAAATGATTTATGAAGTAAAGTGCAGGTTTTCCCGGAGATAAGGCTAGTGACTCTATCTCAAGGGATGGTTTCTTGTCTATTTTTCTCACTTAAAATCTCAGCCTAGGCCATGAGGAACATCTTGTAAATATGGAAAAGGGAATAGAAGATAACGCAGATAAATTGCGATGAGAACTATGGCTCAATAGTTTGTTCTGGCCAAGAATTCCACAACCAGTTCCAGGAGGCCTCCTTCCTCTGAAGTTTTCACCTCAGCTTGTGGAACTTCTCACACAGATCCTGCTGGGGTTGGTGTGGCAATTAAGAATGTTGAACATTAGGTGCTTCTCAGCCATTTGAGATTCCTCAGTTGAGAGTTCTCTGTTTAGTTCTGTATCTCATTTTTTTTTTTTATTAACTTGAGTATTTCTTATATACATTTCGAGTGTTATTCCCTTTCCCGGTTTCCGGGCAAACATCCCCCTCCCCCCTCCCCTTCCTTATCGGTGTTCCCCTCCCAACCCTCCCCCCATTGCCGCCCTCCCCCCATAGACTAGTTCACTGGGGGTTCAGTCTTAGCAGGACCCAGGGCTTCCCCTTCCACTGGTGCTCTTACTAGGATATTCATTGCTACCTATGGGGTCAGAGTCCAGGGTCAGTCCATGTATAGTCTTTAGGTAGTGGCTTAGTCCCTGGAAGCTCTGGTTGCTTGGCATTGTTGACTTTTGGGGTCTCGAGCCCCTTCAAGCTCTTCCAGTTCTTTCTCTGATTCCTTCAATAGGGGACCTATTCTCAGTTCAGTGGTTTGCTGCTGGCATTCGCCTCTATATTTGCTGTATTCTGGCTGTGTCTCTCAGGAGCTATCTACATCCAGCTCCTGTCGGTCTGCACTTCTTTGCTTCATCCATCTTGTCTAATTGGGTGGCTGTATATGTATGGGCCACATGTGGGGCAGGCTCTGAATGGGTGTTCCTTCAGTCTCTGTTTTAATCTTTGCCTCTCCCTTCCCTGCCAAGGGTATTCTTTTTCCTCATTTAAAGAAGGAGTGAAGCCTTCACATTTTGATCATCCGTCTTGAGTTTTGTTTGTTCTAGGGATCTAGGGTAATTCAAGCATTTGGGCTAATAGCCACTTATCAATGAGTGCATACCATGTATGTCTTTCTGTGATTGGGTTAGCTCACTCAGGATGATATTTTCCAGTTCCAACCATTTGCCTACGAATTTCATAAACTCGTTGTTTTTGATAGCTGAGTAATATTCCATTGTGTAGATGTACCACATTTTCTGTATCCATTCCTCTGTTGAAGGGCATCTGGGTTCTTTCCATTTTCTGGCTATTATAAATAAGGCTGCGATGAACATAGTGGAGCACGTGTCTCTTTTATATGTTGAGGCATCTTTTGGGTATATGCCCAACAGAGGTATAGCTGGATCCTCAGGCAGTTCAATGTCCAATTTTCTGAGGAACCTCCAGACTGATTTCCAGAATGGTTTTACCAGTCTGCAATCCCACCAACAATGGAGGAGTGTTCCTCTTTCTCCACATCCTCGCCAGCATCTGCTGTCACCTGAGTTTTTGATCTTAGCCAATCGCACTGGTGTGAGGTGAAATCTCAGGGTTGTTTTGATTTGCATTTCCCTTATGACTAAAGATGTTGAACATTTCTTTAGGTGTTTCTCAGCCATTCGGCATTCCTCAGCTGTGAATTCTTTGTTTAGCTCTGAACCCCATTTTTTAATAGGGTTATTTGTTTCCCTGCGGTCTAACTTCTTGAGTTCTTTGTATATTTTGGATATAAGGCCTCTATCTGTTGTAGGATTGGTAAAGATCTTTTCCCAATCTGTTGGTTGCCGTTTTGTCCTAACCACAGTGTCCTTTGCCTTACAGAAGCTTTGCAGTTTTATGAGATCCCATTTGTCGATTCTTGATCTTAGAGCATGAGCCATTGGTGTTTTGTTCAGGAAATTTTTTCCAGTGCCCATGTGTTCCAGATGCTTCCCTAGTTTTTCTTCTATTAGTTTGAGTGTGTCTGGTTTGATGTGGAGGTCCTTGATCCACTTGGACTTAAGCTTTGTACAGGGTGATAAGCATGGATCGATCTGCATTCTTCTACATGTTGCCCTCCAGTTGAACCAGCACCATTTGCTGAAAATGCTATCTTTTTTCCATTGGATGGTTTTGGCTCCTTTGTCAAAAATCAAGTGACCATAGGTGTGTGGGTTCATTTCTGGGTCTTCAATTCTATTCCATTGGTCTATCTGTCTGTCTCTGTACCAATACCATGCAGTTTTTATCACTATTGCTCTGTAATACTGCTTGAGTTCAGGGATAGTGATTCCCCCTGAAGTTCTTTTATTGTTGAGGATAGCTTTAGCTATCCTGGGTTTTTTGTTATTCCAGATGAATTTGCAAATTGTTCTGTCTAACTCTTTGAAGAATTGGATTGGTATTTTGATGGGGATTGCATTGAATCTGTAGATTGCTTTTGGTAAAATGGCCATTTTTACTATATTAATCCTGCCAATCCATGAGCATGGGAGATCTTTCCATCTTCTGAGGTCTTCTTCAATTTCTTTCCTCAGTGTCTTGAAGTTCTTATTGTACAGATCTTTTACTTGCTTGGTTAACGTCACACCGAGGTACTTTATATTATTTGGGTCTATTATGAAGGGTGTCGTTTCCCTAATTTCTTTCTCGGCTTGTTTCTCTTTTGTATAGAGGAAGGCAACTGATTTATTTGAGTTAATTTTATACCCAGCCACTTTGCTGAAGTTGTTTATCAGCTTTAGTAGTTCTCTGGTGGAACTTTTGGGATCACTTAAATATACTATCATGTCATCTGCAAATAGTGATATTTTGACCTCTTCTTTTCCGATCTGTATCCCTTTGATCTCCTTTTGTTGTCTGATTGCTCTGGCTAGAACTTCAAGAACTATATTGAATAAGTAGGGAGAGAGTGGGCAGCCTTGTCTAGTCCCTGATTTTAGTGGGATTGCTTCAAGTTTCTCTCCATTTAGTTTAATGTTAGCAACTGGTTTGCTGTATATGGCTTTTACTATGTTTAGGTATGGGCCTTGAATTCCTATTCTTTCCAGGACTTTTATCATGAAGGGGTGTTGAATTTTGTCAAATGCTTTCTCAGCATCTAATGAAATGATCATGTGGTTCTGTTCTTTCAGTTTGTTTATATGATGGATCACGTTGATGGTTTTCCGTATATTAAACCATCCCTGCATGCCTGGGATGAAGCCTACTTGATCATGGTGGATGATTGTTTTGATGTGCTCTTGAATTCGGTTTGCCAGAATTTTATTGAGTATTTTTGCGTCGATATTCATAAGGGAAATTGGTCTGAAGTTCTCTTTCTTTGTTGTGTCTTTGTGTGGTTTAGGTATAAGAGTAATTGTGGCTTCGTAGAAGGAATTCGGTAGGGCTCCATCTGTTTCAATTTTGTGGAATAGTTTGGATAATATTGGTATGAGGTCTTCTATGAAGGTTTGATAGAATTCTGCACTAAACCCGTCTGGACCTGGGCTCTTTTTGGTTGGGAGACCTTTAATGACTGCTTCTATTTCCTTAGGAGTTATGGGGTTGTTTAACTGGTTTATCTGTTCCTGATTTAACCTCGATACCTGGTATCTGTCTAGGAAATTGTCCATTTCCTGAAGATTTTCAAATTTTGTTGAATATAGGTTTTTATAGTAAGATCTGATGATTTTTTGAATTTCCTCCGAATCTGTAGTTATGTCTCCCTTTTCATTTCTGATTTTGTTAATTTGGACACACTCTCTGTGTCCTCTCGTTAGTCTGGCTAAGGGTTTATCTATCTTGTTGATTTTCTCAAAGAACCAACTTTTGGTTCTGTTGATTCTTTCTATGGTCCTTTTTGTTTCTACTTGGTTGATTTCAGCTCTGAGTTTGATTATTTCCTGCCTTCTACTCCTCCTGGGTGTATTTGCTTCTTTTTGTTCTAGAGCTTTTAGGTGTGCTGTCAAGCTGCTGACATATGCTCTTTCCTGTTTCTTTCTGCAGGCACTCAGCGCTATGAGTTTTCCTCTTAGCACAGCTTTCATTGTGTCCCATAAGTTTGAGTATGTTGTATCTTCATTTTCATTAAATTCTAAAAAGTTTTTAATTTCTTTCTTTATTTCTTCCTTGACCAGGTTATTGTTTGGTTCTCCAGAGTCTAATTTCTTGAGTTCTTTGTATATTTTGGATATTAGCTCTATATCGCATGTAGGGTTAGTAAAGATCTTTCCCAAAGTGTGGGTTGCCATTTTGTCCTATTGACAGTGTCCTTTGCGTTACAGAAGCTTTTCAATTTTATTGAAGTCCCATTTGTAAATTGTTGTTTAAAGCATAAGCCGTCGATGTTCTGTTCAGGAAATTTTCCCATATGCCCATGTGTTCCAGGCTTTTCCCCACTTTTTCATCTATTAGATTCAGCATATCTGGTTTGGGTTTTTTGTTTGTTTGTTTGTTTGTTTGTTTGTTTTGTGAAGATCCTTCATTCACTAGGACTTGAGCTTTGTACGAGGAGATAATGGATCAATTTACCTTCTTCTACATGCAGACTGCCAGTTGAACCAGCAACATTTGTTCAAAATGCTATCTTTTTTCCCCACTGAGGATTTAGCTCCTCTGTCAAAGATCAAGTGACCATAGGTGTGTGGGTTCGTTTCTGGATCTTCAATTCTATTCCATTGATCTCCCAGCCTGTTTCTGTACCAATATCATACAGTTTTTAATCACTATTGCTCTGTAATACAGCTTGAAGTCAGGGATGGTGATTCCCCCAGAAGTTCTTTTATTGTTGAGAATAGTTTTTGCTATCCTAAGTTTTTCTGTTATGACAAATAAATTTGAAAATTGCTCTTTCTAAGTTGATGAAGAATTTACTTGGAAATTTGATGAGGATTGCATTGAATCTGTAGATTGCTTTTGGCAAGATGGCCATTTTTACTATATTAATCCGGGCAATCCATGAACATGGAAGGTCTTTCTATCTTCTGAGATCGTCTTCAATGTCTTTCTTCACGGATTTGAATTCTGGTCATACAGATCTTTCACTTGCTTGGTTAGAGTCACATCAAGGTATTTTATACTATTTGTGACTATCGTGAAGGGTGTTGTTTCCCTAATTTCTTTTTTAGACCTTTTATTCTTTGAGTAGAGGAAAGCTACTGATTTGCTAGACTTAATTTTATATTCAGTCACTTTGCTGAAGTTGTTTGTCAGTTGTAGGAGCTCTCTGGTAGAATTTTGGGGTCACTTATGTATACTATCATGTCATCTGCAAATAGTGATATCTTGACTTCCTCCCTCCCAATTTGTATCCCTTTGTTCTCCTTCATTGTCTAATTGCTCTGGCTAGGACTTCAAGTACTATACTGAGTAGGTAGAGAGAGAGTGGGCAGCTTTGTCTTATCCCTGATTTTAATGGGATTGCTTTTTTAGTTTGATGTTGGCTATTGGTTTGCTGTATATTGCTTTTCTTTTCTTTTTTTTTCTTTTTTTTCCTCCATCTTTATTAACTTGGGTATTTCTTATTTACATTTCAATTGTTATTCCCTTTCCCGGTTTCTGGGCCAACACCCCCCAGCCCCTCCCCTTCCCCTTCTATATGGGTGTTGCCCTCCCCATCCGTCCCCCATTACGACCCTTCCCCCAACAATCACGTTCACTGGAGGTTCAGTCTTGGCAGGACCCAGGGCTTCCCCTTCCACTGGTGCTCTTACTAGGCTATTCATTGCTACCTATGAGGTTGGAGCCCAGGGTCAGTCCATGTATATAGTCTTTGGGTAGTGGCTTAGTCCCTGGAAGCTCTGGTTGGTTGGCATTGTTGTTCATATGGGGTCTCAAGCCCCTTCAAGCTCTTTCAGTCCTTTCTCTGATTCCTTCAACGGGGGTCCCGTTCTCAGTTCAGTGGTTTGCTGTTGGCATTCGCCTATGTATTTGTCTTATTCTGGCTGTGTCTCTCAGGAGAGATCTACATCCGGTTCCTGTCAGCCTGCTTTTCTTTTCTTTTCTTTTTTTTTTTTTTATTTCCGGGGCTGGGGACCGAACCCAGGGCCTTGCGCTTGCTAGGCAAGTGCTCTACCACTGAGCTAAATCCCCAACCCCCAGCCTGCTTTTCTTATATTTAGGTATGAACCTTAAATTCCTGATCTCTCCAATACTTCTAGCATGAATGGGTGTTATATTTTGTCACAGGCTTTTTCAGCATCTAGTGAGATGATCATATGGTTTTTTGTGTTTGAATTTGTTTATATAGTGGATTACATTGGTGGATTTCCGTACATTGAATCATCCCCACATTCCTGGGATGAAGTATACTTGATGATTGTTTTGATCATTTCTTGGATTCAGTTTGTGAGAATTTTATTGAGTATTTTTGCATTGATATTCATAAAGGAAATTGGTCTGTAATTCTCTTTCTTTATTGGTCTTTTTGTGGTTTAGGCTTCATAGAAAGAAGTGTTACTATGGCTTCATAGAAAGAATTGGGTAGTGTCCCTTCTGTTTCTATGCTATGGAATAATTTGAGAGGTATTTGAGTTCGATCTTCTTTGAAGGTCTGATAGAATTCTGCACTAAAACCGTTTGGCCTTGGGCTTTTTTTTGTTTGGGAGATTTCTAATGACTGCTTCTGTTTCCTTGGTGGTTATGGGACTGTTTATATGGTTTATCTGATCCAGATTTAACTTTGGTACCTAGTATCTGTCTAGAAAAGCATCCATTTCATACAGTTTTCCAGTTTTGTTGAGTATAAACTTTTGTAATGGGATTTTATTTTTTTTAATTTCCTCAGTTTCTGTTATTATGTCTTCCTTTTTGTTCCTGACTTTGTTAATTTGGCTATTGTTTCTGTGTTCTCTGGTTAGTCTGGCTAAGGGTTTATCTATCTTGCTAATTTTCTCAAAGAACCAGCTCCTGGTTTTGTTGATTCTTTGTATAGTTTGCTTTGTTTCTACTTGGTTGATTTCAGCCCTGAGTTTGACTATTTCCTGCCATCTACTTGTCTCAGGTGTATTTGCTTCTTTTTGTTCTAGAGCTTTCAGATGAGCTGTTAAGCTGCTAGTGTATGATCTCTCCAATTTCTTTATGGAGATACCCAGGGCTATGAGTTTTCCTCTTAGCACTGCTTTCATTGTGTTCCATAAGTTTGGACATGTTGTGCCTTCATTTTCATTGAATTCTAAGATGTCTTTAATTTCTTTATTTCTTCCCTGACCAAGTTATCATTAAGTAGATAGTTGTTTAGCTTCCATGAGTAAGTGGGCTTTCTGTTAGGGTTTTTTTGTTGTTGTTGTTGTTATTGTTGTTGTTGTTTTTGCTTTTGTTTTTGTTTTTGTTTTTTTCTATTGAAGAGCAGCCTTAGTCCATGTGGTCTGATAGAATATATGGGATCTTATCTGTTAAAGCCATTTGGTTCATAACTTCTTTTAGTTTCACTGTGTCTCTGTTTAGTTTGTTTCCATGATCTGTCCATTGGTAAGAGGAGACTGTTAAATTCTCCTACTATTGTTGTATGAGGTTCAATGTGTGCTTTGAGTTTCAGTGATGTATATTTTACAAACATGGGTGCCCTTGCATTTGGGGGCATAGATGATCAAAACTGAGAGTTCATCTTGGTAGATTTTTCCTTTGATGAGTATGTAGTGTCCTTCCCCATCTTTTTTGATAACTTTTGGTTGAAAGTCTATTTTGTTGGGTATTAGGAAGGCTACTTTAGTTTGTTTCTTGGGACCATTTGAATGTAAAAATTTTCCCACCCATTTACTTTGAGGTAATTTCTGTCTTTGTCGCTTAGGTGTGTTTCCTGTGTGCAGCAAAATGTTGGATCCTGTTTATGTATCCAGTCTGCTCGCTTATGGCAGGAATTGAGTCCATTGATGTTGAGAGATACTAGGGACCAATGATTGTTTGTTCCTGTTACTTTTGTTGTTAGAGGTGGAATTATGTTTGTGTGTTTCTCCTCTTTTGAGTCTTTTGTGAAAAGATTAATTTCTTGCTCTTTCCTTAGGTGTAGTTTCCCACCTTGTGTTGGACTTTTCCTTTTATTATCCTCTGTAGGGTTGGATTAGTGGAGAGATATTTTAAATTTGGTTTTGTCTTGGAATACCTTTAATTCTCCATTTATGGTAATTGTGAGTTTTGCTAGATATAGTAGCCTGGGATGGCATTTTTTTTGTTCTCTTAGGGTCTGTATGACAACTGCCCAGGATCTTCTGGCTTTTAGAGTCTCTGTTGAGAAATCTAGTGTAATTCTGATAGGTCTGTCCTTATATGTTACTTGACATTTTTCTTTTACTGTTTTCAATATTCTTTCTTTGTTCTGTGCATTTGGTGTTTTAATTATTATGTGACAAGAGGAATTTCTTTTCTGGTCCCATCTGTCTAATGTTCTGTAGGCTTCTTGTATGCTTACGGGCATTTCTTTCTTTAGATTAGGAAAGTTTTCTTCTCTAATTTTGTTGAAGATATTTACTGATTCTATGATTTGGGAATCTTCCCTCTTTTCTACCCCCTATTATTCTCAAGTTTGGTCATATCATTGTGTCCTGTATTTCTTGAATATTTTGAGATAGGAGCTTTTTGCTTTCTGTATTTTTCTTGACTGTTGTATTAATGTCTTTTATGGTATCTTCAACTGCTGATATTCTCTCCTCTAACTCGTGTATTCTGTTGGTGATGCTTGCATCTGTGGCTCCAGTCCCCTTTCCTAAGTTTTCCATCTCCAGGGCTGTCTCCTTTTGTGTTTTCTTTAATGTTTCTATTTACATTTTTAGATCCTGGATGGGTTTTGTTCAATTCCTTCATCTTTAAGGGTTTATGTGTTTCCTCTTTAAGGGCTTCTACTTGTTAATTGTGTTCTGTATTTCTTTAAGGGAGTTTTTAATGTCCTTTTTAAAGTCTTCTATCAACATGAAATGAGAATTTAGATCTGAATCTTGCTTTATAGGTGTGTTGGGGTATCCAAGACTTGCTGTGGTGGGAGAACTGGGTTCTGATGTTGCCAAGTCAAATCAGTTTCTGTTGCTTAGGTTATCTCTGGTGTTATCTGGACTCCTTGTCTCTGACTGGAGCCTCTCCTTCCTGTGACCTGTGGTCCAGGATGTGTCAGAATACCTGGGGAGTCAAGGTGCTACTGGGGTCTGGGCTGTGTGGGTGTGGGTCCAGAGTTGAGGCTCTGCTCTCAGCACAGTTTGAAACCGGAAGTTACATGTTACTCTTTCCCTTAAGCTCCAGTTTGTCTTCTCCATCCTTGTCTGGACTTCTAGAACTCATAAACTGGCCCCTAGGATTGGTCTCAATAAAGGGCAGCTCACAATATTAAGGACGCATCTAATGCCGTCATCCTCTTCTCACTCCTCCCTCCAACCCTGAGTATTTAGCTGTAGATTAAGAAACTGTTGACTTGGAATTGAGTCACTGACTGTAATAAAATTCCCGTGGTTTCCTGTGCCATTAACAGTGGCACTGAGTATAGGTTAAAAGGACAAAATTTCCTGGAAATTTAAAACTCAAAAAAAAATTTTTTTTCAAAAATGTCTTTAAAACAACCAATACTACAGTCACAGAGCAGTTGCTCGTAGCGAGAGCCAAGTGATCTCACCTCTCCAAAACTTTGCCAAAATTGCTGAGAAGTAAAATTTGGTAATGAGAAAAGTTGCAAATGTGTATTAAGATAGTGATAGTTGCAAAAGTTGAGATTTTCAATTCTTATTTACAGCAGTTCCTCTTCAGACTTTCCCCCTAATGCACTGGAAGTTGAATCCAAGCACTTGGACTGTATTTTCTAAAGCCTTACTAGAGGTTTTTGGGTTTCTGTTTTCTGTTTTGTTTTTTGAAAGGGGTTGGTGGTTGGCAGGGATCTGAGCCTTGGATATGGCTAGAAAAAGGAAATCATGGGTTCTCTTAAGTACTTCCCAAATAAATGATTCTTCTTGCCTGTTATGCTGTCATAATCCTGAATAAGAAAGCAACCACTTCATCAATTCTTGGAAATGAATTGGCAAACTTTCTTTAAAGTATGACCCAGAGCTGGCGTGCCATAGCACTCACTGGTGAATTAGTCGGAGGATAAAGCCTTTGTACTAGAAGGACAAAAAAGAAAGAGGATGTGCTCAGTAGTGGGGGCAGCATGGACAGGAGATGCCTTTGCAGAGGAAGGTGGGATGAACAGCTCGTCCTGGAGTCTACCGCAACTGTGTACTAGGTCCTTCAGTGTGAGAAAGTCCCCCAATGCCAGCTCCCACCATGAGAGATTCAGAGTCCGTGCCCCAGGCCTCAAGTACAGGCCCTTTCCTTCATCCCCCCACTTCATTTCATACTGGCACTGTCCAACAACAGGCTAACAAAGAGCCCTGCTTTGCTGTTGCCTGGCAACCCCCACCCATCCCGGCTTGTCCTAGCCCATGTGCTTTCTTGGACATAAACTAGTACACCATGTCCCCATCGCAGCTTCCACATTCTTTAGAGTACCAAGGAGAGTGTAGACTTGAGGTGAGACAAGCTATGGTTGTTGGTTTGAGTGGCTCCACTCTACAAGTTTACATGTAGACGTTTTCTCTCAGATTTTATCTGGGAAGTTTATGATCACAGAAGATGCTTAAAGGCTGCTGTGGTGGATTGAATGTGAAATGTCTTCCATTGGCACATATCTGAACAGCTGGTCCCTAGCACTGGCCACATGACTTTAGAATGAACCATCAGTGCGTGAGTGATTTTCCGGGGCCCCAGACTTGAGGTCTGATGGGGTAAGCCCCACTTCCTGCCTGCTCTCTGCTTCCTAACTATAGACCCAAGACTAGCTGCCTTATATTTCTGTCACCAGGTCTTGACTCTCTCATGGTAGTCCATAACTCCCTGAATTTTAAGCCCAAATAAATCCATCACCTGTCAAGCTGCCTTTTGCCAAGTATTTGGTCAGAGCAGTGTGAAAAAGTGAAATTGGTCATTCACGAAAAGCAACTTAAAGGTTCAATACAATCCCCTCAATAGTTCAATGCAGCTTCATAGAATTTTGAAAAAGTAATCTGAGCAGAGGCAGCCTACAGAGTGGGAAAGTGTCTTTACCAGATATACATCTGACAGAGGATTAGTATCTAGAATATAAAAAAAAAAAAAAACTCAAAAACATTAAACATAAACCCCCAAACAATCCAATTTTAAAAATGGGTGTGTGGTCGGTAAAGATTTTACTCCCCATTCTGTAGGCTGCCTCTCCACTGGGATGATTGTATCCTTTGCTGTATAGAAGCTGTGTAGTTTCATGCTGGCCCATTTGCCAGTTGTTGGTCCAATGCCTGTGTTTTCTGGTTTCTGTTTCAGGAAGAAGTGAAAATACCTGTCCATGGTCCTGTGCCTGCCTGATCTGTGCCAGTGATGCTCATTCCAACACACTAGAGAGCCATGGCCCTTTTTTTTTTGCAGTAGAAAGGGCTTGCTTGATGCCGATGGACCCGTTCTCCAGCCAGCCTTGGAAAGAACAATCTAGACATTAGTTGGCCACCAGATAACTTGCATTTGTGGCTATTTCTAGAGTGGACTCAACAGGAAACCGGGAAGTGGTTGACAAAAAAGGGTGATGTGAGCGTGTGTCTGTAACACAGCTTCCTGTCTGAGAAGCACACAAATTACCCAACTTTTCACTTCAGAGGCTCCTGATCTCTTTACTCAGACTCCTTTTCTGCTTTCCACAAACCCTGAAGTCAGAGCAACTTGCTTCAGTCTATCTTGTTTGATAAGAGTTATAAATGCATCGTGTGTAGCCACGTTCATGCCCACAATTCCTCATCTTTTTCTCCCATAGACTCAATCTATCCCTTTCTCAAATTAAGTGTTGGAAAAAATTGAAACAGCCACATTACCCAACAATTGAAGAATTTGTAACTAAAATACAGTGTAAAATACAGGACATATACAGGTTGCATATATGGCCCAATGAGTAAAGGGTTTGCTACACAAGCAGGGGAACTGAATTCGGATCCCCAGAACCTATGGAAAGCTGGGTCTAACAGTATGTCTGTTATCTTAGGACTGAGAGTGGACCATGTTGGCCAGGTTAGCCACAGAAGCAAGCTCCAGGTTCAGTGAGAAAGGCTGTCTCAAAAAATAAGGTGGAGAGAAAGTATTAGAAGTAGGCAGTGAGTCCCAAACAAATCACACCATACAGCGGGTCTCATGTGAGAGGTTTATTGGGAAGGGAAAATAGAGGAGGCAGCTTCTGGGAAAGGGAGGAGAGAAGAGAGAAGGCAGGGAGAATGAGGTTTTTCTCAGGCCTGTGATGCATGCCCATAGGGACATGGAACAGGGGCCATGGTGCCTGTGCAAAAGGGACAGACACAGGAGCGACACGATTGCCTCTTGGGCCACTAGACATGATGAGTTTCGTCACTCCCTCAAGGGGCAACTGGTAAGGTGCCTGATTGTCATGAAGTCACTTCTAGATGTCTGTGGGATGGATCACAAGCTGGGTCAATCGCTGGATCTTTGTGGTTTTACAGCTCTGAAAAGTGGTATTCTGTCATGTTAATATAATAAGGTATAGTTGTTTCACCATCAATATAACCCTCTCTGTTTGACTCATTTAACATTGTGTCACTCTCTGAATCATGACTGCTCAACTGAAATGGGGGGGGGTGGTTGCGGCTGTTTTAAATAGGTTCCTTTTATTTAGAGATGCGTATTTAGGATTCACTCATGCCTCTGGATGGCTCTACAGCTCATTTCTTCATAACTCTGAAGAATTCTAATACATAAACCTACCACAGTTTGTTTACTCATTTCCGTGTTAAGGACATCCATCTTTGGTGGCTACGAATAAAGTTTCTCTGAACGTTCATGCGCGTTCATGGATGAATGAGGCATAGACTGAGAGCACAGCTGCTGAACTGTCTGCTGAGAATGTCTTTGTTAGAGACTGACAAATTCTCTTTCAACAGCAATGGGTAACTTCCTGCTACTTCATACTGTCACTAGCACTCAGTGTCATCTGGTATGCTGGATTTGAGATAATTTAATGAGTTTGTCCTGACATCTGATTGTTGTTTTAGTTATAGCTCTCTACAGAAAAGTAAGGTCAGCCATCTCTGCACTGTCGGCCCGCAGTCCCCATCCATCTATCACGTCATTGACGACTTGCTCGGATCTTTGGAATGTTTGTGTTTGTTTTTAGTGTGGTTTAAGTGTTTCATATTGAGTTTTAAGTGTGGTTTATGTTGTTTTAGCTGTTGGTCATTTGTCATATAAATAGCTTGTAATTTCGCATGTTTTTCTTTCGTCAATGTTGCTTTTGTTTGTTGCTCATCAGTAAATTATGGCTCCTATCAATTTTCCTCTATGTTTTCTTCTAGATTTTGTTTGTGCATGTGTGTGTGTGTGTGTGTGTGTGTGTGTGTGTGTGTATCTTTAGATCTGCTTTGTGTTAATATTTGTATAAGGTATAAAGCCTGTCCCTTTTTTATATAAAAAGACGTCACCATCTTCTGCATAATTTCTGGAAAACATTACCCTTTCTTCGTTGAATGTCTTTGCATCTTAACATTTAGCTCCATGTACCAGAGTGCAACGAAAAGAGTCTATTCTTCCACGAAGTGGATAGTGAATCCTTGATAAAGGTAAACTTCCCACTGTGTGATTCTGCTTGTACCTCTGAGCCTGTAGTCGCCTCTACTGTTTTAGTTGCAAACAACCATCTGAACCCAGGTTTGAATCAGTTCTGTTGTGGACGTGGAGCCATATAAAATGGGAGTGCGGTAGTTGGGAGCAGGGGACAATGTGGGGAAACTGCAGATGTTCATGGTTGCCCACCGCTCCATAAGTAGTTCACTTATTATAATTATCTTGATTGAGTCATTAATTGAGCTGTTGGTGTAGTCTTGGTTGAAGAGCAGAAGGGGTGGAAGGGAACCCTTACCATCATTTGGTGGGAGTGTAAATTAGTGTAGCCACTATGGAAATCAGTATGAAGGTCTTTCAGTAAAAACAGAATTTTTTCTTATTTCTATAGCTATATAAAATCACGTGTATATGTGAAGAAGCAGAAGTAAAACTGCGTAGGGAAACAAAAGGCATTGTTCTGAGGTGCAAGGGAGAAGAAAATGGGAAGAAAGCATATGTGTGTATGAGAACACTCTTAGGTAACACAGTATTATAGACAATGCATGCATACAATTAAAAACGCGCAAATGACTCTTTTTGACCGTTTGCATTATCCCTCTTTTCGATGAAATAAACTATTACTTAAATATCATTTTTAATATTTCTGAATCTAATACACTAACTAGTTTTCAGTTTGTTTCTATTTTAAAATTATGTTATTAGAAGAAAATTAAAGATATTTATCCAAAACAAATTAAAAAAATATGTATCCATTATTTCCGTGCCGTGAGTTAAGAACTATTTATTGCAAGTGCTCACCAGTGCAATTATGTGTGGAGGCCAGAGGTCAATTTGCAGAATCTTACCGTTCGCAATCAGGCACATCCATGGCGTTCTGGAAGCTTTGGACTGCGGCCGCAGACTCAGGCTTTTTGGCAGAGCCTCGCGGTTTCTTCTGGACGGGCCTGCCATTGCTGACTCTTGGGTGTTTACACGTGGATCTAGCTGCCGATGCTGATTGGCGTTAACTGCGACGCTGGTACCCTTATCACAAGTAGGTTTTGAAAAATGCAAACCTACAGATTTACTTACATCTGAGCGTGTTGAACCCTAGCTGAAGACTCAAGTGGCCCGTCATCATTTCAGTAGGCTTCCATTATGAAACAAGCAGATCTCTGTGGCGGCATAAGCTGGCTAAGTGACCGCCAATCCAACTTCTCCTCCTGAGTACACAGAGAAGCTGTACTTTCCAGTTGCCATGTGACTGGGTCCCGACACACAGACGTCACATTTCCAGGCCTACACATGAAGTCCCCAGCTTGGATTTCCATTTAGTACACCACGTAGGAAAATTAGCATTGTGGTTCTCAGTTCCCTGGCATTCACAAGGCTCCAGGTTCAATTCCCAGCACCACACACAAAGACAAAAATAATTAACATAGGGTTTTGACAATTTTGATAAGAAGTTAGGACAAGCTTTCTGTTTCCCTAGATCCAATTCCCTCAGTCTCAACCCTAGTGCTGCAAGAGATCACCAACTGCATATCTCTTGTGGATCCCACAGACCATCTCCTCCTAGGCCCCCATCACAGTATTCCAGCCCCCAACTCCAGCAGGCACCTCCTGGTAACCGAAGGACTGCTCCTCCCATGGCAACAAGTAGGCTGAAGGCACAACCATACTTCCTACTGCTCCTAAGATCCACTCCCCCCTAGTCTCATCCCAAGCTCAGTACCAGAAAACATGCTAAGGTCTCCCTCTCCTCTCTGACCCTATTCCAAATGGATCACAGAGACTTCCTTCAACCTTCTTTTCCACAGTTCATCCCAGTATCCCAGCCTCTAAAACCAACAGCCGTTCCCTGTGAACACTCTAGCTGAGCCAGCCAGGGAAACGGGCAACACACAGCCACCACAGCAACACACTCCAAACATCCAGATAGGAAACAGAAGCCAAGAAACAAAACATACATCTAACAAAGACAAATCCAGAAAGGGGTCACACCTAGATGTACAATCATATGAAACTCAGAGGCCTAGACGTCATTGTAAAAACACAGTAACAGGCAGAGCAGTGTGCCTCCACTAGCGTGTAGCTGTCCTGCCATTGCAGGCCCTGAACAGTCTAATGCAGCCGAAACACAAGAGAAAGACCTTAGAAACAAGCGTATGAGGATGGTAGATGTCCTTAAAGAGGAACTGGATACATCTCTTAAAGAAATTTTAAACTATACAGCATCCTGAAGCCTGGGATCTAGAGCAGGCTTTGAGAGTTCTGTATTTTTAAAGCTCTCCCGGTGATTTAAATAGACAACTTGGGTATATCCCGTTTTAAATACTGTGGTTTGAGAATAGGTTGCAAAATTTGACCAGCCCCCCACCTCTGTCGTCTCTGTCTCTGTCTCTGTCTCTGTCTCTGTCTCTGTCTCTGTCTCTGTCTCCCCCTCTCTCACTCTCTGTCTCCCTCCCCTCTCTCCCTGGTAGGTTATTTTTTAAGTGCTGGGACCATATTTCACAGACCGTATTTAAAATGGTGGAGGAATAATGAAGATTGAGGCTACTGCTTATTGCCATTTTTGTCATTCATACTTTTAAATTAAGAGTGTGCATTTATAAAACTCTGAATACCTGATCATTTACATAGCAGAAGGATATGTCCCTGAATGAGACCATTATATATATATATATGTATGTATATGTATATATATACTGAAATATATATTATATATATACTGAAATATTTCACTATTTTTTATTTTATAAATCTTTGTAGAAATAAGCAATGAAATGCTGCTTTCATCTTTTGAAATGGGATTTTTCAAGGTAGTGTCCTTTTGGCATTGAGGTAGGGGGAGTTAATATTCTCTCTGCTTATTTCCACATGAATCAATATGAAGTCGTGGACATTTAAAAATCTCAATTAATTTCAACTTATTTACTATGCTGTATAGCCATGAGCAAGTAATGTAGATTTAGTTTTCTCATCTTCAAATGCCCTGATCACCCTACCTCACTGGGTTGTTTTGGGGATAAATAAAACTTTTATGGAAACAAAAAAAGAAAAAAGAAAAGGAAAAAGAAATCCTGGAAAACAACAAGAAGGGGCGATGAATAAATTCAAGGAAAAATGAATAATTGAAACCAAAACTGCTCAAGACCTGAAAATGGAATGAGAGTTAATAAAAAAAAAAAGCTGAGGGAATTCTGCAAATGAAAAACTTGGGAATTCATAAAGGATCTACAGCAACAAGCTCCACCAACAGAATTCAAGAGACAAAAGAGAGAATCTCAGCATAGAAGTTAGTAGAAGAAATGGATACATCAGTCAAAAGAAAATGTTAAATCCAAAAAAATTCTGACACAGAGCGTCCATGAAGTCTGGGACAGCATGAAAAGACTAAACATGAGAACCATGGGGATGGTGAAAGCACACCTGAGAGCTCTGGAACAAAAAGAAATATACTCAAAAGGAGTAGACGGTAAGAAAGAGTCAGATTGAGGACTGAAATCAGTAAAATAGAAACTAACAAGAATACAAAGAATTGAGGAAACAGAGGATTGGTTCTTTTATAAAATCAACATGATGGATAAAACATTACCCAAACTATCTAAAAGATGGAGAGAGGATATCTAAATTAGCCAAATCAGAAATGAAAAGGGAGATATACAACAGGCGCCAAGGAAATCCAGAAAGTCAGAAATATGTTCTTTAAAACCCTGTACTCCTCCAAATTGGAAAAATCTAAAAGAAATGGATAATTTTCCCCCAGTAAATAAGACTAACCAAAGTTAAATCAAGGTCATATAATTTAAATAAACCTATAAATCCTAGAAAAATATAAACAGTCATTGAAAGTCTCTCAACCAGCAAAGAAGTGCAGACCGACAGGAGCCGGATGTAGATCGCTCCTGAGAGACACAGCCAGAATACAGCAAATACAGAGGCGAATGCCAGCAGCAAACCACTGAACTGAGAATAGGACCCCCGTTGAAGGAATCAGAGAAAGAACTGGAAGAGCTTGAAGGGGCTCGAGACCCCATATGTACAACAATGCCAAGCAACCAGAGCTTCCAGGGACTAAGCCACTACCTAAAGACTATACATGGACTGACCCTGGACTCTGACCTCATAGGTAGCAATGAATATCCTAGTAAGAGCACCAGTGGAAGGGGAAGCCCTGGGTCCTGCTAAGACTGAACCCCCAGTGAACTAGACTGTTGGGGGGAGGGCGGCAATGGGGGGAGGGTTGGGAGGGGAACACCCATAAGGAAGGGGAGGGGGGAGGAGGATGTTTGCCCGGAAACCAAAGAATTATTATTAAGTATTAAATAAATTTAAAAAAAATAAAATAAAATAAAATAAAAAAAGAAAGTCTCTCAACCAAAAAGAGACCAGGGTCAGATGGGTTTAGCTCAGAATTCTACCAGACTTTCAAAGCTGAAACAATATTCCTCTAATTATTCCACAAAAAAAGAAACAGAAAGAACATTGCCCAAATTTTTTAGAAGGCTGATACCTAAACCACATAAAGAGAATTACAGACCAATTTCCCTTATGAATATAGACTCAAAAATACTCAATAAAATACTTGCCAACTGAGTCCAAGGACACATCAAAAATATCATCCACCATGATCCAATAAGCTACCTCCCAGAGATGCAGGGATGGTTCAATATACAAAAATCCGTAAATGTAATCCACCATATAAACAGACTGGAAGAAAGAAAAACTACAGGATCATCTCATTGGCTGCAGAAAAGGCTTTTTGACAAAAATCCAATACCACTCAATGATAAAAGTCCCGGAGAGATTAAGGATATTAGGCCTAAACATAATAAAGGCAGTCTACAGCAAGTCTATAAACTACATCAAATTAAATCGAGAGAAACTCCAAACAACTCCATTAAAATCCAGAACAAAACAAGGTTGTCCATTCTCTTTATATCTACTCAACACAGTACTTGAAGTTTTAGCTAGAGCAATAGAACAGCTGAAGGAGATCAAGGAGGTGCAGGGGGAAGGAAGACGTGAAAGTGTCATTATTTGAAAATTATATGATAGTATACATAAATGACCCTAAAGATTCCACCAGGGAATTCCTACAGTAAAGTGGCTGGTTACAAGATAAACTTAAAAAAAAAATCAGTAACTTTCCTGTATACAAATGACACATAGACTGAGAAAGAAATCACACATGCAGAACCTTTCCCAATAGCCTCCAATAATATATCTTGGTAACTCTAGCCAAGCAAACGAAAGCCATGATAAAAACTTCAAGTCTCTGAAGAAAGACATTGAACACCTGAGAAGCTGGAAAGATCTCCCCTGCGCATGGGTCAATAGGATTAACATAGTAAAAATGGTTATCCTACCAAAAGCAATCTACACATTCAATGCAGTCCCCATCGAAATCCCAACACAATTCTTTACAGACCTTGAAAGGACAATTCTCCACTTCATTTAGAAAAACAAACAAAAACAAACCAGAATAGTTAAAACAATTAAACAATTCCAAATAATAAAAGAACTGCTGGGGGCATCCCTGTGACTGATCTCAAGTTATACTGCAGAGCTACAGTGATTTTAAAAAAAATCACATGACAATTGGCATAAAAAACAGGCAATGTTAATCAGTTGAATAAAATGGAAAAGTGGGACAAAAATCTAAACACATGTGACACCTGGTTTTTTTTTTTAATATATATAAAGAACTACACACAACAAAACTTCAACAAATGGTGCTGGTCTAACTGGATGTCTGCATGTAAAAAAATGCATATATATATATATATATATATATATATATATATATATTTCAAGGAGGAGGCGCAGGTCACTCCTGGTTGTGCCGGGCTCCTAGCGGCTGGAGCAAGAACGGAGGCTGAAGACTGCCTGGCGTCCATGGAGATGTCAGACGCGGAGCAGCCGAGCCCACAGCCCCCGCATCTCGGGGACCACTGCATCCATGACGGCGACTTCGTGGTGCTGAAGCGAGAAGATGTGTTCGAAGCAGTGCAAGTCCAGCGGAGGAAAAAAGTAACTTTTGAAAAACAGTAGTTCTACCTGGATAACGCCATTGGCCATAGTTACGGGTCAACGTTTGAAGTGAGCAGTGGAGGAAGCCTTCAGCTCAGGAAGAAGCTGGAAGAGCCCACGTCAGAGACCAAAGAAGGGGGCACTGATAATCGAAACATAGTTGATGATGGAAAGTCCCAGAAACTTACTCAAGATGATATAAAGGCTCTGAAAGACAAGGGCATTAAAGGAGAGGAAATACTTCAGCAGCTAATTGAAAATAGTACATTTCGAGACGAGACAGAATTTGCTCAAGATAAATATATTAAAAAGAAGAAAAAAAATGAAGCTATCATTACTATTTTGAAGCCATCTACCTGTATTCTTTCAATTATGTATTATGAAAGAGAACCTGGAAAAATTAACCACATGAGATATGATACACTAGCCCAGATGTTGACGTTGGGAAATATCTGTGCTGGCAATAAAATGATTGTCATGGAAACATGTTCAGGCTTGGTGCTAGGAGCCATGATGGAATGAATGGAAGGCTTTGGCTCCATTGTTCAGCTGTACCCTGGAGATGGACCCGTTTTGGGCAGCAACAGCTTGTTTTGGATTTCCCAAATCTTTCCCCAGTGGTCTTCATGAATTTCCCCTCAACAAAGTAAAAAGTCTCCTCAGTGGAACATTTTCTGCCGAAATGCTATCCTCAGAGCCTAGAGACAGCACTGCAGTTAAAGAAAGTAATGGTGAGCTTGAGAAAGAGATTGCTGAACAGGCGGATAAGGACAGCATTGCAGACGGCCCAGAAGGCAACGCAGAACAGAGCCCCGTGGACATTGTTCCTGGGGTCCCAGAGAGTAAGGAGCCTAAAGAAAAAGAAGCAAAAGAGATTATATTCAGGAAAAACAAAGGAGACAAGAAGAGCAGAGGAAAAGACATGTGGAGGTTGCTGCTCTGCTGGGAGAAAGAAATGCAGATGGTTTGATCGTGGCCAGTCGTTTCCACCCCACGCCCCTGCTGCTGTCTTTGCTGGACTTTGTAGCCGGTCAAGGCCGCGGTTTGTGGTCTATTGTCAGTATAAAGAGCCTTTGTTGGAATGTTACACAAAACTGTGGGAGAGGGGAGGAGTCATTAACCTAAGACTGTCTGAAACCTGGCTCAGAAATTACCAGGTTCTGCTAGACGGAGTCATCCCGAATTGTTGATGAGTGGAGGTAGAGGGTACCTTCTGTCAGGCTTCACTGTTGTCTCAAACAGCCATCGAGTAGACCCCAGTCTCGAGTCCTGTGAGGGTGCTTTACACTCACCCAAGACTGAGGAGCCAGCAGCTAAGAAACAGAAATGCATGGAATCTGCCTCTTAACTCTTAGGAGATCAATGTTTGTTCCAAGGCCTTCTGCTGCTGGTAATTAAACTTTAAATGTCATCACTAAGATTTTTTCCCTGTCCTAAAAGTGTGTGTGCACCTGTTCCTGGGAAGACATAAGCCTTTTGTTTGCCTCGGATGCAGGAGGATTAGTCAGGGCTGCAACTCTGATGGGCAGTAATGGATTGATACAGCAGTTGTGTATCACAGCAGACTCAGTACTTAGAGTATCTGCAAATACCTTGGAAATGTCAACACCTTGAAAATGTGGATGTGTAAGTCTTTGTTTATATTGTAAGCGAAGATGAATGCTAAAACATGGTGAGCAACGAAAGGGACTTTCCTCTCAGCCCTTTTCTTCCACCTGACCAGTACGGATGTGTGAGCCTCCGAGATTTACAGTACCAAAAATGTCTACCCTGTGCCCTGCAATGGAAGAAGCTTTTATAGACACTAGATTTTGTTATTTTAATAGTTGAGAGCCTGAGGAAGTTCCAGGTATTTCTTTTCCTGCCTCTCCCCTTTTCGGTGCATAGAACGGTTTGGTGGATGCTCCTTTGCTGTGAAAGCTTCTCCTTTGTTCTGGAGGAAGTGATTAAAATGTCTGTGTTCTGTTAAACAATTGGTTTTGTCCCTCTCCAGACCCAGACACAGAAACGTGTGTCAGTATTGGTATATGTAAATATACACAGATGTATCTGTGTGTCAGCATGGACGGAATGTGCTGTCTGTGGTGGACAGGGAGAGTGCATACACGTTTATTCGAGCTGTGGTAAAGACTTGTGCAGGACAGAGCAGCTCTTGGTGTGTTGCTGTCATTCCTTGTCAAGTGTGTTTCAAGTGTCTTCTGGGAATTTCTCTCCCTGGTCTGTAAATGTCTGCTGGTGTGAGGTGGGTGTCTGGGGATGAGGTGGGTGTCTGGGGATGAGGTGGGTGTCTGGGGATTCCTTGCCCTGGTCTGTAAAGGTCTGCTGGCATGCGGTGGGTGCCCTTTATCTCCTCTGAGGGAAGTAAGGTCAGATGCCTTTACCATCTCCATTGTAAGAAATAGGAAATGTGTAGAGTTATGAAGACTTGTCCCCTTGAGAGTCTCAAGTCTTGTTCACTAGGACATGCACAGTGTTCCTGTCACCATAGAATCCTGGCCAGCGTGGAGCATCTTGAAAGAAAAAAGAAATTGCTTTCCTAATAGCTTGTGCTGTTCGGAAAAGGCTGCAGCAAAAACTTTGGTTTTTAACTCCTTTTTCTCTAAACAATTGCTTTTAAAGAATAAAATTTTCCTCCTCTGAAAAAAATTCAAGTCCAGGTGAATCGAAGATCTCAGCATGAAACCAGACACATTGGACCTGATAGAAGAACGTGGACAATAGCCTTGAATGCAGTGTCACAGGAGATGGCTTTCTGAATGGAACACTGATAGCTCAGGCACGAAGACCAACAATTAATAAACAGGACCTCATGAAAATAAAAAGCTCCCATCAGGCAAAGGACGCCATCAATCCAACAAAGAAAAGGAAACTATTTTTACCAATTCTACATCCAGCAGAGGACTAATATGCAAAATATTTAAAGAACTCAAGAAACTCCATACCAAAAAAAAAAAATAATAGTAATAAAATAACTTAAAGATGGGATACAGTTCTAAACAGGGAATTCTCAATGGGAGAGTCCCAAATGGCTGAGAAACACTTAGAGAGATGAAAGGGCGTGAGAGAGGAGGAAGAAGGAGATGCCTCGGGGTAGTATGGGCCGTGAGTGTGTGGCCATGAGGGCTGGTGGAGCAGGAGCAGCGCAAACGGAATAGACGCACATGTTTATGGGCATTTGGCAGGGGTGGCAGACGGGAGGACTTAGAGGGGTCATCCCTGCCCAGGTGTAGTGCTATAGGACCTGTTATAAATCCTAAAGCTCTTTGTGTCTTTTACTTGGAAAATAGCGGGCTAAGGAATAACTCCTGCCATAATGATTTCCTGTATTAATTAATATGTACAGAATTCGTTTTATATAATGATGTCCCGTATTAATTAATATACACAGAATTCATTTTATATAATGAGTTCCTGTATTAATTAACACATACAGAATTCATTTTATATAATGATTTCCTGTATTAATTAATACATACAGAATTCATTTTATATAATGATTTCCTGTATTAATTAATACATACAGAATATTAGTATTCATTTTACAGAAATCAATATGATAGTTCCTTAGAAAATTAGGAATCCATCTACCCTAAGACCCAGCTATACCATTTGGGGGCATACACTCAAAGGACCCTCCATCCTACCATACGGACAGTCATTCAACCATGTATACTGTGGCTTTATTCATACTAGCCAGAAAGTGGAAACAAACTAGCCGTCCCTCCACAGGAAAATGGACAAAGAAAGTCTGGTACACTTACATAACAGAATATTATTCAGCTGTTTAAAAAATGACGCCTTTAATTATTAAGCACTCAGAAGGCAGAGACAAGCTGTTACAGAGCAAGTTCCAGCGGGACAGCCAGTGCTGTTACACAGAGAAACCCTGTCTAGAAAAAACAAAAACAAAAACAAGAAAAGAAAAGAAAAGAAAAGAAAAGAAAAGAAAAGAAAAGAAAAGAAAAGAAAAAGGCAGACATCGTGAATTGAATGCAGAAGTACAAACCCAAAAAGACAGAAATGGAATATATCCAATTATTTAATTGTGTGTGGACATCGGGCATCAAGTAAATGGTAACCTAGCTACAATCTGCAGACCCAGATAGGTTAGATAAAGAGGAAGAGTCTTGGTGGGGTATGCATGGATCTCCCTAGGATGGGGAAACAGTTTGTGTGTAGATGGAGGGCAGGTGAGGGTAGGAGTGGGAGGGGTCAGTTGGGGAACATTCGGGGAACAGAGTGAAACCTAGTGCAGTGGAAGCTTCCTGGAATCAATGACGATGAGCCGAAGGCAGACTCCTAGTAATGGGGGATGCAGCGTCTTAGCGGGCCACCTCTTATAGCCAGACAAGGCTCCCAGTGGTGGAACTGGACTGCTAGCCAAGGAGGTCCCATGGAAATCCCCAAACAACCCAAGCTGATGCTCAGACAGGGGGCTGTTCTCTGCAAACTGACGGTTGGCCCCCGTTGCCAAGGATAGCATTCCCACAACCCATGGAACATGGAAAATTTGAGCTGGTACCTACGTAGAACCTTTGCCCTAAGTTCTAGTCTCTTTCATTCAGAAAAGTACCCTGCAGCCTACCAAAAATGAAATATGTTCACCAAGCCAGCCACGAAACCCCTAATGTACAATCTGTCCTGCCTGCATTATATGCCAGGGCAATGGTGACACAGAGCTTGTGGAATTAGTCAACCAATGTCTGATTTGACTTAAGGCCCACTCCATGAGAAGGAACCCATACCCAACACAGCTTGAGGCACCAAGAACCAGAGAGACTAGATAGCCCAGAGACCTAGGGCAGATCCAAACATGGCTAGTCTGAAAAAAATCAACAAAATGACTCCTAATGATACTCTGCTATGCTCATAGATCAGTGCCTTATTCTGACATCATCAGAAAGGCTTCCTCCAGCAGCAGATGGGAACAGAGACAGAGACCGACAGCCAGACATTATGTGGAGGGAACAGTCTAAACTGGCAGTGTCTTTCAAATCCCTCCCCTCGGAGCTCAGGGAATCCCATAGAAAAGGGGGCAGAAAGAGTATAGAGTAAAGGGGGTGGGGGACTCTAGGAGAACATGGCCCTCTGAACCAACTAAGCAAGGCTCACATGAACTCACTGGGACAGAAGCAGGAACTACATGGGTCTGCACTAGGTCCTGGGTGTGTACTTATACCTAGTCACTTCGTCCTCTTATGGGACTCCTTACTATAAGAACAAGTGGGTCTCTGACTCTTCCCCTCCTCTTGCTTCTGTCGGGTTCCCTTGTTCAACTCCAATAGGATGGGATTCACTTTGTCTTCTTATGTTTTATTCGGTCATGTCGTTATTATCTCTCAGAAGTCTGTTGTTTTTTATTGAGAGACAGACAGGGCATGGATGGATCCAAAGGCAAGGTGATGTGGGGAGGAACTGGGGAGAATAGAGGAAGGGGAAACTTTAATCAGGATGTATTGTATGAAAAAAATAACCTATTTTCAATAATGAAAAAAAAAAAGGAAAGAAGGAATGGGTTCAGATTTAGGAGCTGACCCTGATTCGGAAACTACTGCGCTGATTTCAAGAGAGGACAATGGTCCTAGGGAAGTCCACACATTCTCTAGCAGTATTTGCCTCTATTAGAAACAGGAAGGAGATTGGTCTGAGACTTTTTGAGATTGAGAGCTTTTGCAGGACCCAGGTTAGCTCCTGTGTGAGAGGGTGGTTAGTAAAGAGCTGGCCAGGGCCTGCACCCCATGGCTTGCAGCCTCCTGTCTCTCCACGTGATCCCTCTCTAACAAATGTGTTTCCATCCCAATGCCAGCTACTGTGTTGTGATGTAGCCATGGCCGGAGCTGAACAGATGGGGATACCTAATCTTGTCCTTTCAGCCTCCAAGATTGTGTGCTAAATAAACCCTCTTTCTTTGTCTACAAGTTAAAAAGAAAGAAACAGACATAGGACAAGATGTTACATGTAAATATTATTTCTGTCTTTCGACTTCAATGCTGCACAGATGGTTAATTATCTGTGCAATTGCAGTTTCAGCCTCAGTGGGGAAAGTTCTGATTTTTATCTGGAAAGTTCATGTAGCTTCGTTGTAGCTCATGTTAACCACATGGCTAAATTCCCAATCAGTTAGATGTTTGGATGGTCAGTGGTGAAAGCCATATATAGCATTTTTAAAATTTCTTGTTGAGCAAGTTGTTTTGAGCATGAGACTCCCCTGGGGCTCCTGAAAGGAAGGAAGATGAGAAATATCTTTATCTTTTCTTCCAAACTGTTTGTTGGTATAGAGATGCTCAACTGTGTGAACTGTCTTGGACCACAGGAGTGAAGACTCCTCTCCTGTAGGGGTGAATTGGAAGCAATCCTTACAACTACAAAAAAGAAACTGTGCACCATGACACTGCCTGTCTCCGTATTTTTTTTATGCAATAAAAAGATTTATTTTGTTTAAGCTACAGGATTCTTTTTTAAACTTATTTCCTGTAAACCCTAATCTTGGCAAGAACAATGACTTGGCTTCTAACAGCAAACTAGCAAAGCAGTTTCCAGGAAGATGGCAGAGAGAACAGGAACATCTCGGTTAGGATCGAGCACTGGCTACAACAGCAGCGTCAGCTGGACATTGTCTCCATCAACAAAGCCTATGTCCGATGTCTAGGAAGGCCAAAGCTTGTTTCCGCTGATCTCCCTATACTCTCTTGAACTCTATGGGATGAGGCATGTGAAGCTCTCCCTGCGAGGACCACAGGGTTTCAGAGAGGACTGTTCAACTAGGTACGTACCTTAGTTAAGGGCTAGTGTCAGGGTAGTCATAGTGAAGTGCAGACTCTCCAACTAGGAAGGACATATGAAATAAAAATGTTTACATCGAAGCACCCAAAGCAAACAAAAAACATGAGTAATTTCACAAGCTATGAATGGGGTGAAAACCACCTTCATGTCTCTGTCACCCCTTACACAGAACCTCTCCCAGGTTCTGCTGTTGGACGGGTGCTTGGTTCTCACTTCAAATGACTAAAAGGAACAGAATCGTGTCCCTGTGCCCTGAGAACTGTGGTTTAACAAATGTAGCATAAACACATATGGACTGCCAACGAAAGGGAATGTGAGACAAGATCCATTGCTTTTACCTGGATCGTGTCCATCTACAGCCCCCAGCCAGAGAAACGTCACTTCTAGTTGATTCCCGGAATAATGTAACTACCCCTCTGGGTAGAACTGAGGAGGCCTGAGACATAGGGATTATGAATCACACAGATGCTTCTAGAATTAGAGGGTCAGAGCAAAAGTGGCTAAATAGAGGTTGGGGGGTCATAGTGTATGCCTTTGTAACACTCGGGAGGCAGAGGCAGGAGAATCACCACAAGTTTGAGCCTCTGTTGACTACATAGTGGGTGTGAGAATTGGCTGGGCTACAAAGCAGTCACCTATTTTAAAATGAATGGCCCATACATACACAGCCACCAAACTAGATAAGATGGATGAAGCAAAGAAGTGCAGGCTGACAGGGACCGGATGTAGATCTCTCTTGAGAGACACAGCCAGAATACAGCAAATACAGAGGCGAATGCCAGCAGCAAACCACTGAACTGAGAATAGGTCCCCCATTGAAGGAATCAGAGAAAGGACTGGAAAGCTTGAAGGAGCTCGAGACCCCATATGAACAACAATGCCAAGCAACCAGAGCTTTCAGGGACTAAGCCACTACCCAAAGACTATACATGGACTGACCCTGGGCTCTGACCCCATAGGTAGCAATGAATATCCTAGTAAGAGCACCAGTGGAAGGGGAAGCCCTGGGTCCTGCCAAGACTGAACCCCCCCAGTGAACGTGATTGTTGGGGGGAGGGCCGTAATGGGGGGAGGATGGGGAGGGGAACACCCATATAGAAGGGGAAGGGGAGGGGCTGGGGGGTGTTGGCCCAGAAACCGGGAGAGGGAATAACAATTGAAATGTAAATAAGAAATACTCAAGTTAATAAAGATGGAAGAAAAATGAATAATTAATTAACATAATGCATTTGTAAAAGAATTACTAATTAAAACATAGGATACCTAGTTAAACCTTAGTTTCAAACAAGCAACAAATAACATGTTAGTATAAAGATATCACAAATCTTTACCTCAGTGTCTGGTAGTTTTATTTGCTAAATCTAGATTGCAGCAGTGAGGACAAATTGTATACAAGGGGGCCACACAGGAAAGCAAATTCACTCAGGGAGTTCAAGAACTAAGGGATGTTGACTGGAAATAGGAAAGTAAGAAGATGGACACAGAAGTCTGTGCCAGGGAGCAGGGGACAGATACACAGACTGTGCACTGTGTAACTCCATACCACTGCAGGCCGAGAAGAGGTTCTGAGGCCTCAGACAATTACAGCATAGGAATGGCTCTCCCAGAGCTCGTTCACACTGGTGGAGACCACATAATACAAAAAGACAGTGGAAGGGAGGTTTAAAAAACCCAACCCCTGCATTTTCTCCACCACAACACCCCTCTACCCAGGGTTCCCAGTTGCTCTGCTTCATCCAGAGGAATATTCTAAAAACCAGAAAAGTTGAGGACAGTGGGGGTGCTTTTAAAAAATAGATTCTTAGATCAAAAGGAAGCTTAGCTTTAGGAGTCTATCATGCCATCTTTTCTCTGTTTTGAAAAATGGAGCAATAAAAAGACATTGATAACCACGAGCCGCTACTCCTCACATTCGTGCGGTTTCTGTGGTAAAATCTGTATTACTTTTGAAAAGATTTTTTTTAAAAAAAATTTAGAGGTGTGTGTGTTCATGTGTGTTCCTATGTATGATCATACATCCAGAGGAGGGCATGAAGTATCCTCCTTTATTGCTCTCTGACTTAAGCTCACCATTTCGCTAGGCTGGTTGACCAGCAAAGCCTCAGGATCCTCTGGCTCTGGCCCCCAGGACTGGGATTGCAAGTGCATGAAACCATACCTGGCTTTGTACATGAATGCTGGGGATTCGAACTCAGCTCTATGCTTGCACGGCAAGTGCTTTTACCCACAGAGCCATCTCCACAACCCAGGATACGACTTAACTTTTCATCCCCAAGAAGGCTAGAAATGTGCCAGGTTGCAAAAAGCTTATCCAGAACTGCAGAGCTAGGACAAGCCTTCCCAGAAGGGCAAAACTAAGAGGGCTTTTCTTTTTTCCTGCTATTTGGAGGTTTATAGGCTTGTGACTTCAGGCCTTTTAGACTCAGCTGACTCTAAGTCCAATTAAAGAGCAGAGACAAAAGGAAAAGTTTCCTCTCTAACTGTAAAAGGATAATTCAAATAGATTTGCAATGATTAGCTTGGTTGCTGACTTGAAACAACGTAGAATTGCTTGGGGAAAGAGCCTCAGGGAGGGTTGTACTTAGTAGGTTGGCCTGAAAGGTTTTTTTAAATTGAGGCAGGAGGGCTGCAGTTGTCTGAATAATGTGTCCTCCACCTGGAACCTCTGGCACTTGAATGCTTTGCCCCCATTTGTTGGCTCTGTTTAGGGATGCTTAGGAGCCGAGCATTGCTGGGGGAAGCATGTCACTGGTGGAAGGTTTTGAGAACTTGTATCCTTTGTCATTTACTCTGCGCTTCTTATTTAAAATGTGGCCCCCTCAGCTCTTCCTGCCGCCGTGCCTGATGCTTACAGCAAGGCTTCCCTATCTAGACCTTGATGGACTCTTAACCCACAACGAACCCTTCCTTCTATAAATTGTCTTGGTCGTGGTGCTTTATTACAGCAATAGGAATACCTAACACAAGAACCACGCTACCTGCGGGCTGCCGCCATTCATGGGCTGGACTCTGGATTGAATGAAGAGAGCAAGCTGAGCACTGTCGTGCATGCGCTAATTCACCAACCAAGTGAATCAATGGGTGTAATGTGACCAGTTCTCTGAAGTTCCTGCCATTATGGCTAGGCAGCCATTACGGGCTGTAGCCTAGAATTGTGAGTCGAATAAACCCTTTCTCCTTTAAGGTGCCTTTGTCGGAATACAGCATGGGGAAACAAAATGAAGACACCTGGGAAGAAGCGAATTTTAAAAATCTCTCCTGGGGGTTGGGGATTTAGCTCAGTGGTAGAGCACTTGCCTAGCAAGGGCAAGGCCTTGGGTTCGGTCCCCAGCTCTGAAAAAAAGAAAAAGAAAAAAAAATCTCTCCTGAAAGAAGCCACTTCTTTTCAAATAAAACCCTATTCTCAAGTACTGACTCAACAAGAAGCTTGTCCCACAGTGTCCAAAGCAATTGGCAGCTCTTAGCAATCCATCTCTTTTCACATCTGATTGGAACTGCCACAGATAGTAAAACATAGGCGCTGTCTCAAAGCATGAAAGTCAGTGAGGACTTCTTAATCCTGGGTGAATGACAGTTGATTTGGGGAAGAGAAGTGGATTTTGGTGGCTGTGATTTTGCATGTGACATTTATTTAACTTCAACGTCACTGCATCCTGCTCTTTCTGACTTCACGGTTTTTGTCCTATAACTGCCTCTAGGCAAAATTTTCCAATTTTTCTTCTGTTTGTGTCATTTTCTAACATATAACCAGACAGTGAACTATGATCTCCAGGAAGTCAGGTACCCTTCCCCCACTCTTCTGTTCACTGTGTTCTTCAAAACCCATCACACACACCTGTGCCAGGTAAATACATGTTGAACAAATAAAGAATTAAACACATAACTTCGTTTTGTCAGGAGATAGTGGAATATTGGAACAGAAGTCAGTGGAACGTTTCCTCAGCTGCAGCTGGCTACCATGGATCCCTGAGTGAATTCCATCAGAGTTTCTGATTTTTCATCCATAAAAGAGCAAAGCAAAGGTTCCTTCCTAGTAGTGGCATACAAACTGAACGCCAGCATGGATCACAGAAACATTCTAGTTAATTTCCTGCAAGGGCTTGTTTTCACAGCTCTTGCATTTGTGTCTGCCAGGGATCCCTTCCATATCTGTGTTGCGAATTGTTTCCACCAAGAAACAATTCAATGAACAAGAAACAAGTGTCAATGTTATTAAAGAGGAGAAAATGTTATATTGTTTCTGTTGCGCACATTGTTAGGGAAAGAGTACATAAGACAGGGACTTTCACCTTCTAGACCCAGTTACCATCTAGACTCCAGATGATGGCCCTTGGCTAACACAAGCCCCTGAAGCAGACAGAGCTGGTGGGCAAGAACATTTACAACTCTCCTCCACGTCAGCAGGGGTGAGATCACACTGAGCCCCGGCAGTCTGCACTTTTTCAGTCTATCAGGGATTGTGATGGCTTGTATATCCTCCGCCATAGGTAGTGCACTATTAAAAGATAATGGCCCTGTTGGAGAAGGTGTGTCACTGTGGGTGTGGGCTACAAGACCCTCATCCTAGCTGCCTGGAAGCCAGTGTTCTGCTAGCAGCCTTAGATGAAGATGTAGAACTCTCAGCTCCTCCTGCACCATGCCTGCCTGGACCTGCCGTGCTCCTCCTGCCTTGATGATAATGGACTGAACCTCTGAACCTGTAATCCAGCCCGCAATTAAATGTTACCCTTTATAAGACTTACCTTGGTTACAGTGTCTTTTCACCCTAACTCAAATAGTGGTGTTCTCTGGAAAGAGGGTGAAGAGATTTTGGGCGTTTAACTCAAAGATTGTTCTCAAAGAATGTGAATAATGGAAGGTGTACAAGGGAGGAAAACAATGTTTCAAGCCAAAAGGGAGGTGTTCATTTTAAGTTCACAACTCAAATAATACAAGGGCAAGAGAGAACACGTATTCTGGTTCTATGTAAGTTACATAAGTTTGAGAGTTAGCTTTGCCTAGGAATGGAGGATCAGATGATTAAATAGCCTGGGCCTCTGCATGGCCCATTGCCATGAACCTGGACCCACACAACAAGCATGTGGAAAGGATCCAGAGAAGAAGCTCTGAGTGTCCGGGCAATTTCTCTAGATGTTTTAAACAGATCTGGCTTCTGGGCTTAGCGCTGCTCCCTGGCTGTGTAGCATTGGGTATTTGTCTTCAGCAGTACTCACTTTCCTGAAGGTGTGACGGAGAGAAGGATGGCACTCACCCTAAGAACCCATAAGGAAGATTTAAATAGCATCCTTCTTGGCCACCATGACCCCACTTCATAGTAGCTTTCAACTGTAAGGACCCTATAAATATAAGCATACCTTTTTGTTTGTTGGTATTTGTATCTGGAAAGGGAATTCTGGGGAGGAAAAAAAGTGAAATAATTTAATTAAGAACTATTCATTACTGGGCTTCTTTGTTCCTGAGTTTGAGTGATGATAGCGTCCTCTTTCTTGGATGGGAGATACAGCTCAGCTACAGAGAGCTTGCTTAGCATGTGCAAGGCTTCGGGTGCAAGCTCAGCACTAGGCAAAAAATAAAACAATGAAATCATGGAGAATACTTAGTAGCAAGCATGATGAGATGAAGTAAAAAAGCAATTCTAAGCCAGCCAGCAAACATATGAACCATTTATCACTGTGCGAAAGGCATGGGTGTTGAAACCAATGGCATCTTACAGCCATTGGCATCTTGGCAAGGTACGGAGGAGACACTGAGCCGCATCTCTCATTACACCATGGAAACTTTTCCTAGTCTTGAATGAGGAGTTGGGGAGAAGTTGGGAAAGAAAAATATCAACGTCAACACATCTTGTCTCTGAACATAGAGGTCTATTTTCATTAAACGAAGTTTTATATTAAATTCTTTCAGTCGTATCTCAGTCCCCTTCTTTATTCGGTTGTGCAGTTTTGGTCCTGGGGTTGTCCAAACACCAGCAGTGCCTGACAGGCTCGGGGAGGAAGAGAGATGTGTGTTTACATGGCTTCTGATCCGGCTACTGTCGGATCACACCATGAGCTCGTTCCAGATTGAGGATACTTTTGCACACTGGCAGCTGACTCCAATCTGCTGCCTTCCCAGTATTTATAAAACCGCTTCCTCGTGCTTCTAACCTCAGACTTACGAAGGAACCAGTATCTACCCTTTAGGGCTTTGGTCCATAGACCACATCTGCTACTTTGATTCCAACCCAGAGGCAACAGATGGAGCTAAGTCACATTCCAAAAGCCCTTTCTTTTTTCAAGCACTGGAGACTTGAAGCTCATAGCTGCACAGCCTAGGTAAGTGCTCTACCACTGAGTCATACTCCCTCCCTGGCTGACACATCCCTATTGCAGAGGCCTGAGTTTGACTTCTCCAAACCCCTTCCCTAGTCATCTGAGCCCCAGTTGTCAGCTGCTTCCCTCTGCTTCTGCAGACCGTGTCCTGGAGGCTGCGTCTGGCAGGAGACATCTGTGTGATATCGATGGTCTTTTGTTTACCATCCTTCCAACTGCTTCGTTATTGGCCCATGACTAAATTCTCTCAGCCAAGTGATCAGTGTGGCTTCTGTCTCCTGTTACAGTACAGATAAACCTATTTCCGAGGAAGCTTTACATTTTCAAAACCATTTGCTCTGCGTTTACTTTTACACTTGTAAAAGAATTAATAATAATCGCATCTGTAGATTACTCTAAAAATACCCAATCCAAAAGCATAGCCGTTCGTTCCTAAGCAGCATTCTGTCCCCAGTAATTCTATTCAGTATCATTTAAATATTGAAAAGCAAGAAAGCCCTAACCTCAGCTGTTCTAACCCAGGCAAACTTTGGTACTTCCTTTCCGCTGGGACGTCTATTTTAAATTGGAACCACGTGAAAGTCAGTTTGGGGGGGGGGATGGGCTAGGATGTGCATTCACTTGAGGTCAACTCACTCCAGAAAATTGTCTCTGGACCCAAAGCTTCACTCTGCTTTTCACCGCACCACAGAATATTTCTCTGCTACCTCAGTGGTGTAGAGAATGACAAACCATGAGCACAAAGAGGAAATGGTAAGGGCAGGGCTGGGCGGGAGCAGCTAGATCTGTGAAGTATTTCCTCTATCCTTGGGGCTGTCTCTTGTACACCTCCCAAGAACCCAGTGTCCTGTTACCCATATACCTAGTTTACAGGTGAGTGCACTGGGTCTCAGAGGCATTAAATGGCTAATCTGCTCTGGGAACATCCTTAAAGTCAGATTCCAGCTCAGCCCCACGTGAGATTCAAAGTTCCCTTTCCCTTTAGAAAACACTACCTGCCGGTAGAGAGAGAGCTAAACTGGTAAAGGTGCTTGTCATCTAAGCCCAACTACCTGGGTTCCACCCAGGGAACTAACATGAACAATCAGATGAGGTGGTGGGCATGTAGTGCCGGGATTCATGTAGCAATGTGAGAGACAGAATACAGAGACTGGCTCAAAGGCTCCAGGGCCAGCTAACCTGGACCACACATAAGGCAGAAATAAGGGACACCCTGCCTTACAGAGCAAGAATTAGTTCCTGAAAGTTGGTCTCTGACTTCCACATGTATGAGAAGATGGGTACACACACATACACACACACACACACACACACACACACAGAGGCACATACAAACTGCCTCTCAATTCTAGGAATAAAGTATAGTGATAATGTTATAAACAGATATTATTTATTGGTCACAGAAATACAAGTCCAATAGTTGTTTTCTTCATTCACACAGTCCAACACACACACACACACACACACACACACACACACACACACACCCCAGTGACTTTTACAAAACGTTTACTGTCTTCTATCGAGCTTTGGGAACTTAAGAGCAATCAAATACCTGCATGATAGGATTCCCTAATATTTCTCCAGTGATGCTGGGCACACAAAGAAGCCTTCGGTAAAAACACCTTGGCTGAAAAAAAATAAATATGGGTTCAGGAGTAAATGTTGGTGGAGATAAAGGTGTGGCCGGCATTTTGAAGAAGAGTGAAAGCCAAGATGTCCGCACTGGAAACCATAGTGTTGAAATGGAAGAGAGATAGAAATGCCAAGGGCGAGATGAGCAAGCCTCAGCCAGCCTCCACCCCCACAGCCGATGAAGGAAATTGGTCCTGCCCTGTAGTAGTAGAAGTACCACTTCTTAATCTCTGCTGTACCTCACATCTCGTGTTTGCCTGAGTTGCAGATCCTCAGTAAACATGATCTTATGAATGATTCTACATGAATAAGTGTGGGACAGATTTGAGGGAAAAGAGGAACCAACAGATATTACGAACACAATGCCGTGTAATTTCCAATGACAAATCCTTGTCACCAGTGCGATTTCTGTTCAACATAATTCACATTTTGGGGAACTAGACTAAAACAAAACTCTGCCATATCTGTGGTGTGCACATGGGCGAATACGTGTGTGCCAGTGCGTTGGCCTGCAAGAGTGCAGATGGAGGTGAGAGGTGAACATCAGGATGCCTTCTTCTGTCACTCCTTGACCTCATGTTTGGAGACAAAGTTTCTCACTGAACCTGGAGATCACTGTTTCAGCCAGCCACACTGGCTGGCCCATGATTCCGAGGATCCTTCTATCTCCGTCCTCCACCCCCAAGCATTGACATTCCAGGTGCACATGGCCCCGCTTCTGCTTTTACGAGGGTGCTAGAGATCCAAATACAGGTCCTGGTGCTTACGCAGTAAGCCCTTTAACCACTGAGCCATTTCCACGGCCTGAGAGTTTTGAAATCAGCTAGATCGGCCCTCAACACCACATCTTACCATTTCTCTGCTCCCTTTTCAGGGAGCCCTCTTTGTGTGCCACTATCTCCCCCTCTACCCCACCCTACTCCTATCTCCTACTGTGATGACTTGGACATTGCCTCCTCCCCCACACTCATGCTTCTACCCTACCAAGTGCCCAATCTGTTAATACATGCTAAGAGTACAATGTGCCCATGAAGTCGTGGCTAAAATCTCATTGCCAAGTTATGAGAACTTACAATGTTCTGTCCTCCTTCCTGTTGCTTTTCTGATGAGTGAACAACAGCCAGTACCATGACACAAATGACACTGAACACCCTGAGGAAAGCCTGCACCCCCAGACATTCAAAACTCATCCCAAAAGGAAGATTTCACTGACAGGTGGGTATTTTAATAGGCACCAGATAATGCAGAGATATCCTGGATCATGATGTATTTTTAAAATTCCACAAGAGAAATAGATAGATAATAGATAGATAGATAGATAGATAGATAGATAGATAGATAGATGGATGGATGGATGGATAGATAGATAGATAGATAGATAGATAGATAGATAGATAGATAGATGCCAACATCTGCCAAGAAACAGATAGGTAATAGGTAGGCAGGCAAATGCCAAGGCCAGTGTAGCCATGGGCATCTCATGGACCTGAAAAGGAAGGGAGTGATAGAGACACAAGACTTTGGACTAACTTCAAGAATGAACACTTTTTATTTTCTCACTGATGTTTATATATTGTTTAGCTAACTATTAGCAAGAGCACTCAACCAAGGCCTGAGCAAACAGAATCTTTGACCCCCTCCACTGAGTTCTTCCTCCTAGACTTCCATGTCCTTCTCTTGCTATGACCCAGGGGACATTGCTCCTAAGATTTATCTCATGTCTGCAGTTTTCCATAGTCACAGGGCCACATCAGGGACAGGGTTTATGCTTGATAAAAAAACTGTAGGGAATCTGGACCCCAGCAGACAAATGGTCTCCTGACAATGTCAATGAAATCTTGTCACCTATTTCATAAAAAAAATAATAATAACATGACAAGAACTGACATAGTGAGAAGAGAAAATGAAAGCTATCCTGACGTAGATGCTGAGGGAATATTCTGAAACGACTAGGGCTGAAGCAGCAAAGAGTTTGAAGTTAAACCTTAGATGCTTAGTCTCTTAGTCTTTTAGTCTAAGAAAAGGTACAATCAAACGTGTTTTAAGGAGAGGCAGATAGCCGAGCAAAATTTTAAATGCTTGGAATCCAGAGAGTCAGGAGTTCAATGCCATAACTACGTAGCAAGTTAAAAGGCAGCCTGGACTCTATGAGACATACCCTCCCCAATGTCAACATTGTTTAATATCAACAAACATTGTAATATAATTCTGTCACTGAGCAGAATCTCTGACATATTAAAAAATTATATCCATAGTTTAAAATGATTGAAAATGACACACACTGATATAGAATGGAAATTAATATGTCTTCTTCAAATTGTAGTATGAAAGAACTTAACAGACCTAGCAACTGGACCGTGATGTCGGTCACCTTAGAGTCAAAGTCTTGATTTTTAAAAGATACTTAAGCTATGTTTGGAGAATTCTGAGTATTAGAATTAAATATTTGAAATTAAGGAAATAAGCCAGGCTCAGAAACCCTGATCTTGTTTATGTGTGGAATCTTAAAACATTGCTCCTCAGGGGAGGGAAAAGGGGCAGGATCAGGTGTGAGAAGAGACAGTAGAGAAGTACAGAGGGTCAGGAAATTGAACAGAAGTATGTAGCAGTGGGGGAGGGAGAACTGGGGGTAGCTACTAGAAAGTCCCAGATACCAGGGAAGCAAGATGTTCCCAGGACCCAACAGGGATGACATCAGCTGAAATATTAAACAAAGGGGAGATAGAACCTGTAGAAATCATATCCAGTAGATAATAGGAGGCATTTTTATATACATGTTTTCTTTATTGGATATTTTATTTACATTTCAAATGTTATCCCCTTCCCACCACCCAAACACCCACCCCTTCCCCCCTCCCCACCCTGACATTCCCTTACACTGGGATGTCCAGCCTTGGCAGGACCAAGGGCTTCTCCTCCCTTTGGTGCCCAACAAGGCCATCCTCTGCTACATATGCAGCTGGAGCCATGGGTCTGTCCATGTGTACTCTTTGGATGACGGTTTAGTCCCTGGGAGCTCTGATTGGTTGGTATTGTTGTTCTTATGGGGTTGCAAACCCCTTCAGCTCCTTCAATCCTTTTTCTAAGTCCTCCAATGGAGACCACATTCTCAGTTCAATGGTTGGCTGCAAGCATTTGACTCTGTATTTGTCATGCTCTGGCAGTGCCTTTCAGGAGACAGCTATATCAGGCTCCTGTCAGTATGCACTTCTTAGCATCAGCAATATTATCTGGGTTTGGTGGCTGTATGTATATGGGCTGGATCCCCAGGTGGGGCAAGCTCTGAATGGCCGGTCCTTCAGTCTCTGCTCCACACTTTGTCTCAATATCTCCTCCTATGTATATTTTTGTTCCCCCTTCTAAGACTGAAGCATCTGCTCTTTGGTCATACTTCTTTCTCTTAAGCTTCATGTGATCTGTGGATTGTATCTTGGGAAATCTGAGGTTTTGGGCTAATATCCATTTATCAGTGAGTGTTCTTTTGCGATTGGGTTACCTCATTCAGGATGATATTTTCTAGTTCCATCCATTTGCTTACTATTAATTTCATGAAGTCATTGCTTTTAATAGCTGAGTAATATTCCATTGTATAGATGTACCACATTTTCTGTATCCATTCCTCTGTTGAAGGGCATCTGGGTTCTTTCCAGCTTCTGGCTATTATAAATAAGGCTGCTATGAACATAGTGGAGCATGTGTCTTTGTTGTACATTGGAGCATCTTTTGAATATATACCCAGGAGTGGTATAGCTGGGTCCTCAGGTATGTCCAATTTCCTGAGAAACCTCCAGACTGATTTCCAAAGTGGTTGTACCAGCTTGCAATCCTACTAACAGTGGAGGAGTGTTCCTCTTTCTCCACATCCTCGCCAGCATCTGCTGTCACCTGAGTTTTTGATCTTAGTCATTCTGGTTGGTGTGAGGTGGAATCTCAGGGTTGTTTTGATTTGCATTTCCCTGATGATAAGGATGTTGAACATTTCTTTAGGTGCTTCTCAGTCATTCAATATTCCTCAGCTGAAAATTCTTTGTTTAGCTCTGTACCCCATTTTTAATAGGTTATTAGGTTCTCTGGAGTCTAACTTCTTGAGTTCTTTGTATATATTGGATATTAGCCCTCTATGAGATGTAGAATTGGTAAAGATTTTTTCCCAATCTGTTGGTTGCCATTTTGTCCTAATGACAGTGTCTTTTGCCTTACAGAAGCTTTGCAGTTTTATGAGATCCCATTTACCAATTCTTGATCTTAGAGCATAAGCCATTGGTGTTCTGTTCAGGAAATTCTCCCCAGTGCCCATGTGTTCGAGACCCTTCCCCACTTTTTCTTCTATTAGTTTGAGTGTATCTGATTTTATGTGGAGGTCCTTGATCCACTTGGACTTAAGCTTTGTAAAGGGCATCAAGAATGGATGGATTTGCATCCTTCTACATGCTAATCTTCAGCTGAACCAGCACCATTTGTTGAAAATGCTATCTTTTTTCCACTGGATGGTTTTAGCTCCTTTGTCAAAGATCAAGTGACCATAGGTGTGTGGGTTCATTTCTGGGTCTTCAATTCTATTCCCTTGACCTACCTGCATGTCTCTGTACCAATACCATACAGTTTTTAATCACTATGGCTCTGTAATACTGCTTGAGGTGAGGGATGGCAATTCTCCCAGAAGTTCTTTTATTGTTAGGATTACCCCAGTGCAAGGTGAGGCTAGAGCAGTGAAGTGAGAATGGGGGGGTTAGGGGTACCTTCATAGAGGCAAAGGGAAGGGGAATGGGATGGAGGGGTCGTGGAGGGGAAATCGGGAAGGGAGACAATATTTGAAATGTAAATAAAATAACCAAAAAAAGGTCACTCCTCCTGAAGCAGAGTAGGATGTTGGTTCTCAAAGGCCAGGGGAGGAGTGACTGAAAAGAAGACACTGGCCCATGGGTGCAGTGATGCAGTCAGAAAGAGCTGAGCTGTTTTCCAGTTATGTTTTTTTAAAAGAGTCTTTATGTCAAACAGCTGTCTTGTCCAACAGGTAGCCTCTCTGGGCACATAGGGCACATTAAATTTAGATTTAAGCCATCATTTGAAAAATCTTAAGAACTTCACTTCTTTTTTGACACTGGCTAGATAGCACACCCTCCAGAGCCGCAGGCAGTTAGTGGTTGAGCAGAGAGTGGTCGTACAGGATACGTCCATCCTGGTGAAGTTCTACTGGGCTGCACGGAAGGATTCACATGGGCGGATTCACTGATGACTATACCAACTGAGGTCTGCTTTAAAATAAACCATGGACGCCGAAGCAGAGTGGGCGTGGCTATAAACAAAACAAGAGTGATCTTGAGGGGATTAATCTCTGAAGCTGGGAACTAAGGAAGAAGGGATAATAGAATTCTCTCTACTAACTGGATATTGGACATTTTTCTAGAAGGGACTTTTTGACTTTTTCAACACTCCTTGCCCCAACCCCTCAAGGTATGGAGAATGTCAGCCTATGAATATTCATTTCCTTACAAAACTAATAAAAATGGTCTCCATGTGTATCTGACAGCAAGTCACGTATTATTGATATTTTGACATGTGTGGTATCCAGTACTTTGTGACTATTAAGCAAAATATCCCAGAAAGCTTTTTTTTAATTTATTTATTTTATGTATATGAGTACACTGTTGCTGTCTTCAGACACACCAGAAGAGGGCATCAGATCCCATTACAGATGGTTGTGAGCCACCATGTGGTTGCTGGGAATTGAACTCAGGACCTCTGGGAGAGCAGTCGGGTGCTCTTAACCGCTGAGCCATGTCTCCAGCCCCACAGAAAGCTTTTTGCCAAGCATGTGCAGTTATTCTAAGGCTTCGACTCAGTTCTGCTCAGTTTTACCTTGTATTTAAACAGTCCAATGTGGATGAACGTACAGAGTGGATTTGGGAGGGTCCTGACATGTATTTACCTGAAGCTACCTCTCTAAGATGAAATGGATCTGACTGAAGTAACTGAGAGAAGAGCTTATACCCACAAACCTGTGGCTGATCAGCTTTTGACAAAACCTTCCAGGAAAACACAGTGAGAGCAGGATGGTGTCTTCAGTGGGCTCTCTTTTCAATAGCTGGCACTTAGGAAACAGAATGTTCACATGCAGAAGATGGACATAGACCCTTTTTTCACTCTGTATGTACGAATCAGTTAAAAGACAGACTGAGGACTTAGAAAATGAAGACCCCCAAACTGAAGACTAGGGAAGAAAATGTGTGGAGAAAGCTCTGTGACATACAGAAGAGATCTCTCAGGTATGACCTCAAGAACTGCAGGCAACTCCGGGTTAAGAAGATTACATCAAACCGAAAGACTTCTGTTGACAAGGAGAAGAATTAATGATAACCCACAGACTTGGATATTTGTAAATAGTATTTCAGATAAGGTGATAATAACTAAAATGTGCAAAGAAGTTAACAGCAAGACAATTGCCTCTGAAGTATGGGCAAAGGTCTTAAATGAACATTTCTTAATACAAGACATACAAACAGAGAACATATTTGAAAAAAGACTCAACATCTGTAATCACCACAGGCATGCAAATCTAAGCCACCATTCCTATCACTGTGCATCTGTTAAACTGGTGCCTATTTTTTTTTTCTTTTTTTCGGAGCTGGGGACCGAACCCAGGGCCTTGCAGTTGCTAGGCAAGCGCTCTACCACTGAGCCAAATCCCCAACCCCTCTGGTGCCTATTTTTAAAACAATTAAAGATAACATGGCAAAGGCTATGGAAAGGGGGAGCTCATACACTGCTGCTGATCATGTAATACGGTACAGTCACTCTGGAAACCATGAACGCTTCTCAAGCCACTAAGAGGAGAATTACCGTATGATTCAGCTATCTCGATATTCAGCGTGTCCCCAAAGTGAAGTAGTGAGCCAAAGGGATCTCCAGACCAGAGCATTCACAGCAACATTATTCAGAATGCCTCACATATGGAAAGACCCCAGGTGCCCATCGACGGATGAATGCATGTTCTAAAAGACATGGTTTCTTTATGGAATGGGATACTATCATCTTACGAAACAAACAGGACATTCTGTCAGTGTGGCAGTGTGGGCAAACCCGGACGGTGTTGTAGTGAACAAAGGAAGGCACCAAGATAATGCTACAGGATCTCACTTAGGTGAGAAATGTTTAAAAGTTGCACTCATATGTTAAGTAGAGAATGGAGTGACAGTTACCAAAGGCCGTTGGAGGGAGGAACTGAAAAGGGGGCGTAAAGTTGGTTAGACAGGAAGAATCGATGCTGGTCACAGAGCAAAGCAGTGAAAAAGGCAATGATACTTCAGAAAACATAAAGGTATACCTAAATCTTTTCACAGGGAGCGAACACGTGAGTGTGGCGATGGGCTGGACAGTTGGCCTGATTTGGCCCTTCCATCGTGTGTACATATCTCAGAATATTATCTCATAACTACATACAACTATTTGTCAATTTAAACTAAACTAAGTTTGCAGAAGTAGACGTATGTGCTGTGTGGGGGCTGTGTGGCGCTGAGGGAATAAAGTTGTAGAGTTGCTTCTCTCCTTGTGCATCCCGTAGACTCAGATAAGGATTTCACATCCTCAGACCTACAGATCAAGCAATTTTACCCACTGAGCCACCTTGCTGGCCTATAACACAACTAAATGATTTACATTATGTTACAGCTACAGTGCATGAACTCCGCTGATTCTGCTTCTTCAGCATGAGGAGTGAGAGACAACGGGGAGAGGGGTTGTGTTGGATAAATAGCAATGCAGGTCCCCGAAGAGAGCTTGCTCCTGTAGGAAGGAAGGACTGATGAGATTTGCTTAGACATGCTACAGTTAGTCGTCCCTCTGTGGCTCAAGGGAGTAAACAGGTGGCCACGTGCATCTAAAGTCAACAGAGAGCCAGAGACCCTGAGATGCTGACGGTCCATTCTGTGACTAAAACAAGGAGAGTGAATTAAATGATCTCTGGTTCTTCTGGACCTCGTCTCCATCCCCATCTCTTCATCCCCCAGGATCACACAGATTGGGCTTGTTCCCAAGCCTGCCCCACGATGTGCTGCTGTGTGGATCGGCCGCATCTTCTGTGAACACAAAAAGCAACGGGATTTGTGTTTCAAAAGTTTACAGGGTGGGAGAGAGAGCCAGGAAGTTCTGATTATTATTCCAGTCAGCTACGCCCATAATAATGATGGCCTAACCTGATTAGTGCAATGAGTATGAAAATGGGGGAAGGGACGTGGGGAATAATTATGTTCATTAATTACTCTTTGGAGATTAGAGGCCCATGGGCCCCCTGAAATCATCTCAAGTCATCGATTCTGAAGAGGACTGGGGAGATTTAAAAAATGCAACTATTTAGAGCAGAGAAATGGCTCATTGTCAGGATGTTACACAACTCGTGTATCCTGCAATTTCAATTTACTCAGACTTCTGACTACACATGACTACCCCAAGGCTTTTGCTTTTGGATTGCTTTTCCCTCCCTATGTGTGCATTCTTTAGCATCTGGATGCCTCGTGGTCTGTGGCACATTTTAACTCCCTAAGAGGAAGGTTGTTGGGTTGAATAAGCCATGAGCAAATATAAGATGGGCTTGCTAAGAAGCTTTGCTATTCCCATGAAATTTCCTTCTGAGTCAGATTCCCAATCCTTCCTTAGCTTTGTTTGCACATTTTGAACAAAATCAACCTCTGGTGAAGTTCATGGTAAAAGTTTGGTCTGTTTGCACTACTGCCAGATGAAGCTGGTAGGTATCTAACTCCTGGGGAGCTTCCCAAGTGTGGGCTTTCTCACGGTTTCTTCCTTGGCCTTAAAGTCTAAAGAATGAGTTTTAAAATGTGCCACAATTGAATACATTGCTCAAGATAAACCATATATATCCACAGAGTCTAAAATATGAACAGCCGTGCAAATTTGTCAATTTGCAACAGGGAATTCTAACTTATAAGGACCTAAATTCATGACATGCAACTTACACATTGTCACCCCTAGGAAGACCCATCTGCTTCTGCTACAAGAAGTATATAGTCATCAATCCAAAAGTTAAACTCAAAGAGTAGAAGACACTGAAGTACTACGAGATACATTGCAAGAGAAACATAGAGATTGTGAATCTGACGGTGAAGGAAAAGTCTCAGGATGAGAGTGTGTGACGCCTACTGTGAAACAAGCCGACCCATGCATGCAGCTAATGAGTTGATTCATGCAGCACTGGCAGAACTTGGCACTAATTAGTGAAAGGGACAGAGCACTGAGCCATGAGAACAGAGCCAGTTAGAACAACAAGAGAAAGAACTCTGAAGTCATGAAATGCTATGAGGCATTCTGGAAATGTCTGCTACTTGTGTTTTTAATATCTTTGAGTCTCCATATAAAAACAACAACCAGGGCTGGAAAGACAGCTCCGTGGGTAAGGTGCTTTCTGTACACGCCTGGCAACCTGAGTTCAACTCTTAGAACCCACACAGTGGAAGGAGAAAACGGACTCCTGAAAGCTGTCCTAAATATACATACAGAGCATGACATGTATATGCCTTCTCTCTCACCCACATTCACACAACAACAACAACAACAACAATAAAACAAACTGCAACTACATAGTACATCAAAATACATCACTTATGACACGAATAATAAGTTATCCCCACAAACCCTCAAACACAAGAAGTTATAAAACTCCCAGAAGAAAATATGAGAAAAATTCTGCAGTCCTTGGTGTACACAAAGATTTCTTAGGATATAAAAAATCATGAACTGTAAAAGAAAAAGTAATAGTTTGTATATCACCCAAATTAAAACAAGCTACACTTCAAAAGACACTGCTAGTAGTAGTGAAAAGACAAGGCTGGCACCATGGCAGGCACCTGGAATCCTAACAGTCCAGAAGCTGGGGCAGGGAGGTTGTAAGTTTGAAAACAGTCTCAGCTACACAGTGAGACCCTGTCTCAAAAATTAGTAAACAAATCAGCAAGCTGAAAAGGTATACTGTATACATGATGTTTACATAACTAACAGTGGACTTGCATTTTAAATAAAGGACACTTTGAATTCAATAAATCAACTTGAGTTTTAATTGACAGAATACTTTGGCAAACACTAGACAAGGAAAAGGTCAAAATAGCCCTATACCAATAAGAATATGAAAAAGCATTCAGCATTATTAAGGAAAAAGCTTAACCCTAATAAGGTATGACTCTCTGGTCATCAGAATGGCCACACTCAGTCTGAAATGTTACTGGATGAAGGTCTGGAAGCTCATCTGGTTTTGAAAAAGCCAGTGTCTGAGACACAAGTGTTGGAGGAAAGAAAGGCTTTATTCTGCAGCCCAAGGAGAATAGAGTAGACGCTTTTGCTGACAAATCAACTTCTTGACTCCAGGGAGTTGAGGGTCACAGACAAAGTGGGAATAACGAGGGAAAAACGCAGGCCATCAGGGAAGAGAGTCATGCCTGCCTTTTCAGGGAACAGATAGAGATGTTTTAGGAATCATATCCTTATGTTCCTTTCATGCTCCAATGCTCCTAGTTATGGTGGCTGGCAGGTGTCTTTTATACTTGATGGAGGACAGAGACCAAGCAAGTCCGGGTCAGGTGACCCTTGTGTCCTACTTTTAGACAAAACATTGTTTAGTGGCCCATATGTCTACACAGAGATGACTAGACTCTGACCCAGAGACAAAGGATACCAGAGTCAGACACGAAGAGCACAGAGATGCCAAGGCTTTCTTGATTCTAGTAACCACCAGACAGCTGTAGGCCCAAGTAAATCAAAAATCGACTCCAGAGTACTGAGAAATAACCTGGATAGCATTTATCATCATCTCCTATGGTGAAAGTAATTATCTCATAGCAAAGCTAGTGGGAAACCAGTCCCTTATCACCCCGCAGGGTAACCTTCAACACTAGAGGTCACTTAAGTCAGTTTATCTAGTTTCACCAAGTGTTGGGGAAAACAGACCAGCTCCTTTCTCATGCACTGGTAAAATGGGAAGAGGAAAATTATTATGGCACACAAATCTATTAAAGGTTTGCAAGCTACCTACCTTAGGATTTCAGCCACCCCACTCCTAGATATTAACCCAAGAGAAATGTAAACATATATTTTGCACAATGACTTATGCAAAAACATTCAAATGGTTTCATCTTGACAGTCACTCCTAACTTAAAACAATATGAATGTTCATCAAGAACTGAAGTAAAAATACCCATTTTAAAGAGTACGCTGAGCAACAAAAGGAGCAGACCAGGCAAGCTGGGTGAGCTGCATCTATTCGAGTAAAGGAAGCCAGACCCGAGGATCACCTATTGCACAATCCGTTCATATAAAGTTCTAGGAAATGAAAATGAGAAACAGCTTATAATGACAGAAAGCAGACTTGGGTTGCCTGGGCCAGGAGCAGAGGCGGAATTTGATTGCAATTAGACAATGAGAAAACTTTCAGGAGTTCCTCTTGGCACAGACACAGAGGTATTATATTGATCTGAATGATAATAGCCCCTATAGATTTTTATGCTTACATTTGGTTGGTCTGCTGCTGGTTGAACTGTTTGGGAAGGATTAAGAGGTGTGGCCTTGTTTGAGGAGGTGTGTCGTTGGAAGGTAGACTTAGAAGTTCCAAAAGTCATTTCTCTCTCTCTCTCTCTCTCTCTCTCTCTCTCTCTCTCTCTCTCTCTCTCTCTCTCTCGTGTGTGTGTGTGTGTGTGTGTGTGTGTGTGTGTGTGTGTGTGTGTGGTCTATCTGTCTGTCTGTCTGTCTGATGTTTGTGGATCCAGATGCAAGTTCTCAGCACCATGCCTGCCTGCCTACCTGCTGCCATGCTTCCTGCCATGATGGCCATGGACTCTAACTCTCTGAAACTGTAAGCCTCTAATAAGTTGTTTCTTCTACAAGTTGCCATGGTCAATGTGTCTCTTCACAGAAATATTAACTGAGACAGGTATAGGGAGCTGCAAAACACATAGAATAGTAAGGATCCTGGGAAGTAGTTTTGTTTCTTTTATGTAACTTTTCCTGAATGTGGTCATTTTATGCATCAATATGATTACACCATGGTGTGCCTAGATGCGGCATCACACAGTTCTAGATATTTCTGGGACGGTGATTTTTGAATAAGATTGATTTTCAGTCAGTAGCCTGAGTAAAAGATGTTATTCTTCCTAATGGGGATGGGCCTTATCTAGTCAATTGGAGACTAAACCTAAGAGAAGGACTGATTCTCCCTCCAAATAAGAAAGAATTCTTTTGTGTCTGATTGTCTTTGACCTGGGACATCATCTTTTCTCTACATTTTTTTACATTTACATCTTTACTTCTTTTCTTTATTCAAATTGAATCACCAGGTTCTCCAGGCTCAACTCTAGCAGCTTTTGAATAAGAACTACACTCCTGGCTTTCTTTGTTGTCAGACCTTCTCTCTCAGACTAGACCATCAGCTCTCCCAGGCCTCCATCACTACCTCACCTTGACGATCTTAGGACTCAACTGCTTCCATACTTGCATGAACCAATTATCTGTGAGGATACTCTTTACATAATATAGATACATATATGTATAAATTGTGTTCATGTATGTGTGCGTCCATGTTTGTCTAGATGAAGAATCCATACTGTTTAACCCAACATTCCCCAAAGTGGTGTGAACTTTTATGTTTTTTTCTTTTATTTTTTATTGTCTTTTTGTAAGTTTCGATATTTTTTTACACTTATTTATTGAGTTAGTTCACGTGTGTAGGTCAGAGAGGTTGGTTCTCTTCCCACCAGGGATCAATCGCAGGTTACTAACAATGGCAACGTGAGCCTTCACCCTTTGAGCCATCTTTCTAGCCCCTATATTTTTCCAAGTAACAATCAACAATTCCTGAAGTAACTGTTTCCTGGAATATCTTTTGAAAGGTCTCTCTGAGGGGCTAAAGCAGTGGTTCTCAACCTTCCTGATGCTGTGACCCTTTAATACAGTTCTTCATGTGGTGTCCCCCAACCATAAAATTATTTCATTGCTGCCCCATAACTGTAATTTTGCTACTTTATGAACTGTAATGTAAATATATGTGTTTCCAATGGTCTGTGAAAGGGTCATTTGACATCCCCAGGGATCGTGACCTACAGGTTGAGAACCACTGGGCTAAACAATTCTCACTATCTACATCAAGCTTAGAACTGTCTCTAACTCCAGTTTTAGGAGTTCTGATGCCCTCTCCTGACCTCCTCTGGCACAGCACACATGTGATGAACGTATGTGCATGCAGATAAAACACCCATATGTAACCATGCCCCTTCACCCACTCCCTAGTTTGTGAATAATGACTTGAAGGCTTGTTGTTTATGAATAAATGCCTAGACCTTAAGCATTTGCTTGTTCCCACTAGCTTATAATCTGTAGTAACCTGATTAAACTATTCTATGTCTACCACATGGTTAGTTACCTCTCCTCGGTTTCATGCACCCAAGTCCTCCAGTGCCTAATTCTCAGAGTTCCAGTCTCTCTGCCAGAATTCCCACCTTCTACTTCCTGCCTTTGGCTAATAGGCCATCAGCTTCTTATTGACTGGCAATCCTTCCACAATACACAAGAGATTCTTCTATACCCATTTTTAAAAATTCCGCACCTTGAGGGATATGTTAATACTGGAACCAAGTGGTGAGTATCTGAACTGAATTCAAAAATGGAACTGATCAGACGAGGGAGAGAGGGAGCAATGGTAAAGAAAGGAGAAGAGGGAGCTGTGAAGTCGATGGGAAAGGTTTTTAAGCCTGAGCAACTCTGTGTATGAGAGGTATCTAAGATGGGAAATCTTGAGGAATGTTTCCGGAAAGAAGAGGAAAAACGTCAAGTAGCACATGGTGAAAGTTGAGGAGTCACAGTATGGGATCTGGAGATGGTGCTCTGTCTATGGGGGTGGTGTAGGTTGGGAATGACTTCGTGACAGTTGCTCTTGCTTGAATATGCTTCCTCCTTTCTTAAACTCATTTTGAAATTTTATCTTTGTTGTAACAATGTGGAAAGAGTGTATCTCAGAGCCACTGAGGTGATGAGTGAATGGACACCAGGTTTGCAGAGTTACATTATCTGCTGTGAAGATGAGTAATTACAAATCAAGGCATTCTGGTTGGTTTTTGTCAACTTGACATGAGCCAGGGTCATCTGGGAACAAGGAACTTCAATTGAGAAATCCCTCCATCAAATTGGCCTGTTGCTAATATTTTAGTTCATTTTCTAGGTTGACTGATATGGGAGGGCCCAGCCCACTGTGGGTGGTGCCATCCTCTGACAAGTGGTCCTGGATTATAAAAGAAAATAGTCAGAGTAAGCCAGTAAGCTGTGTTTCTCTATGGTCCCTCTCTGCTTCAGTTCCTGCCTCCAGGTTCCTGCTTTGAGTTCCTACCCTGATTTCCCTCAGTGAGGACTGACCTGGGAGTTGTAAAATGAAAGAACACCCTCCCGTCCTTAGCTGTCTTTAGCCATTCCATTTGTCACAGCAATGGAAGGCAAATCGGGGCACATGGCCACCCTTGTGCTCTGTTACACACACACACACACACACACACACACACACACACAATACACACACCACATACACAATACACACACACACACACATACACATACACACACACATACACACACACATACACACACACACACACACACACACACACACACACACACCCTGGCCCTTCCACTTTCCCACTCTGCGCTCTGGACCAAAAGCAGTCATGACCCAAGTAAACTTGTTCTCCCTGTGAATTATCCAGTCTCCATTAGCTCATTACAGCAAAGAATTCATAGCCAGACCAGATGCTTTAAAAACACTGTTCCGATTGTTGCAGGATTATTGCTGAGGGGACATTTTGGTAGCAACAAAAGAGCCAAGCCATTAGGAATAAAACTCCAAAATCAGAATATGTCTGGAGATGGCTAAATAAGCAATGGAAAAAGTTGAGTAAGGACAGGGAGTTGCCATGGTGGGTAAAAGGTATTGCAGCACGAGGGTGGCAGCCTGAGTGTGGATCCTTAGAATCCACAAGAAAGCTGGAAAGATATCTCTGCTGACCTCTAAATATAGGTGAGGGGAGGTGCATAAACAAAAATAAATCAGTATTCCAAGAGGATGAAGAGAAGAAAGAGAAGAAAGGAAGAAAGGAAGAAAGGAAGAAAGGAAGAAAGGAAGGAAGGAAGAAAGAAAGAAAGAAAGAAAGAAAGAAAGAAAGAAAGAAAGAAAGAAAGAAAGCAAGCAAGCAAGAAAGCAAGAAAGCAAGAAAGCAAGAAAGCAAAGCTTTCCATTTGGGAACTCCTGACTATACTTTGTTCCACAGGGCCGTTAATATCACTGACATTCACATCATTTGATATCCACTGAGTGAGACGGCCCTTCAGAGATGTAAAGGAAATGACCACTTCCTGCTGAGGCCCTGAATGAGCTGGTAGTCAGCTTTAACAATGGGTGCAAGACTAGAGAAAGTGGGTCATGGGCCTGATATCTATTCAGTAGATTGGGAGGACACTCCAGACAGTTTGAAAGCAGTATGTGCAAGCCAAAGAATCACAATCTCAAGGAAAAACTTTAAAAAAACAATTACAACTGTATTGGTTATTTTATTTATTTACATTTCAAACGTAATTCCCCTTCCTGGTTTCCACTCCGCAACCCCCTATACCACCCCTCCTCCCGCCTGCTTCTACGATGGTGCACACCCACCCACTCACCCACTCTTGCCTCACCACCCTAGCATTCCTCTACACTGGGGTATTGAGCCTTCACAAGACCAAGGGCCTCTCCTCCCATTGATGCCTGACAAGGCCATCCTCTGCTCCATATGCAGCTGGAGCCATGGTCCCTCCATGTGTACTCTTTGGTTGGTGGTTTAGTCCTTGGGAGCTCTGGGGGCTCTGGTTGGTTGATATTGTCGTTCTTCCTATTGGGCTGCAAACCCCTTCAGCTCCTTCAGTCCTTCCCCGAACTCTTCCATTGGGGTTTCCGTACTCAGTCTGATAGTTGGCTGTATGCATCCTCATCTGTACTGTCAGGCTCTGGCACAGCCTCTCAGAGTACAGCTCTATCACGTTCCTGTCAGCATGCACTTCTTGGCATCAGTAATTATGTCTGGATTCGGTGTCTGCAGATGGGAAGCATCCCCAGGTTGAGCAGTCTCTGGATGTCCTTTTCTTCAGTCTCTGTTCCACTCTTTGTCCTTGCATTTCCTTTAGACAGGATGCGCAATTCTGGGTTAAATATTTTTAGATGGGTGGGTGGCCCCATCCCTCAACTGGGTGCCGTGCCTAACCTCTGGGCATGGTCTCTACAGGTTCTCTCTCCCCTTTATTGGATATTTTAGCTAATGTCATCCCTGTTGGTTCCTGGGAGCCTCCTGCTTTCCTGGCATCTGGGGCTTTCTGGTGACTAATCCCATTTCCCATATCCCACTGCTACATAACTCTGCTCAATTTCCTGACCCTCTGTACACCTTCCCCATCTCCTCCCACACCTGATCCTCCCCCCTTCCCCTCCCCCTCCTCTCTCTCTTCCTAGTCCCTCCCTCTCTCTACCTCTCATGATAAGACACTTGGACTATCCATCCACGATACAACTCACAGACCATATGAAGCTCAAGAAAAAGAAAGATCAAAGTGTGGATGCTTCAGTCCTACTCTGAAAGGGCAACAAAATAAAAATCTTTTTTTTTTTCGGAGCTGGGGACCGAACCCAGGGCCTTGCGCTTGCTAGGCAAACGCTCTACCACTGAGCTAAATCCCCAACCCCTCAAAATAAAAATCTTAAAGAGTGATGCACAGTACCAGTTCCAAGAGCGGGTCAATGGAACCGCTGAGGAAATGGCCAGGGTAATCAGAAAAGCGGAAGCAGTAGACACGGGAACAGACAGCAGGGTACTTTAGGAATGAATCTCGGAATGCCACCGTTAAGTCCCTGAGTTATCCCCTTCTGTGGTCAGTGTGGTTCCTGAGGCTTGGGGCAAGCTTGATGGGCGTCAGAGGAACAGGAGAGCAAGAGTGAAGGGTTGGAGACTGGGAGTGTCTCTAAGGAGCTTACACCCATGCGTCAGTCACCACAGGATGGAAGAAACCAAGAGGTAAAACTGAGGGATCCATTAATCTAGACCCTCAAAGTGATCCAGAGAGAATGGATTTCCTCCTTTTAGCTTCATCCTGAACTTTCTCTTAGGAATGGTCTGAATTCTGTCAGGTAAGAACAGAAGAAAACAACTGAGACCATGTTCCAGGGTTGAGCCTCAGAAAAGAAAATGAGTCATCACAAAGAAGAAACAAGTCTATTTCAGGCTTTACCATCAGTTTTTTGGTTTTTGGTTTTTGGTTTTTGTCAGTTAAACTATTCTTTTAATTTTTTACTGAAGAAAAAGTAGTCATACAAATATTCACTTAAAAAAAAAAAGGACAGAGTTCATAAACAACTGTGGTTCTAAAGAATCCTAGAGAATGACTTTGTGGAGGCAGCAGTTTCCCAGAAGACCAGTATCTGGTTCCTTATTCCCTATAAACTGGGAGGCCAGGCCACCAGTGAGTGCTAATGAAGTTATCAGTCAAACTTGGATCCTATCGCTTGCCATCATTTCTGCTGGCAAGACCCTACACCATACTCTTTTAATTTTCCACTTTATGTACGTACATGTCTGCCAAGAGAATATTTCTAAAGGCAGAAGTATGACTCCTGCAAATAAAAAGTGAGCACGTGCCAAAAGACATTTACTCTTTGCCAAGGAGCTAATGGGTTGCTATGCCCTCTTCAAAGGAGAACTCAGAAGTGCATACAAATACCGCAAGGGACAATAGGAATAGTAGAAAGAATTGAGGGGGAAAAAAAGAAGCAAAACCAGAACAGACTGCCCCTCAACTTGACAGAATTCACTTGCACATCATGGATTAGAATCACATAAGTGGCTGCCAGTTGTCTAAATTTAAAGCTATAAAACAGTTTGTAAACCATTAAAGGCACAAACCTCACAGAATCTGATGACCTGGAAGGGAATATACCAAGCCTCCTATATGCTGCAGTCTTTCATAATTTTGCCTGCACAACCCACTTCTGTCTTCTAGTCTTCTATCTTGTGTTATTAAGGCTGTAGCTTTGACATTGTTTTCCTAGAGTAGAGCCATCCATGAATTAACCCTTCTGTGAATACAGCTGCCCAGGTCTGCCAGATTTTCTGCAGGATTGCAATTCTGTTGATTCTTTTCCCTTTTCTCTTCTCGTGTATTTGTCTGTAACATGGTTTCTTCACATAGCACGAGTTAGTCTTGAACTCTCTGTGACCTTCCTACTTCAGCCTCCAGACTACTAGGTTACAGATGGGAACCACTACACTCAGTGTGATTTTTTTCGTAATTCTTCTCCCCATGTTTTTCTAGCTATAATATGACTGGTTGCAGTGTTATACGGCCTTATATGAACAACATTTTTCTGGATGCAAGCACTGTTAGAGAGGGAACTTTAGGAAGCAGTGAGGTTATGTTGACAATAATTCTATTAGAAATAAGTAGCCATGTAGTTCTGGAAGAAAGGAAGAACTAAGAATAATGCCCTGGGAAAATGGGTATAGTATGACAGAGTAGTTTAACTCACTATGAAAAGATCAAAGGCTACCAAGTGCTATGAGGGAAATATAGCCATCCTTAGTCATAGAATTCTATTATGTTTCCTTTGTCCAGAGTCCAAACTAAACACAGAAGGTATGTACTGTGAACTCTAAGTGTCTATAAAACAAAGGGACTTTATAATGCATTTCATGCCCTCTTGCTTCAGGAATTCAGAAAAAAAAAGTAGAAGACTAATGTATCAAGTTACAATAGTGTTTCCTTTAATGCCTTCAACTTTCAGTTAAAACATCTCCTCCAGGACGATTTCCTCCTTGCTGTTCTTACTGCCTTGCTTTTAAATGATCTATAGCTAAACATATAAAGCTTCTCCCAGGAACACTAGAGCTGGAACAAAAGCCCAAACTCGTCTATATCTTGCCTCCAGAGTCTAGGAGATCACAGCACAGGTTCCTGAAAGTTGCAGATCTAGAATCAGGTCAAAACACCTAGCAACTGGACTAGTTGCTATACAGTAAAAGCCTACCACTTGGACTTTGGGTTACAAGGAGAGGGAAAGAAACTCACTTTAAAATAAAGCTTTTCTTGCAACTGTGTTCTCTGGGAGAAATTAAGTTCACTGGAGAGAAAGAATATAGAGAGTAGAAGAAAAAAATCTAAAATCCCACCAATTACAAGATTTGGTACTTGTGACAACTATTAATTATATTTGTACCCTTAACAGTGGTTCCATGCTGAGGAGACAGCTCAAGTGTGTAAAAGGACTTTCCACACAAGCATAATGACCAAAGTTCAAATTCCTAGAACCTACTTTTATAGAAAGCTAGACATATTACCTGAGTGTTTGCATCACAGTGCTCTGTCAACACACACACACACACACACACACACACACACACACACTCAATGATCCATATGGATGTATATTTTTATTTTAATATTTTTTATATTATGTTAATGAAAATAACATATAAATGTTGTTTTTCATTAACATAAAACTTTTTCTTAATTCACTTATCTGGGACTGGAGTTCTGTTCAGTAGGTAGAGCACTTTCATACAATACACAAAACCCCCAGTTACCTTCCCAGCAATACATAAATAGGCCTTGGTCACATGTTCCTGTGTAATCCCAGTACTTGGGAGCTGGAGGCAGGAAAATCCAAAGCTTAAATTTAGAAAGAAAGAAGGGGGAAGAAAAAGGAAAGAAAGAAAGAAAGAAAGAAAGAAAGAAAGAAAGAAAGAAGTAAGTTAGAGTCATTTTCTCTTATAGAATTCAAGGATAGCTTGGATAGAGACTGTCAAAAAAAGAAAGAAAAGAAAAGGGGAAAAGAAAGAGAGAGAAAAAAGAAAACAGTTGTGTCAGGAGCCATAACGGGACAAGCTAATAACTAGCAGATGATTATCCTGAGATGGCCAGCCTCAGATTATTATATAATCTGCAGCCAGTTTGCTCTTATTAAGCAAGGCTGTTAGGGATTCATTTTAGGAAAGATTCCTGCTATTAGAATGCATTTCCTGTTGTCATTATTAAACATATATAACAATCATTAAGTAATAGCACACCCTTTGGAGCAGATCTCTGCAGATCTATGAAGATATACTGTCTTGTAGTGATGCTATATAGACAAATAGAGACTTCTTAAGTCTTAATATGATCCTATAAGAATTCCTAAAATTATAACAGTGATTATTAATCTCTTTTATAGTGGGACTGCTATTAAGTCTTTTTCTGATAGTCAAAACTGTAGTGAGAACTCTGCCAGTCTCCTAAGTGTTACCAGTTAATTGTTCTTAGATAGTAACCAGATTTTTCCTACTCAGAGCACATTCCAAGAGGTTGTAAAACAATTAACCAAAGGTCATAAAAAAGGAACTAACGATTTATTACAGGTGCTAGGACAGAGGATAAAATATTGACTGGGTTTATCTCTACCAAACTTCACTAATAACTTAGTTATGGTTTTAAGCCTTCAGTGAACCTGTGGAACTGAGACAGGTGATGGATGTTTAGCCAGATAATTACTCCTAATGGTATGCATGTAAACATTCTCTGTTGTAAACTTCTTTTTCATTTTATAATTTGACTTTTTATGTGAACTTGTGATAGACTTTGTAACATGTGATCATATATTCTGAAAGATGTTTAAGGACAAAGAGAAGAGTCAGGACTGAGCTGACGGGAACTGAGTGAAGGAGAACTGAGCTAAGAAGAAGTGTGCTAAGAAGAACTGAGCTGAATTGAGCTAAGAAGATCTGAGCTGAATTGAGCTAAGGAGAATTGAGCTAAGGAGAACTGAGCTAAGGAGATCTGGGCTGAGAAGAAATGCAGAGTGGAATGACTTAGAGACTATAGGTAACATAAGAAACCAATGTGCAGAATACAGAGGAAAAAAAGAAGAAGCAGCAGAGAGCAGAAGGAGCAGACAGGTTTCTCCTTAACATGGGACAGAACAGGTCATTCCTTAATAACAAGGCAAACTTAGTCTTATTAAAAGGAACACACCTTTTTTCTTATAAACTTGGGTTTAATTCATTTAGCATTAAAAGGGTAGAAGCTTTTGCTTTCTTTCTTTCTTTTTTTTTTTTTTTGTTTGGAGCTGGGGACCGAACCCAGGGCCTTGCACTTGCTAGGCAAGCGCTCCACCATTGAGCTAAATCCCCAACCCCAAGCTTTTGCTTTCTTTCTGCAGTAAAGATTGGAATTCATTTTTCATCCAGAATGAATGAGTTCTTTCTGCACCAGTGCTTGGTCTTTTGCTCCATATGCATATTTAACTATGGATGTGTGTGTAAGTACGTAATTCTGAGAATGTATGCATGTGTGTGTGTGTAAGAATGTAATTGTGAGAATGCATGTAAGCTGAACCCAACTAATTTGAGTGTGGAAATGTATAAATATGCATTCGTGAATCTGTATATGAACTTATATAAGTTTATGCATATTTGCCTATGTAAAAGTTTTTCCTTCTGCAAGTGCTATTCACCTCTCTTGGTTCAATAGAAGTTTATTGCTCCAAAGTTCCCCCTAGCCGGACAAGCAAGAGACATAGGGACAAAAGGGAAAAGGCTCTAGCAATTAATCCTCTACTTTATCTCCAGCTGTTTTAGAATGAGGTGCTAAATGCCAGAGACTGCAGTTTCTGGCCTCAGAGGAACACAGAAGGCAGGTCAGTTACAGTAGCAAAGCATAGTAACTTAGACATAGATAAGTAAGTCAGCTACAGTAACATAGTAACTTAGACTTAGATAAGTAAACTTATTATTGTATAGCAACCCTAAATATCTCGTAAGACAAAGTCTTACCCTCTGCTGACATTCTTCCACCTCAACTGCCTCAAGAAGAACCAACAAGAAAGACTTTCATTTGTTTTAAAAAATTATTAAACTGGTATTTGGATGCATAAATATTAACAATCTGGACCCATAACTCACATAGCACTCACAAAAAATTATTCTCTATAGATCATAGCTAGAATAAAAGCTAAAACTACAGAGCTAAACCATGAAATCTAAACACTTAAGCTAAAACTATGAAGAAAACAGAAAAGTACTTTTGCAATCTAAGCAAAGTATTTTTAGAACAAAAGTGTCATGAACCATAAATTAAAACAGTTTAGATTCACCAAATTTTAAACATCCTTCACTGGGAAATGCTCTTTTTTAAAAGTGAAAGGAAGAAAAGCAAGCTGAGATATAACATTTGCCTACCATAGAGTATTTTAAGTACCCAAATTTATTTAGGTATAGGTTGATCTGCTATGATGAAGCACAGGTCAAGGAACATACCTCAAACTATATAAACATGGCACCCTGAAAGGAAAATGCAATGTCTTAAACAGAACTATTTAAAATTGCCCCCCCAAATAAAAAGAGATGTAACAGAATTGGAAGAAAATATTTCACATATCAAAGAATTTGCATATGGGATGTGTGGATGATTGCCTGTAACAAAAGTTCTCAACCTTCCTAATGCTGTGACCCTTTAATACAGTTCCTCATGTTGTGGAGACCTCCAACAATGAAATTATTTGGTTGCTACTTCATAACTGTAATTTTGCTACTGTTGTGAGTTGTAATGTAAATATCCGATATATGTCACAAATCTGATATGCGACACCCCCCCCAACCCCGCAAAGGGACATGATTCACAGGTTGTGAACTGCTGCTCCGTAAGAAAAGGATAATCCAGTTTCCTCACTTGAACTCATTTTAAGGCACAGTCACGTGATTGCAGGTAGTTCTTTTAAAAGTGGGGCCCAACTATGGGGAAGCAGAGGCAGGCAGATCCTATGAACCTGGAACCAGTCTGGTCTGTATACCAAGTTCCAGGCCAACCAAGCACTATGTCTTAAGTTCCTGTCTCAAACAAAACAGCAAAACAAAAGCAAAACGATCACAATAAAACCTCCTTTATCTTTAAACTCTAGTAAAATTGTCTTCAGGCTTCGAAGAAGAAAAGGAAGAGATAAGAGGAGAAGAAGTAGATGGTTTGCTGTGAACCAGGAGCCTCCTTGAAACAAGGTTATTTACAATCAAGGAAACAAAAGCGTAAGAGAGAATATCAAGAAAGTAAGAAACTGGGAAAACCAACTCAGTAGACTTAAGAGTTGGGTTTGCTTTACTTTGGTTAAGGGATCTTCATCAGCCAGCCCGCTTCTTACATAACAAATAACCACAAAATACATCTATCTTTTGGCCTGGTGAGATGGCTAAGTGGACATCTTGGGGTTTCTATCACTGTGAAGAGACACCATGACTACGGCAACTCTTTTTTTTTTTTTTTTTTACTTTTTATTGACTCTTTGTGAATTTCACATCATACGCCCCAATCCCAGTCATCTTCCCATCCCTTCATAACTGCTCTCTGCCCTTGCAACCTCACTCCCCAAAAATAAAAATAAAAACAAAACAAAAAAATAACATTAAAAAAATCTCACTGGAAGCTGTAGTATGGTCCCAGTGGACCCCACAGTATTCCCTTTTGCCCACACATCTTTACTTGCAAATGTTCACTGCAGTGAATCATTGGTCTGGTTTGAGGCCTCTGGTTTCTAGCAATACTAGATCTTCACTGGAAATCCTCTCAATATCTTGTTGTTTCCATGTGTCATGGAACCTGCACCTTTGGATCTGCAGAACCAGCCCCTTCATGCAATCTTGCAGTTTACAGATGGGGTAAATGTTGGGGTCGGACAACTCAAAGGCCTGGATCTGGGTCTGGGTGGTAGCTGTGTTGTCCAGCTTACCAACTCTCCCATGCCTTCACCACCTCATCCGGCTCTCCCACTTTGCCCAAGCAAGGAGTAGGGCCATCTAGCTCTCCTGCTTGTGACAGCTGGTAGGACTGGCTCTCCTACACTCATGTCATCAGGATCAGGTCTCCAGCAGTGCTCTGTCTAGGAGAAGGGCCTGAGGGGCTCTCTCCTAAGCACTATAGCAATTCTTATAGAAGAAAATATTAAATTGAGGCTGGCTTACAGGTCCAGAGGTTTAGTCCATTATCATCACAGAAGAAAGCATGGCATGGGGCTGGAGAAGGAAGAAAAGTTTTACATTGAAAGCAGGAAGAATGAGCAACACATTGGGCCTGGTTTGAGCTTCTGAAACCTCAAAGCCCACCCCCAGTGACACACTTCCTCCAGCAAGTCCACACCTACTCCAGCAAGGCCATGCATCCTAATAGAACCACTTTCTATGGGCTATAGGGGGCCATTTTCATTGGAACCACTGTAGTAGGTAAAGGAGCTTGCAGCCAAGCCTGAGAGTTGAAATTCAATCTCAGGGACTAGCATGGTGGAAGTAAATGAGACCAACTCTCAGAAGTTACCCCCTGGCCATGTGCCCACAGTGGCATACATGCTCAAATGTGTACTCATAAATGTATGTACACACAGAGAGAAATAAAAAATATGCAATTTAAAATGCTTTGGGGAGCCATGGAGAACGCTCAGCATTTGGTAAAGTACTCACTAGACAGCCTGACAACCTGAGTTTGATTCCTGAGACCTACACAGTGAAAGAAGAGAACCGAGTCCTGACCTCCATACATGCTCAGTGGCATGTGCACGTATGTACACACACCTGAAACACGCACAAATACAATCAATGTAATTTTTAAATTAAATTTGAGATGCATCTATTCCTTATGTGTGAGATTGACATTAAGTACCTCTACCTCACACACCACACCTCCACCACTACTCTACCTCAGACCCTAGTAGCTGTGGAGGCAGCTTTCAGATTTCTAGGGCCCAGGCTGACAGCAGAACGTTTACTGTACGCACATTCTGTGGTGATTGAATGGCAGTACAGTGCAGGCTTCGCTCTACCTACATATTCCAAGCTCCTCCTTCACCAAAGGAAGTCCCATTCGTTGAATCCACAGCTAGTATGAAACTTCCTGCCTCACCTGCCATAGTGGTGCAAACCTTTGATCCCGGCACTCGGGAGGCAGAGACGGGCAGACCTCTGAGAGTTCAATGCCAGCCTGATCTGTGTAGTGAATTCCAGCTCAGGGCTACACATCAAGACCTTGTTTTAAAACAAAACAAAAAGTAAAAACCACAAACCACAAAACAGAGCAGACAAAACCATCTACTTTCAGAGTAGTGGAGGTTTCTATTTTGTTTTGGAGGTGAGTATGTCTGTCACAGGAAGATCCTGGGGATAACGTGATAACTTGAGGCATTTAGGGAAATCACAGTGCAGGTAATGAGAAATTACTCTACCATGTATAAGATAGAAGACAGGGGTGCTGCCAGACACACACTCTCTCTCTCTCTCTCTCTCTCTCTCTCTCTCTCTCTCTCTCTCTCTCTCTCTCTCTGATATTTCTTTATTTACATTTCAAATGTTATTCCCTTTCCCAGTTTCCTGTCCATAAGCCCCCAATCCCCTCCCCCTCCCCTTCTTCTATAAGGGTGTTCCTCTCCCCATCTACTCCCCTTACCACCCCCACCTGACATTCCCTTACATTGGGGGTCCAACCTTGGCAGGACCAAGGGCTTCTCCTTCCATTGGTGCCCAACAAGGCCATCTTCTGCTACATATGCAGTTGGAGCCACGGGTCAGTCCATGTATAGTCTTTGGGTAGTGGTTTAGTTTCTGGGAGCTCTGGTTGGTTGGCATTGTTGTTCTTATGGGGTCTCAAGCCCCTTCAGCTCTTTCAGTCCTTTCTCTAATTCCTCCAGCAGGGGTCTCATTCTCAGTCAGTGGTTTGCTGCTAGCATTCTCCTCTGTATTTGACATGCGCTGGCTGTGTCTCTCAGGAGACATCTATATCTGGTTCCTGTCAACATGCACTTCTTAGCTTCATCAATCTTACCTAGTTTTGGTGGCTGTATATACATATGGGCCACATGTGGGGCAGGCTCTGAATGGCTGTTCCTTCAGTCTCTAAACTTTGCCTCCATATCCCCTCCTATGGATATTTTTGATCCCCCTTTTAATGAGGGAAGCATCCGTAATTTAAGTTAAGCAGCGACAGAGTGAAAGATGCTGAATTGGGGTCATTTATCGCATCCAGATAGATTCCCAAATGTAAATAGTCTTATTAGACTTCTTCATTGAGATTTTTTCATCAAGAATTATCACTTAAAATTGATAGCCTGTAAGAAGTAAAACATAATACAGCAGTATGACCCTCCGATTTCCTGCAAAGGTTAGTTTCTGACTTATTTTCTTATGCCTTGTGTAATTGTTAGTGTTAACAGAATCACCCTGGAGAAAGGTCTCTGACCATGCCTGTGGGGAATCACTTTGATTATGTTGAAATTGAGTGTGGCAGTCCACTAATGTGGGTGGCACCCATTCCCAGTGCTGGGATTCTAGAACGTACAACATAAAGAACATTAGCAGAGCAGAAGCACCCCTCCCTCCCTGCTTCCTAATCCCGGGTGGATGTGACAAACCTCTTCAAGCTCCTATGGCCTTGACTCCCCCATCATGATGGACCAGACTTTGGAACTATGAACTAAAATGACCCCTTTCTTCTTTAAATGGTTTTGTCAGAGACATTTTATCACAGAAACAGGAAAAGAAATCTAGACTGGCATTGGTACCCAGAAGTGAGGCTGTTGCTGTGATAAATCTGACAGTGTGGTTGGCTCTCAGGCCATTGGAGCCATTTTGTAGCTGGAATGTGGAAGCGCTTGAGATCTGGGGTTAGAACAGTTACAGAATGCAGGACTCCCTCCTTGTTCCATGTTGACTGCAGACAAAAATATACGACCAGCTTAAAGCCTTGCTGCCTTAACTTCCTTGCCGTGGTGAAGCTGGGAGCCCGAAATAAACCCTTTCTTCCGACGTTGCTTTTTTCCATGGTAATTTATTACAGCAACAGGAAGAGAAACTGGGACAGAAATAGAGATGGCATCATGAGGGTTACTGTTGCCTACTTGTCAGAATCTAGAATCCCTGGGCACGCCTCGGTTATGTTGAGATGGAAGGACTTGCCCCCTGAGGTACCATTCGCAGGGTAGGGCTGGGCTGTATGAAACAGAAAGTAAGAGACTCACTCATCACGCTCTGCACCCCAGCCACGGGTCATGTGACCTCAACCGCCTGAGGTCTTGACTTCCCCATCTTAATCTGGGAACCCAAATAAACCCTCCCTTCCTTGGGCTGCTCTTGTCAGAGTACTTAATCGCAGCAACAGGAAAAGAAACGAAGACACCCTGACGCCCATGTGCTACTCCAAAGGGATTAGTGTGTCCGTCTCCGGTGCTCACGAGGGCTATAGTTTATTGCGCATGTAAATTACTATTAACGAGAATAGGTTACTGGCTAATTAATGTTCACAATGTCATTTCTAAAAGCAGTTCTGGGAAAGGAAAAACTTCAGAATATTCCCCAAGAGGTCAAATCCAGATAATACTGCCTATGCTCAAAATTAATGTCTCTTGAATCCTAAAAGAGCACAGAGTCACCATGGGTTTCCCTCTGCACAGAATGTCTGGCCAGAGATGGTTGTTGATACTGTAAAAGTTAAAAACATTTCCAGAAGACACTGAAGAAGGGAGATCAGGTCAGATCCGGCATATCTGGTTCTGACCATAAATGGCATTTCTAATGGTCAAGACTTTACGTTAGGAGCATAGTTGAAACTTAATCTTATATACACCCATATTTAAATGTTACTTTAGAAATGTCTGTCTTTAAGAACCAAAGAGGGGGCTGGAGAGATGGCTCAGTGGTTAAGAGCACTGTCTGCTCTTCCAGAGGTCCTGAGTTCAATTCCCAGCAACCACATGGTGGCTCACAACCATCTGTAATGAGATCTGATGCCCTCTTCTGGTGTGTCTGAAGACAGTGACAGTGTACTCACATACATACAGTAAATAAATAAAATCTTTTTTAAAAAAAGAACCAAAGAAGAGATTACAAACAAGGGAACAAAGGAAAGCTATCATACTGTCATTGAACTTCATTGTGAAGCTGAGGCACAGTCTATGGGTGCCCTGAAGGGTCACTTTCACTATGATATGATTGGATGATATCATTCAGTTAGCACTCTGGTTTTTCTTCATAAAAGGAAAGCTTTGTGTAAAATATTATGTGTGTGTTTAAATTTATAGATTTGAAGCAGAAGTCAGCAAGTCAGCAAGTGAAAATTCTAGAGTATTAATGCATGTAAGTAGGGATTTGGCTGACATGAACCTTGAATTTGCCTTTCAGAAGTGTATTGCTAGGGAACTTAGCAACCAACAACAGAACTAAGGGTTTAAGGAAGGAGGAAGAGGAGGAGGTGGAGGAGTAGGAACAGGAGGAAGAAGAGGGAGAAGAGGAAAGGGGAGGAGGAGGAGGTAACAAGGAAACTCATTAAAGGCTAGCTGTTACTCAAAGACTGTTGGAGGGAGGACCAGAAGTCGGACTCTGAGGCCATAAGGGCAAAGAAATGCACAGGGTGACTGTGGGTGAAAGTTAACTAACTGTCCTGGGCTCACCACAGCCACCGCCCTAAATGCCAGAGGAGTTAAGGTAACTATGATGCTCATGCCGCAGGGCCACAGGCTTTCTGCCTGAGTCAACACTATTCCTGCTATTTGTGGTCCTCTCCTCACTCTGCATTCTGAGAAATCTGGATATGTACAATAGCAACACCAACAATAATGATGTGAATGAAGTAGAAACATATTCCTTCTGAGTCAAGGTAAACATCCGAGGTGTGAAGGCAGTGTCTTAGTCAGGGTTTCTATTCCTGCACAAACATGACCAGGAAGCAAGTTGGGGAGGAAAGGGTTTATTCAGCTTACACTTCCACATTGCTGTTTCATTACCAAAGGAAGTCAGGACTGGAATTCAAGCAGGTCAGAAAGCAGGAGTTGATGCAGAGGCCATGGAGGGATATTACTTACTGGCTCACTTCCCCTGGCTTGGTCAGTTTGCTCTCTTATAGAAGAACCCAAGACCACCAGCCCAGGGACGGCACCACCCACAATGGGCCAGGTCCTCCCCCCTTGACCACTAGTTGAGAAAATGCCTTACAGCTGGATCTCATGAAGGCATTTTCACAACTGAGGCTCCTTTTTCTGTGATAACTCCAGCTTGTGTCAAGTTGACACACAAAACATAGTCCAGAGTGAAAAGGGGACCAGGCAGAATCTTCTGATGTTCTTGTTTAACTCTGCAGCTTTAGCTCACTGTCTAAGGAAGCACTAACTAAATCCTAAACATGACTGACGAGACAGAACAAATAGACGGCACACTCGTGCTCTCCTAAAAAAAAAAAAAAATGTCCCAGAAGACAAGGGAGCCCACAGATAAAATCTCAGCTTCCTGGTATAACTTCAAGCATTTACTGAGTCTGAAATGGTTTGAGGCATTTGGCCCCATGATAGTCTAGTGATATCTGGTTCTCTCCCGACCTTCTCTTGCTTAGGACCACAGCATCCCTGGGTATCCACACATTCTCCCAGTCCCAGCTTCACGGCTTGCATTTAAACTCCTCACAGCCTTTGAGGAATCTAGCACAGGTTTCCATCCTCAGCACCTAACAGCCAAAGCATCAAAGGAGGTGTAAGCAGTGTCCCACACTATGCAGAGGCTGCCCATGGTTGATGTGACAGCTCCTTCTACAGCCCAAGTGTGATGTGCAGCAAGGCCCTCTCTCTTCTTCACCACAGTCCTTGGTGGCCAGAAGTGTGACACTCAGGCCTCTGGCTGCCTGTAAGTCATATCGTCCTTATTCCAAATTCCATCTCTTGGCAGAGCCTCAAGGATAGCTAGAATGTGGAAGGGAAAACATTCAGTTTTCCAATGAGATAACTGACTGAATCATTAGTAGGGTTATAAGTAAATTTTGGTTTAAAGGAAATGCATCGCTTTACCATTAATAAATCATTTCTTTTATTTAAGAGAAGAGAGTACCATGCATGTATAACAGAATAAGTTGTGATTGTTGTAACTTGGCCTTGTGTAACTTGAAAATAGAAATACCTTCTTTATCTTACTGTGCAAAATCTTTAAAACTGGGAGCTTTCCTGGAGCTGCTGAAATGGCTCAGTTTAAGAGCACTGGCTCCTATCTCTGAGGACCCAGATTTGATGGCCTGAATCCACATGGCAGCTTACAACCATCTATAACTCTGGTTCTTGGGGATCTAATGTCTCTGTGGGCTCTTCAAGCAAATAATGCACAAACATACATTTAAGCAAAACAACTACACACATAAATTTATATATATATATATGTTATTTATTTATATATATCCTTTTACAATTAAAGCAAGACTTTTCTGAATACTAAGAAAGATCACTTGAAAGGGATTTTACCCCTTTGTATGGATAGAAAATTTCATAGGTTTTTTTAAACTATTTTTATTAATGCTTCAGAAATATTAAATTCCATGGATATCTATCTATCTACAACAACCTGGGAAAACTCTTCAGAGGACATAAAACATATCCCTTAAAAGAAGTATCCTTAAATGAACCATCATTAATCAGAATGAGCCAGCTCAGTCCTCTCTGAATTTGAGCCATGAAGAATTTACAATTGTAAGGAGGACATTTTCTCTCACTCCTTTGTGTCTGAAGGCTAGAGTTTTTTGTCTTCCCTAACTCTGGACTTTCTGTCGACAGTATCACCCATCTGCTTATCCCAGATTCACCCCAAACAAAAGGACAAGACAATTTATACTTTGTTTAAAAACTGACTTTTCAAGCTAATACAATGCGATTCCTCTCCCCCCCCCCCCCCGGCAATCAAATTGAAGTTTAAACAATATGACTCAGTACTACACATTCATTGGGTTTCTTCATTTCCTGTGAGCTACAGCCTCCTCTGGGTCAATATTTAGCCTTTCCTTCCTATTAACTCTGTGGTTTGGTGTGTATTCTCAGCATTGCTATCTTATTCGTAGGTTGGTTTCATTCTTAATGAAAAATTTTCAAATATATACAAAACCATGGATTACATAAGAACCCTCTATTTATCCCTCACCTTACTTTGGCAAGAGTCACAAGCAATTCTTATTTCATCTGTAACTCTGCCCATTTCACTACCACCACCTTCTCTTCCAACTATTTTTTATTAGTCATTTTATTCATTTACATTTCAAATTATATCCCCCTTCCCAGTTACCTCTCCATAAAACCCCCATCTCATGCCTCCCTCTGCCCGCTCCCGTTGGCCTCTCTATGAGGGGATTCCCCCACCCACTCACCCGCTCCCAAATTGTTATTTGCAATTAGGCGTTGATTTTTGTCAATATAACCATCTCTGTGTTTTCCGGTCCCTCTATACCAGACTATAACACCTTAATTAGTGGACTGGCTTTACCTCTGCTAGAAATCTGTAACTTTCACTTACAGTATTGTAACTTTCTGGGCCTCATTCATTCCCATTGTTCCTCAAACCTCTAGGAAGGTCCCTTGTGGTGGTCAAGCAGCTTACTTCAGTCCTAAAGCAGGGGCGCCACCCACTGGTAAGATGTAAAATGCTTTCAATAGCAAATGACCCCCATAGATACAGATGTTTGAGTACCTGGTTCCCAGTTAGTGAAACCATTCGGGAGGTGTGTGTTTGTTGGTTCAGGTGTGTGGTGAGCTTTGAGGTTTCAAAAGGCCAAACCACTCCAGTTTACCTCAATCTGCCTCCTGCTTGTGGATCAAAGAGCAAAGTCTTAGCAATAGCTCAGTGCCCTTGCCTGCCTGCTGCCATGCTCCCTTCTATGATGGCTGTGGAATCATCCTGTGAAACCGGAAACTACTAAGAAACCCTTTTGTCTATAAGTTGCCCTGCCCATGGTGTTTTGTCACAGCAATCGAAGCTCACAAAGACATTTGATAGAACTTAAAATTCTTAACCATACTGTCCCAGTTTGCTTTCCGTTATTGTGATAAACATCTTGACGCAGAGCAACTTAGGAGAAAGGGCGTGGCTCGTGTTTTATCCAAGGATGCGGTGGCCGGAACTCAGAGAAGAAACGGGGGGGGGGGGACCACAAAGAAACACTGTTTACAAGCTTGCTTCCTCTGACTTACCTGCCCGGGATAGTACACTCGGTGTGGGATGAAACCCTTCCATCAATTAACACTTCAGAAAAAGTCCCACAGACATGCCCACGGGCCAACCCAACAGAAGCACTTCCTTAGCTGTGAGTCTCTCTCTGGGGGCCATGCGGGAGAAACAACAAATGGCTTTAGAACTCATGGGATTCGGCTCACGAGTTACCACAGGCACATGGGTGAGCCTCAGTGTGGCACGGCCCTGAGGACACATGTCTTGAGGACTTGATGCTGCTATGAATCTGATATCCCTCTGAATCAAAGAACTGTACGAAAACTTTAAGGGGCTTCCAGCCCCTCACTCGGCAGTATCTCTGGCATCCACAGTACTAATGCTTGATCTCTTGCAGGCATTGCTGCTGGAGCAGATTCATGATTCAATCACCACCTGAGAGAAGAACTTAGAAATGGAGACTGTCAGCAATGACCACCGCCCTTTAAAAAAAATTGAAAAAATCAAGTGAGATGTTTTTACTGCTGGCTCTAATGTAGAATATCTTAGGGAAAAATCTGAAGTTCAGAAAGGCACCCTCTTATTAGTTAAGCTAGGGACCTTTATGGTCAGGGAACAAGAACAACTCCCCCCTCCCTGGGGCTGGAGACCGGAGCTGGGGACCGAACCCAGGACCTTGCACTTCCTAGGTAAGCGCTCTACCATTGAGCCAAATCCCCAACCCCGATGATTGATTTCTTACACCCATGTTTGCCCTCAGCTTCCTGATCTGATTTAATAAGAATTGCTGATGAATAGATATGCATTCTGAAGATTTAAGGTAGATATGGTTGATTTTTATATAAAAGTTTAGATCTGTGATTCTTTTAAGATTCTAAAAGATTACTTTTTTTTTTTTTTTGGTTCTTTTTTTCGGAGCTGGGGACCAAACCCAGGGCCTTGAGCTTCCTAGGCAAGTGCTCTACCACTGAGCTAAATCCCCAACCCTAAAAGATTACTTTTAAAGATAAATAATTAAAATAATTACTCCTTTCTTTGTAACTGAAAATTGCTGCCTGCCAGTAAGAGAAACTGGCCAAGAGAACTCCCTTGCTTGCTTATGCGTTGTTAATCTCTGACAAGTTGCTTAGTTGGGAATGTACGTGGGTTTGGAAGAATAATTTGTGTTCTTTACCTGTAGTACTGAAGGGTTAAAATTTCTAAAAGTTAGTCATGAACAAAGTCCAGACATGCCTGAGAGAATTTGAGATAGGGCTCACTGGCCCGACTATCAACTCCCAAGGACACTGGCCATCTGGAGCCACCCTCTCCCCTTCCTTCACTCCCTGAGGATGGGTCATCCCCCTGCTGCAGTGAGATGAGTTGCCCTGCCCACATTGCTGAGATGCTAGATTACACGTATGCTTTGTTGATGTAACTCCGTGCCAAAAGTAACTGTGCACCCTTTGTATTAGCCAATTATGTGTATCCACACGAAACCCCTGGTTTTCCCTATATAAGCTCCTGCCTAGAGAGGCTCGGGGCTTGACTCAATCTCCTGTGTGAGATACGTGTCAGCCCGAGATCTCGTAAATAAAACTGCCTCTTGTTGATTACATCAAGACCAGCTTCTCGTGTTTCCTGGGGGTACCCCAACCCGTGACTGGAGCGAGAGTCTCCCCAAGTCTGGGGGTCTTTCAGTACGTAATGCTATTTCTTGTAAAGGTATTGGGGAACATGCTATTTTTCATAATCATTTACTAGAAGAAAACTAAAATGTAGTCTACATTGTAATTTTATACTGCTTGAAAGATTTTGCTGGGATATGTAAGTTGTGGAAGAAAGAATAAAGTATGGGGGCTCGGAACACTATTCCTTCCACCCATCAACTTCCATCAACAACTCTGTGTGTGTGTGTGTGTGTGTGTGTGTGTAAAGCTTGTCTGGATATGTGTTAGAGCTTGCTCCATCCACCAGTTGTGCATATATGTGTATGTATTTGTGTGTGTGTGTGTGTGTGTGTGTGTGTGTATGTGTGTGTAAAATGCTTGGAGCCTGCTTACTGGAGCTTTGCTCTAACCATTCTATGTGTGAATGTGTATATGTCTGTCTGTAATTCTATATTTATGTATGCATGTATGTGGGTGCATATGTGTGTGTTAAGTTATTGGACTCTCCTTTTGTTTGATCGTGTGTGTGTGTGTGTGTGTGTGTGTGTGTGTGTGTGTGTGTGAATTTTCTCTCTTTCCTTCTCTTTTTCCCCAGCCCCAAGGAGTTAAAAGAGTTCATAGTTTTTCCACTGGCCACAGGGAGTACCAGCTCCAGTAAATTAAGCTTTGTTCTCTCAGAAGAAAATCTGCTGAATAACTTCTCTCACTGCTGGCTTCCATAGGCAGCAGTCCCTGTAGGTATCTGGGTCCACCCTTGTCAGCCACTCTAAGCACTGGCCCCCAAATAGCTGCCTGTCTCAGTTTACCCACTACGTAGATGCCACAGCTGGTCATTGGCAGTCCCTCTGCCACTACTGACCCTGACCATGACATATGCTAAGTAATTCTCCAGCACAGTGCATTTCTGGAGTCCTTCAAATTAGTTTTAAGCAGATATAGAGAAAATCACAGAGAAAACAGATCATATGGTAATACTGTTGCATCTGGGTGTCCATAGCTCCAGTCAAGCCATCACAGACTTGGAAGATGCAACTGTGGTTCCTATAGAAGCAACTCTTCTCTCTTTTAAACATTCTTTTTTTTTTCTTTTTTTCATTTTTTTTTCGGAGCTGGGGACCGAACCCAGGGCCTTGCGCTTCCTAGGCAAGCGCTCTACCACTGAGCTAAATCCCCAACCCCCGCAACTCTTCTCTCTTAAACTTGTAATATCATTATTCCAAAAAGGCTTTGGGGATGTAATTGTCCTTTTGCCCTCATTGATGTAAGTACTTTTAGGTTTTATATATTCATGTGTGTATTAAAATGTTATTGGAGACATAAAGGAAGTCTCTATACAATAAAATTATCTACTTGGGACCAGCAAGACAGCTCAGCAGGTAAACGCATTTGGGGCAGAAACTCATGACCTGAGTTCCAACCACAGACCTACTTTGTAGACGGAAAGAATTGAAACCCTCTAACTATTGGTTGTCCTCTAACTATTCTCTCTGTCTCTCACTGTCTCTGTATCTCAGTGAATATAATAAAATGTCTTCATTGATGATTTGGAGAAAAATATCGAGTTGTGTGCCTAAGTTTTATAAATTCTAGACATTTTGATGGTTTTTGTCAAGGAGAAAAAGTAGACTCCATAGACTCATTGGGACGTCTGTTGTGCAGTGTTCCAGCTTACCCTGCATGCATTGCAAAGCCTACAAAACTGTCAGAGTACAATGAATGATATTCTTCAACTCCTCTAAGGAAGGTCGGCTTCTGAGGTTTCTGATGAAGTCCCCAAGGAGGGCAAATAGCTCTTATCCCGCTAGAGGGCACTGTGATGCCGGTCAAATAGGGGCAAGACAGCCAGCTGTCTAGAGTCTCAAGAGGCCTTGAGTCCCTTCCTCATAAATAACCCTCAAGTTACCTGACCTCAGGCTAAGAAGAGAAAACTAAAGGGGACAGCAACATTGTACTTTTTTTCTAAATTCTTATCTTCTCTCATTTAGATGCTACAATGACCTAGTGAAGTAAGTTTTATTATTCTTCATTTAAAATAAACAAAGAGGCATTTACAGTACAGATCTTCCCGAGATCTTCCCGAGTTCTCTAAGAACCAGCAGTGATTCAAAATAGTTATTCATCAGTTTGAGGCCTTACTTACAATGACCAGTGTCCCACTACTGACCCATAGTGACCGTGGACATGCTAGTGAAATAAATCTCATATTAACCTGAGATATTTGGGGAT